>NC_092872.1:376467249-376814447 GCF_028372415.1 Notamacropus eugenii
GTGTGTGAAAAAAACCCTCTTAATTAAAGGGACCTTGTTGTATTCTTTTTCTTAAAAGAAAATCTTTAAAGGTCAACCACCTTTATGAACTGCAGGGGCAGTCTGAATATTTTATAACATTCACACAAAGTGGGTTTTTTGGCAAACATATTTTAAGGTCTTGCTATCTCCATAACCCATAATCCCAAACTGCCTTGTGTTGTCACTTAACTCTCTTTTGTTTGTCTTTCTGTTTGTCTCTCCAAGCTCGTTGATGGCAGAGATTCTGCCTTCTACTCCATCTTTGTATTGCCCACTGAGCACAAGATGCCCAGGACCTGGCAGAGGCTAGACAAACACTTGTTAAGTGGATGCTTTGGAAGCATCTCCCTCCCCTCCATGGAGACTTCCCATCTGCTGTGAAATCTGAATCTGAAATAGAGAACCTATACTTTACATGAAAAAGATATTTGAAAGAAATGATCAGTGAACTCAAATCAAACACAAGGGGTCCCAAAAGTTTAATAAGTTTAAAACCACACTGACTGAGATTGGTAACTTAATAAGCCACATGTACATACTGTCTTACATTAGCAAAGAACTGGACTCATGTGAGTTATTACTAACCTTATCCTGTAGCCCCTGGTATTTCTTCCCCTATGTCTCTAGGGCTTCAGGGTATAATAAATAAGATAAAGTAAAAATTAATTTAAATTAAACTTTGTTCTTTACTAAAGGTCTTTCTCTCTTCTTCCCTTCCCTCATCCCCACCCCACTGCAAATGACTTTATTGTTTTTTTGCCATTAGAACATTTCCCATACTTTGCTTCTCTCTAGACTTTGATTATTTTTTAAACTTCATATTTAAAAAAAGTTACAGGATCCCACTCAAAAGCTCAAACCCTTTGCTCTCTGTTCCAAATCATCTCTTTCTTCTCCCTCATCTGAAACTCAGATCACAGTAATAGATTTAGAGTTAGAAGGGATTGCAGTAACCATTTTATCCAACAATACCCCCGCCTCCATTTTACAAATAAAGAAACTGAGTCCAAGGGAGGTTAAGATGGGAAGTCTCCATGGAGAGGAGGGAGATACTTCGAAGGCATCCACTTAACAAAGTCAGAAAAGTAGTAAATAGCAAAGTAGGATTTGAATCCAGGTCTTCTGACTCCAAAACCATTGATCTTTCCACTTGGACCAGCTATCACCAGATTGGTATAAGCTTCGTTTAATGTGGCACCACATTTCCAGGTGCCACATCATCGTTCCCTGGCTTGGCTAGTAATTTCTTCAACAACATTCTTCCTTTCCTTTTACTCTCATTAATTTTTATTTCCTTTTTTCATAGTATACTAGATTTAGAACTTTGAGGGATCTTAGAAGTCTTTCTACTCTCCTCCCCTACTTCCCTCCTTCTCTATTTTATAGGGAGGAAGGAAACAAACATTTATTAGGTACTGCGCTAAGTACTTTACAGATATTATCTATTTGATCCACACAACAACTCTGGGAAGTAAGAGCTATTATTCCCCTCCTCCATTTTACAAATAAAGAAACTGAGGGAGAGAGAAGTTAAGTGACGTGCCCAGGGATAAGAAATGTCTGAGGTCAGATTTGAACTCAGATCTTCCTGATTCCAGGCTCAGTGTTCCATTCACTGTGCCCCCCAGTTGCCTCTGTCTATAAATGAGGAAACTGAGAAGCAGAGAAGTGATTTGCCTAAAAGCACATGAGTAATAAGTAGTGGACAGAAGTTGAACCCAGGTCTAACACTATTTCCATTGCCTCATGCTGTTTTCCGTTTTTCCTTTTTTGTAAAGTCGGCCAGGCCTCTTTCTTACCTACATTCCCTCTTCCTTTTCTTCTGAATACTCATTTCTGTTTTGACCCTTCAGAAGTCTCCTGCAATAACTCTAAGAGTCTTTCTTTGGTGCCCCTGCCAAGAATTCCTGAGAGTCCTACTTCTATATACTACCTTCTCTACTCAGTGTAACTAAACCTTTTAACTGCCCTTTTAACTAAATCACACTTTGACAGCCTAGGGAGTGCAACCTTTTGTCTCTGGAATTTCTTTTAGTTGCATTCTGTCAGCCTTCTGCGTTGGGAAAGTCAGTGAGTACTCTTAGATCTCCCTTTTGGACTTCTTGTTAGGTATAAAACAAGAGGTTGAGTTGTGTAATTATGATGGCCAAGCTCTACCCGTTTAAAGAGAGGAGAGCATGGACTTCCTTTGCAGGGGTGGAGGCCTAAGGGTGTGTAACATTGCATATACTATTAGACTCAGTTGAAATTTTGATTAGTTTTGCTGAACAGCTTTTTTTTCTCATTTTTATTTTTTCCTAGAAAGGATGCTTCCCCTGTGTGGGGAAGAGAGGAGAAATGAAGATGATATAAAAATAAAAGATCCACATATGTATTCAAAGGATAAGAAGTTGACAAGGAATAACTTCTCAACCAAACTTTCCCTTACAAATAACATGTCTCCAAAAGTAATTTAGGGAAAACTTTCTGGTAAACATTCAAAACTTTTGCTCTGGGACTCTCATTCCTCCCAGGCCCCATGTTTGTTGACCACTTCTTAAGGTTAAGTTCTTTCAAGCAGGTACTTTGTACAATAACACTGTTGGACATAGTTAATAGCCTGTTCACTTGAGCCAAAGTACATTTAAGAAGTCTCTGATGAATGAATGTCACAGTGTTTGAAGTGAACAGTCAGATGGAATTAAATGGGATCCCAGAGGAGAGCGATTATTCTGGGCCACTCAGTAGAACATCTGAACCTTTCACCATAGGATAGGAAAAGCATGGTGGGCAGGTGACCTGCAGGAGAGACTCTCACGTGCTACTTCTGTGGCCTCATTTCAGAGCCATTTTCCCCCAAGGCAGTTATCACCTCTGACTTCATCCTGGGATAAACAGCTGATGACTACTCACTCACCAGATACTCACTGCTGTCCAGGTTAAACAGCTACCTAAACAAGTCCTTCCAGCTCAGGTAGAGAGGTGACAATTTCTTTACTTGCCTGAAGAGTATTGCTCCCCTTTCCTTTGCCAGATAGGAATGTATACGGTGCTGATTTCAGTCCTCTTACTGATACTGCCCTCTGCCAGGTTTTGGTTACCTCCCTTTGATGTAGCTGCCTCATCTGCTCTAGCCTTTCTCTTGGGAACTATTGAGGGGACAGGGAAGGGTAGGGCCAGGATCTTACAGAGTTGGACCTTCCTACCCAAATCAGCCGTTCAGTTTGATAACTGGGGGAGGGGGGCGAATATGCTTCAAGCTCTGCTAGAAAATTTAATACTTAAGTAGATGTGGTCATAGTTTAGGGTTAGGGCTAAGGAAAAGGCAGTGTGGAATAGTGAAAAGAACACTTGTCCTGAGTGTGAATCCTACACTCTGCTACTTACTAATTACTTATGACTGAGGAGTAACTCAGTTTTCTCTCTGAATCTCAATTTCCTCTGCTGTCAAATGAGGGTTTGGGGCAAGGTAATCTTTAAGGTTCCTTCCACCCTTCTATTTATATAAATAGGGACTGGACCCATGACTTTACTGGTAGAGAAAACTCCCAGGTGAGGAAGCTCCCTCTACTAGAGCAGGTTGGTGCCTTCTCTACAGCTAGTGAGGGTTGCTTAGAGCACCGAGAGGTTCAGTAATTTGTCCAATGTCAGAGGTGGTGCCTAAACCCAGGTCTTCCTGTTTCTGAAGGCGTAGAGGCTGTGGAGGTGAGCATCCATTGTCTTTTCCCTATAAATACTTTCTGAAATTATCATCCTTGTCCAAAGTAGAGGTATTGAATTCAAATTCTGGATGATACCCCCTAAATGACCTTGGGTGAGTTTCTGGCCCTCTTTGGGTTTCAGTTTCCTCCTCTCAAAAATAAGGGGATTAGATTACAGGGGCCCTTTGAACTCTAAGTCTTATGACTGTCTGGTCCTATTGAATACATTATAAGCAATTGGGAAGTAACTATTGATTGATTATGGAGCCTGTCTGCTAACCTTTCTTTCCTTATTTCCACCTGGCAGGTTTGCCTTCTTCAGGAGCACCTTGAATCAGTCCAGAAGGAATTCGTAATTTTCAACAGAGAAAAGTAAGTCACTCCTAGAAAAGGCCCGGTCTAGTAAATGTGATAGATGTCTCAGCTAAAACTTCTCTCAGAACTACTATTTTTAAATTTACCAACTGGTGTGAAGGAGTAGTGCTGTAAGGAAGATGAATGCTTCTCACCTCTGCCATCCACTGGTGAGGAAAGCAGAGGCATTATTAGTTGATCCTTTAAATCAGTAATGTTGGGTTTGTTTGTTTTTTCACTCCTACATGTCCTTTTTCCTTTCAAGGCTTAAACCTTTTCTCTTTTTATCTGAAGGGTAAGAAGGGAACATAATAAGAAGCTGGCACAACCCAAAGACCCAGAAGATGGTCAGAACAACAACCTGTGAGATCTTCTCCATTCTCTTTCCACAACATTAATCGATTGCTCTGCACATGGGCTTCTGAATCCTCCATTTAGAATGCTCAGACAGTAGTTCTCACCTGCCCCCCACCACCACTTACAAATGCCCAAAGCATGCTGTGGTAGAGCACTAGACCAGAAGCCAGGAGACCTGGGGTCTAGTCCCAGTTCTACCGCTAATAACTCTGACCTTAGGCAAGTCACATCCCTTCTGTGGGGCTAAGTTTCCCTTATCTGTAAAATGAGAAAATCTGTTACAGATCCCTGTTAGCTCTAATAGACTATGACTCTGAATAGTGTTGGAGGTTTACGTGTTAATGTGGTGCAAAGAACATAAGACTTAGACTTACAAACCCAGCACTGGCACACTGTGTGGCCACTGGCAAATGGCTTTACCTTTCTGAGCTTCAATGGATATTTGGGGTAGTAATATTTGCACTACCTATATAAGACCAACCTCACAGGGCGAGTTTTTATTACATTTAACCCCTTTTCTCCTCCTTGTCACACTGTGGAAAATTTAGAGATTGGGGAAGGCCTTTCTATCCTAAAAAATTAATGAAAGGGAGTCAGAATGCCTTAGCCCATCTAAGCATCAAGTAGATAGGAATCTGTCCAGGAAAAAATAAAAAGAATGGGACTTAATGAACCATAAGGCTCTCTGTGAAAGAGAACCCCCCAAACAGGGACCTTCTCACAGTAACAGTGACCTTCAGCACTAACCAACTCTGTCAGATAGGAAGTTTGATCTGATGTCAAGCAGGATGTCCTTCAGTATGAGAGATGAATTAACCTTGACCAAGACACAAAGAAACACTGACAGTGTCTCTTTCTTGCTAAGTTCATCAACCAACTCTAGGGCAAGTTGGTGGCTGATCAAGGGAGCAAGCCATTCTGGGAGTAGAATGTATAGAATTAAGGCCTGTGAGAAAACCAGAGATGGGAACAGGGCTGGAAAGAGATAGAAAGTGAGAGTGTTAGCTGGCTACACTCCCCTAGAGTGCTAGCTGGCTACACTCCCCTAGAGTGCGTGGGCATGAAGTGAGGAGTCAACATCTGTTTAGTGTTTACCATTCTCAGTGCACTGAACTAACAGGCCTTAAATTTCAGCATTGCTAGGAAGAAGAGTCTTGGGTTTAGCCATTTGAAAAAAAAATGAGGGTTTTTGTTTTTGTTTTTTTTTGCAAGGAGGCAGCACAAATATCTTTTTAAATGTTTATAAAAACAACAGCCAAACAAAACACCATTCATCTCTACCTCTTGTGTTCCCTTCCAACTAAATCAGTCTGGCTCTCATTGATTGGCCAGCAATAGGTCCCAGCTCACGCTTCACTTGGTCGTTGTTTGGGTTTTGATGGTTCAGTGAGTGTAAATAACAATTGTTTCTGTTTTGGCCAAAAACCCTGAGGATCTTCCCCCCAGATTGATTTTTTTTTGATGAGGTAAAAGAGGACATTCTTTGCCTTAATCATTGAATGGGCATTGCCTCAGTCAACCTGAGCAATGAGCTTACAAAAGACAAGGTCTCCCACTGCCTCCCGGGCATCTCCAGTTGTCCTGATTTATATCTTGCCACTGACTCAGATGGCTGCAGAGTAGAAAGTGAGGTTGGTGACCTTGCACAGCCCTCCGTCACTTAAATCCAATTCGCTTGCAAGTCATGGCATCACGTTCCTGGTTTCCTGATGGTCCTCTTTGAGAAGAAAGGACATATAACAACAATCCCCTCCAGCCACAAAGCATGTCAAGTGATATAATCTACGTAAAACACTCTATGAATAGGATCTCTTCTTCAGGGAGCTCTCTCCAAACACCAGCCCTTGTCCTAACACAGTCTGATCTGCTAGGAAGTGGAATTAAAGTCATCAGTAATGAGAATGAGACCAGAATCTCTTTCCAAAGAAGAAAGGCCAAGAGTTTCCACGGTCATTTGCAATTTAAGCCAAACTATGTGTTTTGGTTGTTCTGACTTGAGCCTCAAAGGTCGCAGACTTTTTCTTCCCTGTCACACATTTCTTCTTGGTCAAAGTACTGTTGAAAGAACTTCCTGAGGGATGTTTCAGGAACAAACATCTTACCAAAGGGAAGAAAGGCAAGCCTTTTGGCTCATCTTCCACTGACATGTCTAGTTCATGCATCTAGAATGTCTGAAGCAAGAGAGAAACCTTGTAAAACTTCCATAATTCACATTCCTAGTTAACTAGTGTTTATTTGTAATAATAAGCTGCATATGGACCTGGAATAGTGGCATTGATTTTTAGGAACTAGGATTCACTAGGTGGACACCGACAGACCTAGATGAGGCAAAAAGGTCCTCCCTGGACCCATACTGGCCTGCTTAGTTTTTTGCCAAAAGTAAAATAGAAGCTTTGTCTGTCTTGGTATGACCTCCAGAAAACTAGAGTAAGAGAATATCACTAGAACCTTTCTCATTGCTGAGCTGGTGCAAGCCCAGGCTTTTACAAAACCTTTTCCCAAATAGTTTCTTGAATAGTTGTTGGCAACACTGAGGCCCTTCTATTCCAGTCCATGAGTCAGGGGCTAAAACCAACACCTTCCTGGAGCTAAGGCAAATATAACCACGACTAGTTACATTCCATTAGAATGTAGGTTCCTGAGGTCAAGGGCTATTTATTTTGCTCTATGTATTCCCAGTGATTGCCCTGGTGGCTAGCACATAAGGGGTACTTGAATTGGCTTGAATTGTACGACCCTAGGTTTTCTAGGGCCTGTTATTCCCTGGTTCGTAACTCCTTCAACTTGAATCTGAGAGCTCCAGTCTTGGAAAAGAAAGGGATCATGGTAGCCATCTGTGACATATGTTCCTAAGAATTTTATTAGTGTTGTCCTATCATCCCCACCCATCACTATAAAAAAAAAGTCTTTATAGACTATGTTTATAAGGTTTGGAGCATTTTTTTCTTAATAACACTGTTTCCCTGGACTTCTGCCCAGCGAATGCATGTTAACTTAGACAGCACAGATAGGGTAGAGAGGGCACCCTACTAACAATAGGCTTGGGATCATGGGATATAAAACCCACGATGACTTTAAAATGTTAAGGGAGCTTAGCTAAGACTGGAGATTATGGCTGGAACCCAAAGCAAAGGGAAATGGAAAGAATGTTGGGCTTGGAATCTGAAGCCCTGCCTTTTATTAGCTGTATCACCTCCAAAAGACAAGTCACTTCCCTTTATGTCCTCTTCTCTAAAACAATGGGCCTGGAGTAGGTGATTTTGAAGGCCATTTCACTTTTAGCATTCTATGATCACCTTGATGTATGTAGCACTTTTAGGTTTGCTGAATGCTTTCATGCTCACAAGTAGTCTGTGAAGTAGGCAATATGATTATTACCATCTTCATTTTATAGATGGGGAAGCTGTGTCTCAGAGAGATCAGTCACATAGCTAGTCAGTATCCAGGATGGAATTCTGCCCCAGTTGTCCTGATTGCAAGGATAGCACTCTTTCCTCTATATCCAGAGAAGGCTAAGATTAATTTAATTAGAGTAATTAAATAGCCCTTCATGGGAGAATTGTCAGTTGCAGTTGTATGAAGTGACCACTGTCCCCCATCATTTTAGCTCCCTTTGATCATTTGGCAGATTAAAAAGGAATCAAGGCAGGGATCTTCCAGAGGATTCTCCCAGTAGATAATCTTTGGCTGTGCTCCAGCATTGACATGATAAGGTAGGGCAAACTGTGGAAGCTGAAGGGAAAGAGAGTGAGGGGCTGCGTGTATCTGTTGTCCATCACCAGATGTCAGAGCACCATACAACCTTGTTTTCCAGTAACCATCTGCCTGGCTCACTTGTTCTAAGTAAAGCATTGTCTGTCTATCTGTCTGCTGCTAACAAAATTAAAGAGTCAAATGTCTCATTCTGCTCTTTTTGTATGTGTGTCTAACTTCTTCCTGAGTTCTCTCAAAAGCAGCCAAGAGACTAAGCATCTTTGGGGAGCTACAGTAATGTAACCTTGAACAAAAACTAGTATCATGGTGCAATGGGAAGGGCATTGGTCTGGGCCTTGGAGAACATAGAATTCAATCCTGGTTCTGCTACTTAACCAACTGTACAACTTTGGGCAAGGTATTTCTACATCTCTCTGGGGCTCAGTTTCCTTATTTGTAAAATAGAAGGGTTAGACTAGATGAGCTCTAAATCTATGACCTTAAGTAACAAGAAGAGCTGGAGAAACTGAGCAGCCAAAGTATCCAGAATGAATGGAATCTGTAGCAGAGATGTCACATGCTGCCTTGTATGAGGGTCACTTACACCCCCTCCCCTTCCCATCTTCTGCTCCTAGAGAGAGCAGGTGCAAGTGCACCCATTTATTAAGCATCCACGTACCAGGCAGGTGGCACTGTGGCACAGGAGGCACTATGCTAAGCCCAAAGGCAAAAGATAGTCCTTCCTCTGAAGACAGTAAGGTCTAATGAAGAGGCGAGATACAAACTGGAGATAATCAACAAAGGGAAGGCACTAATTAGCATTAAGGGAGATCAACAAAGGCTTCCTTTCTCACCCAGATCCCTTCATGACCAGCATGATGCAAGTTCTGGCTGGCATTAGGAATGTATCTCTGGCCAGAATGCATCTGGAATACTGGGTTCTGTTTGGAGAGCTTCAGTTTGGAAAGGTCATTAAAAATCTAGAGTAACATCAGAAGAGCCTCAAGTAAGTCCATCCCATATAAGGATCAAAAAAGGAAGCAGAGATGCTTATACTGCAGAAGACTGCAGGTAGGAGGCTGAGGGAGTGAACATAATAGTTGTCGTCAAGCACCCAAAGAGGGCTGTCAGGTCGCAGAAGGATGCTGGGATGGCTTAGTTGGTAGAGTAACTAGGTGGGATGGTAGAGAAGAGTGCTGGGCCTGGAGTCGGGAAGACTCCTCTTAGTGAGTTCAAATCTGGCCTCAGACACTTACTAGCTGTGTGACTCTGGGCAAGTCATGTAACCTGATTTGCCTCAGTTTCCTCATCTGTAAAATAAGCTGAAGAAGGAAATGGCAAAACACTCCAGTATGTGTCAGGAAAATGGGGTCACAAAGAGTTAGACATGACTAAACAACAATGATCCAAGTCAGAAGAACCTCAGGTCCATCCACTTAAAGATCAATAAAAGAACTGGTGATACTTATGCTCGAGAAGACTTGGGGTGGAGAAGACTTGAAGAGGGCTAACTTGGGGTAGGAGTCACCTCATTCTGCTTGTCCCCAGAAGGCAGAACTAGGGCCACTGTTAGGAAAACCTTCATAACAATTAGAACTTACCCCAAGTGAAAGGGACTTGGGGAGGGGAGTACTCTCATTTCAAAGTCTCCAGACTGGTTAGATGGTCACTTATCTGGTACAATCAACCACGATCCTATATTCAAATTATTCTGCAGGCCAAATAAACGTCAGCTAACATTGCAAAGAATGGTTAACATTATTATGATGTTGCAGTGGGAACTTGAGGGGTTGGACTTGATGGTCCCTGAAGTCTCTCCCAATTCAGAAAAACTGATTTTTGTCCTGTGGCCATGGATCACAATAAGCTATTGTTTAATAATAATTAGTAATAGCAATGACTTTTACTAATTATTTACTAATAATTACTACTAACAATAATTTAATAAAACTCTCTATGGGGAGATCTAGTCCACAGCTGACCTCCAGTCCTGTGGCCTAACCAGCTGGGCTCACCAGCCAATATTTAGGCAAGAGAAGTCTGGGAAAGACCAGATTCTGCTTCCTTGGCTAACACTCAAACCTCATGAACATGGGCAGCCTTGCTGTGTGGCCTTGGACAAGTCTTACCTTTCTGGGTCTCGGTTTTCTTATCTATAAGATAATGGGACTTGGCCTAATTCAATCAGTCAATTTTTATTGTCACTGGGCTTAAGCACTGAGAGTACAAAAAGAGAAAAAAGACCAGTGTCTGCTCTTAAGGAACTATCTAACGGGGAAGACAACATGCAAACAATATATGCAAAGCAAGGTATAGACAGAAAGGGGGATAAAATTAACAGGGAAGGCACTGGAATTAAGAAGGGTTGGGAAAGGCTTCTTGTAGGTGGATTTTTAGTAGGGACTTTAAAGGAGGCCAGGGAGATCAGTAGTGGGATCAGAAGAGGGAGAGCATTGCAGGCGTGGGGGACAGCCAGAGAAATGAACACTCATTTCTCTAGCACCTTAGAAGGTTTACCATTAAAATGCTTTCCCCACAATAGCCTTATGAGACAGTGGTATGACTACTACCATCCCCTCTTAACAGATGAAAGAACTGAGGCTCAGAGTTGAAGGGGCATGCCCAGGTCCCCCATCTCCCCCTGTCCACTGCAGCTTTGCCAATCCCCGGTTTTATAGCTCCCCTCCATGCTCTGCAATATTTCTACCCTAATCCATCCTGGTCACAAAAGTAGCTTGACATTCCAAGTACCCAGCACAAACAGGATCTGTGGCCAAGAAGACCACATTCAGCTGTTTCCCAGTCACCAAAGCCTCCTTCTGCCTGGAGAGTGAATAAATGTATCTTTCAATCCAGACAGTGCCTCTTCTAAGGCCCAACAATACCTCGGCGGCAGGCGGGCGGATTGGCTGTTGCCCTGAACTCTTAATAACTTGATTTGTTTGGAAGGGCCTGTCTGGCTCCCCTCGGAGCTGAATGCTAAATGCTTCCACAATCCCACTTAACCCTCTACCTGCCAACATGTTCTCAGCAGGCATCAAGCAAAGGGACAAAAGATCTATTTGGAATTCTGGATCTTGACTAGAAGAGATAGGTTGGGCAGAATTTACTTCGATGGTCCTGCTCTCTTTTACTGCCATCCATCACCT
This sequence comes from Notamacropus eugenii, assembly GCF_028372415.1. Lineage (NCBI taxonomy): Eukaryota > Metazoa > Chordata > Mammalia > Diprotodontia > Macropodidae > Notamacropus > Notamacropus eugenii. Next base: position 376,478,504 of record NC_092872.1, read on the forward strand.
TCAAGAAACCATCTCTCCCCAACTGTCCAGCTCCACCATCAATGGATCAATCAATATGTCTTTATCAGGTACCTCCTATGTGCTAGGCACTATGCTAAGAACTAAAAAGGCAAAAACACTCCCTTCTTTCAAGGAGCTCAATCTAATGGGAATACAACATGCAAACAAGATACATTCAGGATAAATTAGAAATATTCTCAGGGAAGGCAGCATTAAAGGGCATTGAGAAAATCTGCCTGTAGAAGATAGGATTTTAGCCAGGGCTTGAAAGCCAGGAGGCAGAGATGAGAAAGGAGGGCATTCCAGTCATGGGCAACATCTGATGAAAATTCAGGGAATTAGAAGATGTGCTAAGAACAGCAAGGAAGTCAGCTTTACTGGATCATAGATCAAGGTGTAAGAAGGGAGGCTATTCTTCACAGGTTATGAAGGGCTTTAAAAGCCAAACAAATGATTTTCTATTTGATCCTGGAGATGATAGAGAACCACTTGAATTTACTGAATAGGGAGATGACATGATCAGGTACGCACTTTAGGATAATCAGTTTGGCAACCCTATCAAACGTGCTTTAGGGTGATTGTTTTGGCAGCCTTGTGGAAGATGGATCAGAAAGGGGAGCAATGGGAATTCTAGATGTCTAATCATGAGAGGAAATAGTGGCTATTCCTGTACTTGGAGTCAGGCCGAATGACCCCTATTTGAATCCTACTGCAAACACATTTGTTGTTCATTTTCCCTTCTTGAAGAGGGCCATCTCAAGTGTGATGTCTTGACTTTTGGGCAAAGTGGCAGAGTAAGGCAAAGCAAAGGACTTACTCTTTCCTCCAGTCATTGGAGTCCGATGGGAAGACAATGGTCAAGATGACTGGTGATAGTCCAGGATGTAGTGGGTGACCTTGGCCTTTCTAGATTCCAGTCTTTCTCCATCTCAGTTTGTCTGAGAGTATGCTCTCTCAACGACTAACAGCTAGGTAAGAAGTGAGACAAAAGATGGCTCAACTTACCACCAAAGCCATCAGTCTGGGAAGGGAAGACTCATTGTTTCCTGCCGGAACAGAAAATAATTGCCATTTAAAATCATTCTAAGCCCTCAATACCTAAACAATGAGTCATTGAGGCTTACCTGGACCTATTATTGGCCATTCAAGGAAAACCAAAATGATTTGTATTTAAAGGTATAGTCAAGTAGTTCCATTTAAAACACAACAGACTTTGTAAAAAGTCTATTTTTCAGAGCTACATTTCAAGAAATCAAAAATGAAGACTGAGCAGGACAAAAGAAAATTATCCCAGTTTTTTGGGAGTAAAATGAAGAAAGGGAAAGTAGGAGGTGGGAGAAGGGAGGAGGAAGGAAAGGAGGAGGAAGATTGGGCCCCCAGAGGGCAGTGGCTGCTACCACTCTCTGATGACATGGTAAAGAAAATAAATACGAAAGCTTCTCCCAAGAACCTGGTTGGCTCCTTCCGACAACTACACACAGCATCCATGGGAGGCTTGGCCTCCAACTCAGATCATAACAGTAAGGAGGCACACACGTAAGAAATATGTGACAAGGTTTAATTCACCTCATCTGCTCTGGAAGTCCTCTTCTGAGTGATCTCATGCAGAACCCTTGTTGTTGTCTTTCATTCTTGAAGAGATCCAAGGACATCATGAGCTTGTTATCTTGACTTGTGTGTGAACTGGATTTGAGTAAGGTCCTAACACATTTACTATCTCTGTTGTACACCAAGTTATTTAATTTCTTTGGTTTTGACTCTCCTTATGAATAGGCACCATTATTGTGTAGTGTCTAGCGCACTAAACCTGAAGTCAGGAAGACCTGGGTTCAAATCCCACCTTTGGCATTTATGAGCTATAGACCTTTGGAGATTATTCAATCTCCCTTGTTCACTAAGGCACTGGGACCACCCCCGTCAAACATATTCACCACTATTGGGGAAAGATTTTTCTAGTAAGGCTTAAAAGGGAAAAAAATGGGGGGGGGGGTTTTCAGGGTTACCTTCAAATAATCAGAAAATTTCACAATAATTCCCATTTCTGGAGTATCCTAGTTACACAAGGTCTTCATGTTTACAAGGAAATGATGTGTGGGACGATGAAAAGGATCAGCCTGTCTATTCATGACACGTGATTATGGGCAAATGATTTAACCTCGGGGAGGATCAGATTCTTCATTTGTAAAACAAAGGGGCCGGACCTTGTGGCCTCAAAGTCATGTTCCAGTTCTAGTGATCCTCCAAGCCTTAATGGCTCAAGGGAGTTTCTATTTGTTACACACACACACACACACACACACACACACACACACACACAAAGAAGCACGCTGGACACCAAAGAGAATGTTGTTTTACAATTATTTTAATAACCAGGTTTACAGTAACAGTCACTTTGATGAACTTTTCTTTAGCTAAACTCAAAATACTGTTTTCTTTACGGTTCAAACCAAACACGGGAGCTGCTTCACAGCAACTACAGACCACAGGAAGGCTCACTTGTCCTTTCTTTCACGTTCACCAGATACAAGAACTTGACACCCACAAACCATACGTCAATAGAAGTTTAAGAGGAGAGGGGGAAATATACAATAAATGTTGGCTGCCCACAACAGCCAGTGAGTATATCTGGGAATCCAGCTTGGATCTTCCCATGGAGAAAGCTTAGACAACCCTTGGCAGTACGTAGAAGTTGGAAACTCAACCTGCCGGGCATGTTATTTCTGGGCTAGGACAGCCCAACCTCACAGTAAGATCAAAGGAAAGATACCTGTGAGGTAGAAAGATGGAGAGAGCATCCATTTGCTCACTTACAACCACTGCCACCTTCTTACTTCAAATGAATCTATAGTGGTGGGAAAGGTAACGACTCTATTAGCACCTGCTCCTACCCACCACTCCAGGAAAAGCTAACTGGATATCTAGGACCAGAGGAAACTGGAACAAGAATGAGAGCAGGGATATTCCAGAACTCAGAGGTTCAGAGATCATAGGGTTCAGGGTAAAGGTGGGATGGTGGATGACACACTGAGGCTGAAGAAGGCCATCCAAGAGCCCCACTTCCAGGAGAAGAGCCCTTAAAGGGAGAGCACTATAGAATGGTGTGTTATATGTCATAATGAAAACTCTGGCAAAACCTTCAAAGCCCAGAGCTTTCATCTCTACAGTTCATGCTGAGTCATTTCCTTCTCCTACTTTTTATCGACCACCTGAAGGAGAAGCCTGATGAGTTTTTTGGGCAGCAGAGCATTACTTGATGTCATTTTCTTTCCTGCTACTGTTTAGTAAGAAATTTGACCTTTGAAAGAATAAGACATAAGACTCTAAAACCCAAAAGTCATTTCTGTGAAAGTCAAACTCAGCAAGGCGCTGGAAATTTGTTTTTCATCTAGAATTGCTGGGTTTGGCAAAATGTTATCAAAGTGAACAATGATGAGATCTTCCTTTGATTTTTTTGGTCTGGCACCCTCCCTTGGCCCCCCAAGATAATCTCTACAGCTCTTAGGCTTAATCTGCATGTACAAATTGAAAGGTCCTGACCCATTCCTTCATGTCAGAGTCTCTCAATAACAAGAGTGGGCATGGCTGAGGTGGGTGGGCAACCATGAGAAAAGAAAAATAGTATGGAGGGCTTGCTTGGGCCATAAATAGGTTGACCTCTTCAAAAAGAGACAGAAAGGCTGGAGATTTTCATTTCTGTAATGTTGGCGCTATCTTGTGGCCATGGCTTGGGATTACAATGACGTCTTACACCAGCGAAGTAGTTGTTCTCAGCACACTCACGTTAAGTGCAAAGGGACAAAGGTCTAGATCCAAGATCAGTGACCCCAACTGACATAAGTCTAACTGTACCCTTTCCCTCACCCAGAGGTGAAACATCTAAAATGCTACTTCATCTTAGCCTTAACATCTAGAACTAATTCAAAACAAAGAAAAACAAGGAAAGATAATATGCCAAACAACCATTCAAGGCAGTTGTCACTAAATGGTTGGCCCTCGAAAACACACATGGCCCCATTGATAAGGTGCCCACCCAGGGTTGCTGCACAGATTTTATTTCTCTCTTAGGCAACTGGGTTCTCGGTCTTCATTCCAGAATGTAACTTTCTCAAAGCCCTTACAAAATTTAAGAGATCAGGATATCGCACTAAATGATTTTAAAAGAAATTTCAGTTCTTTAAAATCATCCCTACTCATTTTCAGTCTGTTCTGGTTTTTTTTTTCATCTCCGGCCTGATTCACAATACAGACCAGCAGCAGGGATACTTATTTGAATGGCTCTGATATTTCTTCAGGCAAAAGAGGGCTGGGTCACTGGGCAAGAAGGGAAAAATGGAAATGCACCATCCTCCTCAATCCCCAGAGGATCAAGATGGAGTATTGAAGAGACTCTAAAAAGCATTGGGAGCCCTCTTCTCTACTCATTTGGGATTTCTTTACTCAACTAACTGCCCTCCTTGGGTCAGAAACCTGAAAATGAAAAATATGTTATTAGCGTGAATGCTTCAGAATCTCCTGGTTTGGGAAAACTACCCATGTTCTCTGTTCCTGCTCACAGGTATGCAAGAGAGAGTCTAGGTTTACAATACACATTGCAAGAAAATGACCAACAATGGACAATCAATGCTTGAACTCAGAAGACAAAAGAAGGTATATGCAAGACCCCACCTTCTCTAACTCTACCTCATTAGCAAACTCTTGCCCTATGATCATGGACTTAAGTGCTCAAGGGGACCCTAAAAATTACCTAGTTCAACCCCTACATTTTGCTAAGGTAGAAAATAAGGCCCATCCTTTCCTGATTACTACAATTTCTCATAAACACAACAGGTTTACTTCTTAATGAAGAATAAAATGGATCAGTTACAGATGAAAAAGAAAATGTCAGTGGAAAAAGTCTTCTCTGACTTCTTCCCTTCTCCCATCCCCATCCCCAGATCCACAGGAGACGAAGTTCCTTACTGTTAATTAAAATTTCAAGGGATGCTTAGGAAAATGCTCGCCAAAAAAAAAATTTGTCCATCCAATCTGAAGCTGTAAGAGCACCAAGAAACTAAGAAAATCAACTACCCAGACCTGCTTGGCTTGGCTTCTCTCAGGAGGTTTGATGAAACATTTTTTTAGCCACATCCAACACAAGAACTTGATTTTATGCATTAAAATATCCTTGTGATTTTCTTTCCTCATCAATATGCAAGAATGATCCATCCTCCAGTGGGCACTTACAGAGTGACTCTTTGTAAGGTGCCACTGACATCTTGAGGATCTACGCCCCACCTCCCTCGATCACCTCTCACCAGTCACCCCGGCAAAAAAAAAACAAAGAAAAAACAGGGCTGAGGACACCATGAGGAAGGGAGAAAATGGAAGCACCTTCCTCTCCTCAGGCCAAAGATGAAGGAGCTGGAGTGCTGAAGAGGCCTTGAAAATAACTGCACAAGAGACCAAAAAATGGGGGCAACCAAGCAGGTGGATAAGAAGCGATATTGCCTTTCATTTTTTAATAAAATGTACAAAGTAACAAAAGTCAAAGTAAGAGGCAATGTAACAAGGGCTACGTGACAGAAATCGCTTGCCTTCTCTGGAGGCCCCGTGGTACCGTGATGTGATGAGGTGACAATGACGGTGGCCATGCCTGACTGGCTTCATCGGAATCAGAAGTACTCAACACAAGACACAACATCCCCTTTTCCTTCCCCTGGCCCACCCACCTCCCACACTCAGCCCACCCACTGCCCCTCTGCCAGGGCTCCCACCACCCTTCCACCCCAAGCGGTCTGTTTCCCTTTCATTCTATCTTTTTGGTTCCCTGTCCTCCCAGCTTTGTCTATCCCCCGTCTTATAACTCAGCAGTACACAAGCGCGCAACACACATGTAGGTTACAGACTCTTAATTTAGTGACTCATCTTATTGCATGCATGTAGAAGAGGAAAAAAAACTCTCAAGGCTATGCAAAAAAGAAACAGAAAATGAAGCGATACTTTTAAAGCTAGGCAAGCGAGTAGCATTGGGAGAAAAAAAAAATAAGGCTTGAAGGCTTATTGATTCTTCAGATTGGAACTGTTTGGATTCACTTTCTTTCTTAAATACCAATGTACCATTTTGGCTTTGAAAAATCTTTTCTTGTTTCTCATCCTCTTTGGGGCTACTTAACTCAGGGATGTTATATTAGAACGGCCTCCAGGAGGTGCCACAATGCGCTTGCTGGCTGAGCGGACGCCTTCATCCACCTGTGTACCTGGAGTTGTGAATAAGAAAATGACACACAAAGATTAATGTCAAGGGCTGAAGACACTGAGTGGCTTCCCAACCCTTATCAGCCACTTCCCAAAAATACTGATCCTTCACTTACACTGATCATCTCATTGCCTCGCTCATCATTAACCCATGTTCCATTTCTAGCTTTCTCTTTCTTTTCCTGTTTTTCTCTTTATTCTCTCCCTTTCCTCCAATTAACTTTTTTATTCGGTTTGTTTTGAAGCAACAGGGCCTAATTAAGTAATTTGCCCAGGGTCACATAGCTATTAAGTATCTGAGGCCAGATCTGAACTCAGATCCTTCTGACTCCAGGGCCAGTACTCTATCCACTGCACCACCTAACAGCCCCTCCAATTCACTTTCTCTTTTTTCCTTTTCCTATTCTGCCCCCTAATTTGGTGAGAATATGTAGTTAAGTTTGGTATGGTTTTAATTTAGGTATTAAAATATTTTCATTTTAAAAATTTATTTGTCATGCTATTATAATAACTAGCACTTTTAAGGTTTCCAAAGTGCTTTACAAATATCTCATATACTCTTCACAACAACCTTGTAAGCAAAGTGCTACTATTATCATCATTTTAGATGAGGATAATGCAATGAGGTGACAGATGAGCAAAATAAGTGACTCACATAGGGACATAGTAAGTGTTTGGGGCTGGATTTGAACTCAGATCCTCTTGACTGCAAGTAGAGTGTCCTTACCCACTGTACCATGTAGCTGCCCCAAACTGAGTAAATCTGTATTTCCCTGTTCCTCATTCCACAAAGCAGGAAGGCAGTAGAAATTATATACTGAAAAGAACCCTGGACAGAGGATCAAAGAGGGCCTAGGTTGGAAAGCTAGCTTTACTTCTAAACCTGGCTGTATGATCTTAAATCAGTCATGTTACCTCTTGGGTTCTCAGTGCCTGCATTTCTAAAATGTAAAATGTAAAAATTTAAATTGCAAAATTCTAAATTTTAAACATTTAAAAAAACTTTAAACTGTAAATTGTAAAGTAAGACAAGTTAGACCAGAGGACCACCACTGTTTCCCACAACTCTTCCATGGCCAGCGTTCCTTGTTAATATCTTAAAGACACTTTTTTGTTGTCCCCAGAAACTTTTCCCTTAAGAGACAGAACCAGCAAACCAGATATCCTTCTGTTTCTTAAGACCATTATCCAGTCTCAGGGCATAGTACCTAGATTTTCCAGGGCATTCATTGGTATCATCATAGGTTATCATTGTTGTTTTGTCTGATTTTTCAATTTCCAGCCTTGTACTTTCCACCAAAACCCAGGCACAGTAATCCAGCCTTACCTGACAGGCTAAATCCTGACTGATGAAGATTTCTCACTGGGGGAGTTTGGCGAGTAGGCGACCCCCTGGTGGACCCTGCAGGGGTGCCTCCTTTGGGAGTGGTGGTCAAATCAAACACCGGCCCATCATACATGCCCCTTGGCACAGCATGCATTTCAGCCATCTGCCAGAGGGGTAAGGGGGAAAGGAGTCATTAAGTCAAATCAACAAGCAATAATTACTGAGCCCCTCTGCATCAGGTACTACACAAAAGTGAAAAGCGGTGGAACTCAAGTTCACAGGCCTCTTAGGCTTGAGTGCAGACCACAAGTCAGCAAGCTTGGGCGTTGTGCCACTGTATCTGCCACACTGGGCCCTAGCTCTGGTTTCATCATGGAGGCCACTGCTTTCATCTACTCCCTGGGACCTCACAGAGGCAGAACAGTGAACTCACTGGTGGCCCTTTTCTGGCCAAGTCAACCAAGTCTAAAGGCACATGGGCTTTAAGAGTCACCAAGTATAGATATATCACAACTCTTCCACATTAACACCAAGGACATATGATTATATGATAATGACTTAAACAAGTGAGCTACAATGGGTAGATATTTTGATCTTCTTTGCCTTCCCTGCTGTATTCAACTCCCAGGGAATTTTCCAGTCCTAGTGAATAAAGGGATGGCCACCAATCAATCCAATAAACCTTTTCTAAAGGCCACTTCTTTAAAGGTCTATTCACTCAATGGGCTTTACCTCCCTCTAAGTGAATACTGAAAAGGCCAAGGTCCCCCACTATATGCTGGGCCATCTCCAGTCATCCTGATGAATATCTAGTCACTGGATCTAAATGGCTCAGGAAGGGAAGTGAGGCTGGTGACCTTGAAAAGTTCTCCCTCACTCAAAACAAAGTCAAGTGCAAGTCATGTCATTATTTCTCTGATGTCATGGTCTTCTTCAAAAATGAAGGATGAACACAACACCACATGCCAAGTATTGGGTTAATCCTGGGGAGGATACCAGATTAAAAACAAAAATCACTCCTGTCTTTAAAAAGCCTATAATCTATAGGTCCATATGTCAGTGCCTTAACTTGCAACACTAGGATGCAACTTATTTAGGTCATAAGGCCATCAAGTTAAGCCCCTTTCCTAGAGGACCTCTCTCAGCCAGAGAGGTGGTGTTCTAATGCTTCAAAATCCTTCCTGGTACCCAGTGAGAAAAAAGGCAAGTCATCAGCCCTTGCCCCAAGCCTTTCAATGCCCACTACCATTAGCTTCTATTATATTTGGGTTCCATCTCCTCCTCACCTTCCTCCGAGCTTTAATGCGCTTATAGACAAAGTCAGAGAAAGGGCTACAGGGGATGAAGCGCCCAGCCCCCTGGGTCACATGAAGATTGCCATCCTCCAGCATGATCTTGCCCTGGCAAATGACCACTAGGGGTGCTCCTCGCAGCTCCATTCCTTCAAAGATGTTATACTCTGCAGCCTGAAACACAAAAGAAAATTTCACAGGGGACAGATTCACAAGATAAGAAGTAAAGTAGGATCTTTGCGAACACTGTGATCTGAGCCCACTATCTTGTCTCTGGCATCATAAGGGACTGATACACCATGAATAAAGACAAAAGCAAAGTCCAGAATGCCCCCAACTTCTTCCAGAAGATGGACTGCTACTTATACATATATATATGTATATATATATGTGTACATATATGTGTATATACATATGTATATGTATATACACGTATACACACACACACACATTTTCTCTAATAAAGAGAATGGTCCTCATAGCAAGAAGACTATACATCCATAGTTAACAGAGAAACTCGAGAGAAGTGAGAAGATGGCTAAAGAATGCCTGAACTCAATGAGTTTAAGTCATCAATTATGAAAGAACTGTATTCCAGAAAACTGAAAAAAAAAAAACTTGCTGGGACATTGATTTCTGGGGGAAAAAATGTAGAGAAAGCAAAAGGTGTTGGCGAACAGGAGAATGGATAAATATTCTGATTTTCCAAGTTGCTAGATTCTTCAGACTGTAGGTTATGAAGTTTGATTTTACAAGCTCAAAGATTTTTCCAGAAAACAAAGGGATGGGTGATTTGTGTGCTTTTGGAAAGCAGAGTAGGGATCTCTATGAACAAACATGAAAAAGAAATCATACCAGACTAACCTCATTACTTTTTTGACAGAATCACCACATTGACATAACAAGGCAAAGCCACAAGCATAAGGTATACAAAGTTCAACCAAGGCATTTGATAAACTTTCCTGTGATATCCTTGTAGAGAAGATGGAATGATAAAAATGATAGTTAGGGTCAATACTAGAAGCAAAGAAAAGTAGCTGATGGATCAATGTCCGTCTACAACAAAACTGCTAAGTGAAGGGCCAAAGGGCTCTGTCCTTGGTCCTGCTCTGTCCAACAACGTTATCGGTGACTTGGAGAAAGGCATATATGGCATGCTTATCAAATCTGGAGATGACTGGATATATCTGGTCATAAAGCTCTGAAAAATAGCTAATACAGCAGATGACAGAAGCAAGGTCCAATAAAATGTCAACTGACTGGCATTAAGGACTGAATCTATCCCTATAGTAGGGATAAACACAATTCTATACCTGGGTTGAAAAAGGTCAGTAGTACAAGCACAAAATGAAGATGCTATGTCTTTGCCACAGTTCATTTTTAAAAAATGACTGGGGGGGGCATGGAGAATGGTTAATAAACTTCAAAGCCAATGTGAGTCAAGAGTTAGGTTTGGTGTGTGTGTATACACACACACACACACACACACACACACGCAAGAATAAAGGAGAAGACACAATAAGCATACAGAGAAGGGTGTCTGATGGAGAGGGATCTAGAAACCATGTCTTATAAGGATTATTTGGAGGAAGTAGGAATGCTTAGCCTGAAAGAGATGACTAGGGAAATTAGGAGCACTGTGTTCAAATATTTAAACAGTTCTCAAGTGGAAGAATGATTAGGCTTTCTTTTCTTGACCCCGAAAGACAGAACTGGGAAAACTGGATAGAAGTTTCAGAGGAAGATTTTGTCTCAACAGAAAGAAAAACTTTCTAACAATTAGAGATGTCCTTAGAACAGAGTAGTCAACCTTGGCAGGTGGTGAGCTGTCCTTCAGAGGAAGTCTTCAAGAAGAGGCTGGATGACTACCTCCAGAGAATAGTGCAAGAGGGATCTCCTCTTAAGCCTACATTAAACTGACAAGACATCCTCTGCTTTCCACTTTTAAGATGTTAGGATTTGGAGGCTCAATTTCAGAATTAATCTTCTAACAGAACTGCACAACCACAGACTTGGCTGCCTCATTAGGGAGACAGAGAAATTCAAGTAGCAGCTAGATAATAATCTGGTATAGACTTTGTAGCAGCGCTTCCTACGCTGGAATGAGAAGTGACCTATATGAGTTCTGTTGGTGCTGTTTGGTTATTTTAGTTGTATGTGACTCTTCACAACACATTTGGGGTTTTCTTGGCAAAGAGTGGTATGCCATTTTCTTCTCTAGTTCATTTTACAGATGAGGAAATGAAGGCAAACAGGGTTAAGTGACTTACCCAGGGTTACACAACTAGCAAGTGTTTGAGGCTGCATTTGAACTCAAGATGAGTCTTCCTGACTTCAGGCCAGGCACTCTATCTACTGCGCCACCTAGCTGCTCCAGACGGTATGAGATCATATGACTATATGAGGCAGCACAGTATGGTGGATATGACATTTGGAGTCAAGGAGATGGGTCTAATCCCCAGCTCTTCCACTTACTGCCTGTGTGGCCTTGGGCAAGTCTTAAACTTGCTGGGCTTCTCTGTAAAATGAGGGGTGGGAACTAGACTCAATAAATCTTTAAGATCTCTTCCAGCTCTAAATCTATGAGCCTATAAACCTCAGAGGTTCCTTCTCATTAAAAGCTGAATTACAAAGAAAGGACTATTAGAGTAATGTGATGGACTTCAGTTATTATTCTTTGTATGTAAAATTCTTCCCAAATAAATTCTTTCAGAGGAAAAATGTTCTCTATACATAAATCTTGGGAAAGTCACTTAAAGTCTCTGGGTCTCATTTTTCCCTGCTCTAAAAATTAAATAACCTTTAAGGTCTCCTTCTACCTTTAAGCTCCATGACCCTATGACACCTCTCCCCTCCCTGCTTCCCACCAATTCCTTCCATGGAACAACAAGTCTTACCGACTGATGGTTCTTGGCTGAAACAATCTTCACAGCATCCGGATCCCAAATGACCAGATCGCTGTCAGAACCCACAGATATTCTTCCCTTCCGAGGGTACAAGTTGAAGATCTTGGAGGCATTGGTACTGGTCACAGCAACAAACTGGTTTTCATCCATTTTCCCAGTGGCCTGTTTGAGTACAAATGGTCATTTATCAATGCACAGCCCCCTCACCCACAGCCAAGTGAGGACATGGTGACATGCATTCAGATGGCTGAGTGCCCTCCAAACACTGTAGTCAATAGAACTTCAGTATGATAAGCCTCAGGATCCATTAGGGAATGACCACTGGACAATGGAAGACTAGACATGGTTATGATCATTTCTCATGGAAGGTGATCTACCCAATGAATTTAAGTCTCTTGGGCTGGATATCTTTAATCTATTGGTCAGTAGACAGTGACTATTTGGTGTAATAATGAATAGGTTCAGTATAAGTCAATGATCCTCAACCCCAATTTTTCAACCAATTAAATCTTTCAACAAACATTTATTAAGCATCTACTATTTGCCAGGAACTATGCTAGGTTCTGGGGATAAAAAGACAATGAATGAAACAGTCTCTGTTCTCAAGCATGCATTATACCATTATCACCACTATTACTAAATACAGTATTACAAATGTTAGCTTTAGCAATAAGAAAAGAAAAAAAATCAAAGGAATTATAAGAGGCAACAAGGAAACAAAGCTATCACTCTTTGCAGATGATATGATGGTATACTTAGAGAATCAACTAAAAAACTACTTGAAATAATTAACAACTTTAGAAAAGTTGCAGGATATAAGATAAACCCATATAAATCACTGGCATTTCTTTATATGACCAACAAAGTTCAGCAGAAAGAGATAGAAAGAGAAATTCCATTTAAAATAACATAGACAATATAAAATACTTGGGAGTCTACTTGCCAAGACAGACCAGGAACTACATGAACACAATTACAAAACACTTCTCATGCAAATAAAGTCAGATCTAAACAACTGAAAAAATATCAGCTACTTATGAGTAGGCTGAGCCAATAAAATAAAAATGACAATTCTGCCTTAAATTATTTATGCAGTGCCATAACAATCAATCTACCAAAAATTTATCTGATAGACCTAGAAAAAAAATAGCAAAATGTCAAGAATATCAAGGGAATTAATGGAAAAAAATACAAAGGAAGGTGACTTAGCAATACCAGATCTCAAACTATATTATAAAGCAGTAATCATCAAAGCTCTCTAGTACTGGCTAAGAAACAGAGTGGTTGATCAGTGGAATAAATTAGGTACACAAGACAGCAGTCAATGAGTACAGTAACCTAGTTTTTGATAAACCCAAAGACTGACTTACCACACTGAAAGTCTTTGGGATAAAAACTCACTATATGACAAAAACTGACAAACAATAGGACACAAACTAAGTATAGACCAATATGTCACACCATATACAAATAAGATCAAAAGGGTTACATGATTTAGCCATAAAGGGTGACACCATAAGCAAATTAGAAAAGCAAGAAATAATGTACCTATCAGATCTATGGGGAGGGAAGAATTCATGACCAAACGAGATAGAGAGTAGTATGAAATGCAAAATAGATCATTTTAATTATATTAAAATAAAAAGCTTTTGTACAAACAAAATCAACCAAGATTGAAAGGAATGCAGAAAGCAGGGAAACAACTTTTATAGTAAATATCTCTCATAAAGGCCTCATTTCTCAAATATATAAAGAACTGGGTCAAATATATAAGAATACATGTCATTCCCCAATTGGTGAAAGGGTATGAACAGGCAGTTTTCAGATGAAGAAATCAAAGCCATCCATAGTCATATGAAGAAGTGCTTTCCAAGTCACTTTTGATTAGAGAAATGCAAATTAAAACAATTCTGAGGTATCACACCTCACACCTATCATATTGGTCAATCTGGCAAAAAAGATAAATGTTGGAGAGGATGTGGGAAAATTAGGACACTAATGCACTGCTGGTGGAGTTATGAACTGATCCAACCATTCTGGATAGCGATTCGGAACTATGTCCAAAGGGCTATAAAACCGTGCATACCCTTTGATCCAGCAATAGCACTACTAAGTCTGTATCCCAAAGAGATCATGAAAAAATGGAAAAGGACCTCCACATGCAAAAATACTTACAGAAGCCCTTTCTGTGGTGGCAAAATATTGGAAATTGAGGGGGATGCCCCTCAACTGAGAATGGCTGAACAAGCTGTGGTATATGAATGTTATGGAATACTATTGTGTAGTAAGAAATAACAAACAGGCAGATTTCAGAAAAATCTGGAAAAACTTGTATGAACAAATGCAAAGTGAGATGAGCAGAATGAGGAAAGCATTGTACACAGTATCAGCAACATTGTGTGATGGTCAATTATAAATGACACAGCTTCTCTCAATAACACAATGATCCAAGACAAGCACAAAGGACTCACAAAGGAAAATGCTATCCACATCCAGATAGAGAGCTAACAGACTCCAAATGCTGATGAAAGCATATTTTTTCACTTTATTATTTTTTCTTTTTTTATGTTTCTTCCTTCACAACTGTGACTAGTATGAAAATATGCTTTACATGATAGCACCAGTATAACCTATGTCAAACTACCTATCATTTTCAGCAGGGAGGGGAAGAAGGGAGGGAGAAAAATTTGGAATTCAAAATCTTGTAAAAATTAATGCTAAAAAATAACTTGACATGTAATTGGGACAAAATAAAATACTACTAAAGAAAAGTATGCATTGTAAGTAAATAAAATGTATAAGAAATGACGATAAAGTAATTGGGGCGAAGGCACTTACAAGGTAACTTGGAGCAAGGCGGATCAGGACAGGCCTCAAACACAAGGGGAAAATGAAAGATTTAAAAAGGTAAACATAATAAGGGAGCATGGGCAAAGATACAGAGATGGGACATGGAATATCATGTGTGCTTGGCTGTGCCATCAAGTGAATAAAGGGGAATAACTGTTGAAATAATTCTGGAAAGGCTGGGGCCAGGGCTTTTAGTTCCAACCAGAGGAGGAAGTTTATTGGATCCTAGGGGTAAGTGGGAGCCAATGAGGCTTCCTGAGCAGGGGAATGATATGGTCAGAAGTGTACTTTAGGAATATCACAGAGTGAATGATTATCTCACAGAGTAAACAAAATTAATATGCCTTAATACAACATTTTTAGGAAAAGAGTGAGAGTGTGTGTAACAGGGCATCAAACAAGCAATATTCCACAAATTCCTCAAATCAGTGTCTAGTCTCTAGTTAATCGATAAACACTTATTAAGCTCCTACTATGTGCCTCAGCCAGAAAGTTGTTTTCTCACAGGATGTCCTCATACACCTCCATGGGGCAGCATGACAGAGTGGATAAACTGCAAGACTTAACGTCAGAAAAATCTAGGATCAAATCCTGCCTCTGACCCTTAGTAGTAGTGTGGTTATCAACAAGTCTCTGATCCTCAGTTTCCCTATCTGTAAGATACGAGCACTAATGCTTGTAGAGTACACAGGACAGTTATGGAAGTTCAAATGACCACTTCTTAAAGAACCTCTGAACTTCTTCTCTAGAAAAGCACTTTGCAAAATCTAAAGCATTTAAAAATGTCATTGATAGTGATCATGATGGCAATGGTCAGTATTTAAACTAGAGCCAGAGGAACTCAATTTCAGCAGTTTTGGGGTCTTCCAGAAGTTCTTCCTGCACTTAGTGCAGCACCCTATACACTATAGGTGTTTTAATAAATGTTCACTGATTGATGGCAGTATTAAGGAGAACTCACCAGACTATTTATGCTTAGGGCCAGAAAACCCTCATCACTTTTCTGTTTTTCTCTCCAGTGCTTAGCAAAGCTAATTAATAATAATTAACGAATAGCTGTTGTATAGTCATGTCTGACTCTATGTGACCCCCTGGACCATAGCATGCCAATGCTGTCCACAGGGTGTCTTGGAAAAGATGCCAGAATGGTTTGCCATTTCCTATTCCAATGAATTAAGGCAAACAAAAGTTAAGTGACTTGCCCAGGGTCACACAACTACCTTGTGTCTGAGTCTGGATTTGAACTCAGGTCTTCCTGACTTTAGGCCCAGTGCTCTACCCACTGAGTCATCAAGCTGCCTCAATTAATTAATTAATGCTTCGTTAACTCACTTATCCTATCCTGAGTTCCAGTTCTTAAGCCTCTTCCTGCATTCAAGAGGAGGGGTCAAGGCGTTCCACAGTTCTTACCACAGCTTTATCCCAGATGACAGACATGCGCTCTTCCACCCCATTTGTACCCTCGGGTATAGCAGTGAAATTGTCCTTCCCAATCGCCTTCTGAGCTGTGCTGAAGGTGCAGTGGGCGCTCCCAGCAAGATGCAGGTCCCCACTGGTGGGAGAGAGAAAAGATTTAGGTTAGGGGAAGATGGTGGGAAAGATCTCAGGACCACCTAGGACAGACAATGTCCTTTCATAGACAATGAAGTACAATGGGAAATGGTAAAGGACCTGCTCCAAATCTCACTTCTCCACTATGTAACTTTACAAGTCACTAAATCTCCCTGGGCTTCAGCTTTTTCCTAGGTATATGTCTTCTTTCATAGACAATAATATCTGACATTTATATAGCACTAATGTGCCAGTACTAAGTATCTTATAATAATGATAATGATGAGGATAATAATATCTAACATTTACATGGTGCTCACTATGTGCCAGGCATTGTGCTAAGTACCTCAGAATAAGGATGATGACAATTATTACAATAATAATAGCTAATATCTATATAGCACTTGCTATGTACTAAGCATCAGGCTAAGCACTTTACAATTATTATCTCATCTGATCCTCACAACCACCCTGGGAGATGAGTGCTGTTAGTGTACTCATTTTTCACATGAAGAAACTGAGGCAAAAAAGGTTAAGTGACTTGCCCAGGGACACTCCGCTAGTCTATGTCTGAGGCCACACTGGAACTCAGGTCTTCTTAATCGACACAGATCAAGCATTCCACCCACTCTACCACCAAGCTGCTAGAGACTCTCAGGGTGTCCATACTTTGAGAGGAACTGATGGGATGAAATGAGTGGGTGGGCAGTTATCTACCTGTTTCATGTCTGTGTCTGACTGCCCCCTTCCTGATGAGGATGCTAGTTCTATGCTATCAGTGTGAACACATTGTTCAATGACTCTCTTGGGTTCATTCCTTTTTTTGTCCACCCCCCACCCCCCGGGCCCCGTTCATTCTTGTGGTACACCGAATGTAACAGGTCAGAATCCTACCTTACTACACCTCCCTGTGCCACGTGAACAAGTTCCTTATTTGAATCAATAACTAAGAACCAGGAAGGACATTCAGTTTGTCTCTAGAGTTCTAATGTGCTAAAAGTACATTTAAATTCTTTTATAATTGAATTTCTTTTTCTTATTTTTCATTTTTAACTCAGTTCATATTACATAAAATAATTCCAACTTTTGGTCAGGTGATACTTCTTTTTAATTCACAATACAGACCACAAAAGAATTTTTTTTAAACATTAACCAACTGAGATACAAATAATATTTATGTATACTAACTTCACAAGCCCTTGACCTGTCTCCACAGTATTACTAAGAATTAAAGGACCCTAACTTATTGTTTTTGGTCTAAAATCTTAAGCCTAATAGCTTAATTTTAGACTTAACCTCGGATGTTCCCTATAATTGAATAGATCTCGTATTAAGCTTACAAATCTTTTGACTATAGGAAATTGCCACCAAGAATAGGGACATTGCAGGGATATAATATCTCCCCTACTTCATGTCAATTCCAGGCAAGATTAGATTATCCACTTGCATTCAGTCAGGTTTAAAGTCTGCCAGGTGTCAGTGGGGAAACTGAGTCAGGAGAATCCCACCTCAGCCCATGCCGAACAGCCGCTGTCCCACCCTTCCCATGAGATCACCTTTTTCAGCTCATACCAGCATCTCATAGGCTTACTGGCCTCATGGATTGGAGGCTCAGACTGCCTTTCTTGCTATCCATACCTGCAGTTAGACTCAGAAGAACAGTCACTTAATAATCCCATAGCATCTAAAAATGGCAAGTTCCGATAACCAGGTTTCAAATATTATTATAGTTCACTTTGGCTAAGGAACATCTTTTGAGGCAAGTCTTAAGTGGCTTACATGCCTTTCTATACATGTTCTAACAAGTTCCTGATTAAACAGCAATCATAAAATCAAATTTTACCATTAAAACCTTAACTTTTCCATCAATGCCAAATTTCACCTGAGGGTTACCTGCCTCTAGGAAATTTAAACTAAATTTCTTTTCCCAAACTAAAGATGTCTTTGATTTATTCTCAGTAATTAATTCAATCAATTGTTTTAATACTAATTGCTTTTACATCACTTTGTAACATGTCCTATTTTTCTCCCCATCACTCCCCTCTCTCCACCCCCTAATACATTGCATTCTGATTACCCCTTCCCTCAATGTACTCTCCCTTCTATCACACCCCACCCTTCCCTTATCCCCATCTTCTCTCTTTTCTTGTAGGGCAAGATAAATTTCTATACCCCATTCCCTGTGTTTCTTGTTTCCCGGTTATAAGGAATAAAAATTCTCAACATTCGTTTCTAATACTTCAAATTCCAACTTCTCTCCCTCCCCATCCCCACTGAGAAGGCAAGCAATTCAATACAGACTAAATATGTGTAGTTTTGCAAAAGACTTCCATAGTAATCGTGCTGTGTAATACTAACTATATTGCCCTCTACCCTACTCTATCCCCCCTTATTTTTTTTTATTCTTATTCCCTCATTTGACCTTGTCCCTTCCCAAAAGCGTTTATTTCTAGTGACTCCCTTCTCCCATTTGCCCTCCCTTCTATCATCCCTTTTACCTCACTTGTCCCTTTCTCCCCTACTTTCCTGTGGTGTAAGATAGATTTTCATACCAAATTTAGTGAGGATGTTATTCCCTCCTTCAGCCATATGTGGAGAGAGTAGCTTCACTTTTCCCCTCTCCCTTTCTACCTTTTCTCCTCCATTGAACAAGATTTTTCTTATCTCTTTTATGAGTTATAACCTGCCCCATTCCATTTCTCCCTTTCTTCTCCTGGTATTTTCCTCCCTCACCCCTTAATTTTTATTTTTTTTTGTATGGATATCATCTCTTCTGATTCAACACAACCTGTACTCTCTGTCTACATATGTGTATGTGTGCTATGTACAATTCCTCCACCTACCCAAATACTGAGAAAAGATTTAAGAGTTATAAATATTCTCTCTCCATGTAGGAATGTAAACAGTTCAGCTTTAGAAAGTCCTTTACGATTTCTCTTTCCTGTTTACCTTTTCATGCTTCTCTTGATTCTTGTGTTTGAAAGTCAAATTTTCTATACAGTTTTTGGTCTTTCCATCAATATGAATGCTTCCAAGTCCTCTATGTCACTGAATAACCATTTATTCCCTTGAAGTATTAGATTTAGTTTTGCTGAGTTACAATTGAACTTCTGACTCTTAAAAGCTTAAAAAGAAACGTATTTCACTTCATTGCTACTATTTCTGTTCACAACAATAACTTTCTAACCATGATTTTTTTTTTAAAGACCAAAATATTTGTGCTACCTAATTATGGAGGGTGGTCTGCTGCATGGTGGTCCAAGGAACAAGTCACCTCAGGGCCACTGAGGCCAGGACACAGATTCTAACTACAAGAAAATCTGAGGACTAGGCACATTGTTACGAATAGAGGACCTGAACATCTCAGAGATTAAGATTCAAATACATCTATGACATTCTTAGAACAACATAATGGAGAGTATAGGAGAACACTGCATTCCCACTCATTTCAGTGATGGCTCTAAGCTGTGTGACCTTGGATGTGTAAAGTCCCCTCTCTAAGCCTCAGGTTAATTTCCATAACTCTATGCTAAACAATACCTCTATAAAATAAAATAAAGGGCTTCAAAAGGATGACTTCTAAAGTCCCTTTTGGCTCTAACTTTCTGTTCTGATAAAACACGAGCACCAGAGAGTATAAACAACATTTAATCTGGAGATACAGAACAGGATTCAAATCTTACCTCTGATGTTACTGCCTGCATGGCCTTGGGCAAATCCCTTAAACCTCCAGGGGCCTCAGTTTCCTCATCTGTAAAATGAAATCTAGGATCCTATGCCTGGTAGGATTGAAGAGTGTGCATTAACAGTATTTGCCACCAGGAAGCAGCAGTGAACAACTCCAGTAATGGATGTGGTCACTAAAAATGGCCAGAGATAACTGTTTAATATTGGTGGTGATCTCTTATGCTTACTACACTTCAATACAGGACTCTTAAACTAGATCTATTTAAGAGGAAAAATGGGTATATATTGAAGATAATTCCATAAAATTACAGTATTTTAAAGTATATTTACAGTGAAAGGTTTGGGGTTTTAACCTTTCTTTCACATAAAGATGCTTTATATTTCTTTTTATTATCACCACTCTCCTAAGCTTTTTCACTTTCATTCTCAGTCTCTTCGAAAGGGAATAGAAAAGTGATCTAATATAGTAGACAAGAAACTGAACTTGAAGCCAAGACCTGGGGGTCTCACCTGAGCATGTTTACCTAACCCTCTTAATCCTCTAGGCAAGCCTTAGTAAGTTGAAGAGAAGGTACTGACTCACACCAGTAAAAGGAGTTTCCTTGCACAGGAATTTCCTGTACCAATGAAATCAAAGGTTCGGTCTGAATCCATGGTGAGTTAATCCCTATGAGATATTTCCAAAAAACATTTAGCACAGCATCTGGCATGTAGTAGGCACCACATAAATGCTTATTTCCTTCCTTTTTCCTTTATCAAAAGCACAATGTAGCAGAATGGGAAGAATATAGGTCTTAGAAGTCTGAAGTTGTTGTGGTTCAGTTCTGTCTAACTCTTAGTGACCCCGTTTGGGGTTTTCTTGGCAAAGACATAGGAATGTTTTGCCATTTCCTTCTCCAGTTCATTTTACAGATGAGGAAACTGAGGCAAAGAGTTAAGTGACTTGCCCAGGGTCACACAGCTAGTGAGTGTCTGAGGCTGGATTTGAACTCAGGTCTTCCTGACTCCAGGTCTAGTGCTTTATCCACTGTTCCACCTGGTTGCCCCTATAAACCTTAAAGTGCTGGATAAATGATGATAGTGATGATAACTATAATAAGGGACAGTAAGGTAAAGCGGACAGAGATTTAGCTTTGGAACCCAGAAAGACCTGGGTTGACATCCTGCTGCTAACACACATTAGCTATATGACACTGGGCAAATCACTTAATACCCCAGGCAACTCTCTAGCATTTATGAACTGCAGATGAGTGATGAATCTGTACAGGTGGAGAGTTACCCCATTAAGAGTCCCCCTGTGCCAGTGAAAACACAGGTTTGGATTTTCCCATTCACTCCCCTAGCCCCACTGAGATACAGACTCTTAAAGTAGTACAGCAGAGGAGAGAAGTGTCATTAGGGTATCAGATCTAGCAGAGGACAAGCTAGCGCTGGGTACGTTTCATCTGCTCTGTGAGTCTTTACAAACTCTTTGACAGGATCTCATTATTCTTTTGGCATCGTTGATGTCAGCATGGATAAGAAACACAAGAAAGGCCAGCCCTGGGCCTCCAAGGAATTTCTAGAATCCACAGCTCACATATTGTCTGTGTCCAATCTGCCTGACAAGTCCCATTGTTCCTCAACAGCCTGGGGCTGCCCTGGCATGCCTCTGCCATGTGGCACCTTGCAGCTAAAAAGCTTCCCAAGTTAACCCCATTTTGCTCAGAACTTTTCTCTGCGGCCAGCTGCCCCACTGCAAGTCAACATATTTGAGACTCCACTCTATTTTCTGCTCTCTTCCTCCTACCCTGATGATGCTCTGTGGCAGGGCTTCTTACACTTTTTCCCCTAGTGACCCCTTTACACATTTTGGCAGCATTGTTGGCACTGCATGGCCTGAGGGCATGCACACTTGAATGGCTATTCTATGAGACATGAATGACTGCTGGAGCATCTACGTGAAACAGCAGACAGAGTATTGGACCTGAGTTCAAATCCTACCTGAGATACTTTCTGTGTCGCCCTGGGAAAGTCACTTAACCTACATCGCAAGACAGTTCTGAAAGTATGTATATGTACATACATACACATACACATTATTATCACTATTATTATTATTAGCTGGCACCCACCTTGCCAACAAGGAGTTGATGTAGTCCGGAGTGGTGGGGTCAGGGCTCAGTGGCGGAGATGTCACAAAAGCAGCAGCTTTAGCCCAGTTCTTGCTCCAATAGTGTGTCCCATCTGTGCCAAGGCTGGCTGTGATGGGTTCACCAAACACCACATTTCCTACAAGGCAGAAAGAGAAGGAGGAACTTGTGTTAGGCAGATATTACATTTTTTCCCTGAGGAAGAAAGGTGTTTTTAGAAGACCTGGATTCAAGTATTGCCTTTGACATGTTTTGGTGGTGGGATCCTGGGCAAGTCAGCTAAGGTGATTAGAGTGTCAGACCTGGAGGTGGGAAGCTGTTGTTGAGTCAGTTCAGACATGTCTGACTCTCTATGCCCCATTTGAGTGGTTTGCCATTTCCTTCTCCAGCTCATTCTACAAATGAGGAAATCGAGGCAAAGGGTTAAGTCACTAGCCCAAGGTCACACAGCTAGGTCTGAGGCCAGATTTGAACTCAGGAGATGCCTTCCAGGTTCTAGTCCCAGCACTCTATCCCGCTGCCCTGAGTTAGGAACACCTGAGTTCAAAACCAGCCTTACTAGCTGGTGACCCTAGGCAAGTCACTTAATTTCTGTCAGCCTTGGTTTCCTCATGTGTAAAATGCAGATAATAAGAGCATCCACTTCCCACTGTTGTTATGAGAAAAAAATAATACTTGTCAAATGTTCTGGTTAACCTTAAAGGACTATAAAAATGCTAGCTATTACTGTAATTATGATGTTTACTTAGTTTCTTAGTGCCCCCAGGAAGGTGTCTAAGACTATAAAGTCCAGGGCAGGTGCAGATCTATGTGGGTAGAAACTCAAGGGAGATCCTTAAGCCAATGACATCACAGCTTTAGAAAAAATGACAACAAAGTACCCAGAGCCAGTTTGCAAGGAGGATCCAAGTTCATCAACTCCCCAAAGCCAACAGGGTTAGCCAGATCCCAATCCGAGTAAGGACTTTCCATTGTTGCCCCAAAGCCAAAGCTGTCTCAATAGAAGAAAGATCACCTCCAGTCTTTTTTCATCACCTCAATCTTAGGCAAGGAGTGAGCCAAGAACACCAAGTAAAACTCTGGGGACAAAAAAAGGATTAAATGTCCCCAAAGATTTTTGGGACTTAGCCCAAAATGTGTTATTTTAAACTACTATTTGTTCTAACAGTTTCTCCTCCACCCAAAATATTTCATTACTACCTAATGACCTGGCAACTGGCATTCACCTGAAGTAGAAATTCCAATGGATTCTTCTGAAGCTATTTCCTTTCTCCTCTCTGTTATCCTACCCTGATATGTTTCATTCACCATCTGTCCCTACAGATTGGACCACTTGATAAGGGGGCTT
Organism: Notamacropus eugenii; assembly: GCF_028372415.1. Taxonomy (NCBI): domain Eukaryota; kingdom Metazoa; phylum Chordata; class Mammalia; order Diprotodontia; family Macropodidae; genus Notamacropus; species Notamacropus eugenii. The sequence goes on from NC_092872.1 coordinate 376,501,831, forward strand.
CCATGGGACAGGGGACCCCATCTGACTTCATTAATAGGGGCCCTAGCAGAAGAACAGTGAATTATGTCAATCTAGAGGATTGCTGAGGCAAAGGAATAAAGTTGTGAAACTCTATTCCCTGGAGAACCTCAGCCAAGTAGGGGGATGGCAGTTTTATCTGTGTCTTTTTATCCCCAATGCTTAACACACAGGAAGCACTCAATAAAGGTCTGTTTAAAGGCAAACACTCATCAGAAAGTAGATGAGATTATTGAAGAATGACTAAACAAGTTATGATACATAAATACAATGAAATATTATTATGCTGTAAGGAACAATGAATAATGAATACCGAGAAGCATGGGAAGACTTATGAACAGATGCAAAGCAAGATGAGCAGAACCTAGAAAACAATATCTACAATGACTACACTCCTGTAAATGGAAGGAACTACAAGAACAAAAGGACTGAAACTGAATGTATTTAAATGACAATGACCAGGTCTGGCCCCAAAGAAAAGATATAATAGGACACTCTACATGTAAAACACTAGAGATGAGATCAGACTTTTCTGTGTTAGCTAGCTTTGTTAGATCTTTTTTGGATTTTCTTTCTGGGAGAGAGAAGGATGCATCGGAAAATGTAGCTTTCCTGACTTCCTTCAGGTTTTAGCTAAAAGGCCCCTTTCTGCATCCCATCCACCTTAGTGCTAGTGCCTTCCTTAGTTTGATTATCATCCAATGATCCTACATATATCTTGCTTGTATATAGCTATTTGCACAATTTCTCCCTTTTTAGACTGTTAGCTCCTTGAGAGTAGGGACTGTCAGGCAGAGCCAAGATGGTGGAGTAGAAACACAGATATGCTTAAGTTCTCCCCCCAAAGCCCTTAAAATAGCTATAAAAAATTACTCTAAACAAATTCTAGAGAAGCAGAAACCACAAAATGACAGAGTGAAACAGATTTCTAGCCCAGGACAGCTTGGAAGGCCAACAGGAAGGATCTAATGCACGGGGCTCTGAGCAAAGGACAGCCCAGCGTGGGCCACACAGCACAGACAGTACTGAAGCAGATTTCAGGGTGCTGAGTCCCAGGCAGCTGCCATGGTTATCAGATTTTTCAACCCACAAACGTCAAAGACAGCTTCAAAGGTCAGTGAGAAAGCTCTTTCACCTGGGTGAAAGAGAAGTATGGTCTGGCCCCAGCCCCAGAGTGGCTGCAGCCATTGTGGCAGCAGTAACTGCTTCAGGAGCTCTTGGCCTAAAGACCCTGGAGGAATTGAGCAGTTGATCTGAGTCTCAGCCCTGAGTAGTTGTCCTGAGGTAAGGAGGAGCCCTGGCATGGCAGAGCTGGTGGCAGCTGTGGAGAGGGAATCCAACTTGCAGTTCCAGACCAGAGTGCAGGCCAGGAGAGGAGTAAACACCTCTCCCTTGACTATGTCGCTCTGGAGGAAATGAGAACTTAAAGGTCCCTAGAGATATCTCAGAGAACAGCTGCACAAAACCTCTGAAGCCTGGAATAGTACACCCTCAACTTGACAAAGGACTCAAAGTCAAGTAACTGGCTGGGAAAATGCCCAAAAAGGGGAAAAAATAAGACTATAGAAGGTTACTTTCTTGGTGAAAAGATATTTTATTCCATCCTTTCACATGAGGAAGATCAAAGCATACAACCAGAGGAAGACCAAAGCATACACCTGGCAGAAGACAGCAAGATCAAGGCTCCTACATCCAAAGCCTCCAAAAAAATATATGCAATTGTCTCAGGCCATGAAAGAGCTCAAAAAGGATTTTGAAAATCAAGTAAGAGAGGTGGAGGAAAAATTGGGAAGAGAAATGAGAGTGATGCAAGAAAATCATGAAAAAAGAGTCAACAGCTTTCTAAAGGGGACCCAAAAAAATGTGAAGAAAATAACACTTTTAAAAATAGACTAACTCAAATGACAAAAGAGGTCCAAACATTCTATGAGGAAAAGAATGCCTTAAAAAGCAGAATTGACCAAATGGAAAAAGAGGTCCAAAAGCTCACTGAAGAAAATAGTTCTTTAAAAATTAGAATGGAGCAGATGGAAGCAACTGGCTTTATGAGAAATCAAGAAATTATAAAACAAAACCAAAAGAATGAAAAAATAGAAGACAATGTGAAATATCTCACCGGAAAAACAAATGACCTGGAAAGCTGATCCAGGATTAGTCTACCTGAGAGTAGGGACTGTCTTTTGTCTTTCTTTGAATCTCTAGTGTTTTTCACAGAGCTTGGCACACAATAAGTGCTTAAAATGCTTACTGAATAACTGTTAGCTGACTATAAAAATAAAACATAGCAATAAAAATTATTTTTGAAAGGTAAAAAATAGTCAATGAGCACTGAAATCTACTATTACATCCAAGCTGGCATTTATCAGCTCTATACCTCACTTTGGGTGTCAGAATCGCCTTCAGCCCTGCCCTTTCTAACTCTCATTTCTTTCTTCCTCATCTCAAAGTCTCCCCCTTAAAGCTACAGAAGAGGTTTGGCTTCAAGGTGACTAGCAAACTCTCATGAAACCAAATGTGTTGATGTTAATCTGCCTGATGCTCCAGAAGCTCTCTATAAATATTAATTCAACTGAAAAATGGAGATGCATGAAGAATGAAGAAAAAATGAAAACAACTATATGGAGAAAGAGCAAGAAGGACACAATGGTGGAGAAATGAAGAAAACTCATCCAGGTTCTGACAGCCAGAGGCATTTAGTCCTAAGGAGTCACTCTCAAAAGATGGATCACCAAAGACCTTGGAAACCCATCAGAAACTCAATCAACACTGACCATGACAATGACCACGTCTCCTTGCTCAAGATTAGCTTTTCTCTTCCCCTGAGAAAGAAAGGGGAAGAAAGTTTCATGGACATACTTCCTCTCTAGGGCCAGTTCTTTTCCCCCTCATTAAAATACGCTTCCTTTTCCTTGACACTCAGTCTATTGGCCATATGAGACACTACATCAGAGCTGCAGTGTGGACCTTCTTCTACATGAAGTAGGGTTTGAGCAAAGACTCAACACTATGAAGTCACTTCCTCAACTGTGAAATGAAGGGGTTTGACCCAGCAGGTCTTAAAGGTCCTTCTCGCTCTAAATTTTATTTCATCTTTTCCTGAGCAATTTTCATCTGAGGCCAAAGACTCTGAGTAATTTCTTCCCCAGCAAAGGAACAGACTAATCCAAGAAAACGACCCTAAAGTCAAGTCTGTCCCAAATGACAGCATCCAAAGCAGGGTTTGACAGGGAAGAGAAATACTCATGAGAACCAGCATGGAAAAGTGGTCCCCAGGATGGCTTTGCAGCCTCGTATACACTTGCCTAGTTTCTACTTTTCTCCATGAAAGGAAGGAGGAGAACAGGAGAAACTTGGGCTCTCTTCCCAGATCTGGCCCTCTTGTGATTCAGGCATCGAGAAAAAACAATATTATGTCAGATGACAAATTTAACACCATAGTAAAACACACACAAGAGTTGTTGTCAAGTGGGTAATACAGAGAACCCAAGTGAATCTCTCGGGACCGCCTAGACAGAAAGGGTTCTCTACCCACAAGGACGGGCCACCCACCCTCAGGAAAGCTGGGCACCAAAGTCAGCATGGGCTATTTTTAGCATCCCCAATCACTTACATGTGGAGCTTTGGGGACATAGCCCAAAATGTGGTATTTTAGACTACTGTCTGTTCTCACGGCTTCTCCTCTACCCAAAATATTTCATTACTACCTAATGATCTGGCAACTGGCATTCACCTGAAGCAGAAATCCCAACGGATTCTTCTGAAGTCATTCCCTTTCTCCTCTCTCCCGTCCATCTCTGATTTTTTTCATTCACCATCTGTCCCTGCAGCTTTCATAACCACCCACAGGCCACTCATTCTGGGGTCAAGCCATCTACCAGTCAGATGGAGGGGCAAGGTCTTTGATAAATGCCAGTTAGCAGAATCCACCCAGGCTATAAAGTGACTTTATTCTTCCAGAGACACTGGAATAATGGGCAGAGCTAGCAGTGAGTAACAACAGTGAGGATATGTAAGTAAGTCCCCAGGATAGACAAGTAGGGCCTTCATTTTATGAACTAAACTCCTTGGGCCTCAATTTCCTCATTTGCAAAATAAGAGGTTGGATTCACTGACATCTGAGGTCCGTTTCAACCCTAGAACTAGGATCCTAAATCTCACAAGTGTACACTCAGCAGAGCAAAGACTTGGGGACATTGACCAAGGAGGCCAGGCAGGAGAGGCACAGGGACCTCACTAAGAGCACAATTCACCTTTCTTCCGGGCTTGAGAGATGAGGTCGGCAGCGCTCTTGCTCATGACCTTGGTGATGTAGAGAGGGCAGTTGGTTTGACTGGCAATGGTAATTGCCCGAAAAACAGCCTCAGCTTCCAGCTAGAAGGAAAGGAATCCAGACATCAGAAAGGACAGGGAACACCCTCCCCAACAAACCTGCCAGTCCATCAGCCTCCCAGAGCCCAGGTGCCATGCCTCATGGAGATAAGTGGTCATAAGCTAACAGAGAATGAAGCTGATTTTTCAGCTGGCTCTATTTGTTAAGCAAATGCCCATGCCACGTCTGCACTTAAACAAGGTTGAAGAAATATTACAGCCTTTATCTTACCATCCCACTAAATGGTGCACCCCACCCCTATGGGAAAACACCATCATAGAACCAGAATGTCTGTCTAAAATAATCAGCAAACATCAGCTGAACCACAGCTTGAAACCTTAGTTATCTTTTGAGTAACAATATTGCAGGATCAAGTCCAAGGGCTTGGTCATACCATAAATTAATTAACCCTTCCTTACCACTCTAGGTGAGGTCATAAGCTTAAGAGAACAATATGCAGGATGTCCCCAAGATTAAATCTAATCCTTATAAACCCAAAGCTGGGATTCTGGAGTGCAGATTTATAACATAAACTGTACTTGATTCAGTCCTTATGTATCACAAAGCCCTTTCACATTCATTACCTCAATAATTGCCCAAAGTTAATAGTGCACTTCCCTATAGTCAACCACCTTGTATTTACTCATCCTATTTCTTGGTTTCCCTGGCCTTCAGTCTCTTTGTCTGTAAAATGAAGGCATAGGGTTTGATAACCTCAGAGGGCCCTTCCAGCCATGATTTTATGATCTATGTAATGCTATATACATACAGTCCAACAGAATATAAGTTCAACAGTAGAAAATTTTTGATTATTTTTGTCTCTGTATCTAATTGCAGTACCTCACACTCAGCAAGTGCTTAATGAACAGTTTTTTAATTGAACAGAAGCAAAAAGCTGTAGAGAGCTGGGGAACTATGGGTACAAGATGTCACATAAACCAACAGATGTGGGATCACTGTGTTGGTAAGCTTTGGAAAATGTTTTACTTTGCATTATTTTTAAAAGTGTGTGTGTGTGTGTGTGTGTGTGTAGGAGGGGGAGAAAATTTAAAACTCAAAATCTTAATAGAAGTGAATATTGAAAACTAAAAATAAATTATTTTTTTAAAATGTCTTACTTTGCACAAGGGACAATGGAAAAGGAAGTGACTTATTACTAAAATTCTGTACCTCTTTTACGTATATATTTATTTTATCTATTTTAAAATAAACCCATTTTAAGGACTTTTTTCCAAAAGAATATAGTGGGAAGGTTTTGTACAACTGTTGATAGGTTTTCTGTAAATGCTTTACTTTGCATGAGAGAAGAGGGAGCTGGAAATGACTTATTTCTGTCTATGCATATTTAGGTATATATTAAACTTATTTTAAAATCAATCAATTTTAATTAATAATTTTTGAAAAAATAATACATTGGCAGGAACACAGCTCGCAGACAACACAAGCCTGAGTAGTTGAGTCTGTCCTCCTCACAAGCTACTTTTGCCCCTATGGGGAAGGAAGGTGACATTGGGCTTAGAGATGACAGAGGAGAAAGCCGCTGACCCTCTACTATCTCTCAGACTATTATCTTCTCAAGTTTCTCTGGAGCCTCTGGGTTCCAGTGCTCAAAGGTAGCACTCAAGGTACAGTTAAGGTATGCTTTGAACTAGAGAGGGCCTGTCTTGTTCCCTGATAACCCCTCCCTCTGAACAGCTGTCTTGACCACTTCAGTTCCCTATGACCTCAATCCTGGCCTTTGATCTCTCTCTCTCTCTCTCTCTCCCCACACCCCCAGCACAGCATGGATTTCCAGCACTTCGGCAACCTGACTATCTTTGGAAGGTTACATCACCCTCTCTGACTTCACCCACAAAGGCTTCCAAGGTTCTGACAGATGCTACAGCTGAAAGGCCTCTTATTAAAAAGAAGAAAGGGGGAAAGAGAGAGGGAGCCAAACCAGAGAAGGCAAAAATAGGCCTTTCGTTGAAATCCCCTGGCCCCTGGCCCACTGCAGACTCCCTCAGTGACCCAGCTGAAGGAATCTATCTTGCAAGCACATCTCCTCAGTGGTTAGCCTTTAGAAATGGTTTCTAGAATGGCGCCGATTAGCCCAAGTCAACCTACCCTGTGGAATTAATCTGGCTTTGTTTCCCACATAGTGGTGACTAATTTTACAGGCAAGATGTATCTGGCCTATAAGCCAGGGTCCAAGGCTATTAATGAATTCCAATGACAAATTCAAGTAACAGAAAAAAGAAGGGATCATTACAAGGGGGGTGGGGTGGGCAGGAGAGAACTAGACATTTCTGCTTAGGGGGTTTCTGCCTCCTATCACCAATATCAGAATTATGGAACAGGAAAGGAGTTCTATTCATTTATAAGCAAGACACAGAATCAGTTCTAGGTGGCCCATTCCATAATGCCAACAGGCCAGCCTTTATAATGCCAACCTACTATTTACCATGGAGACAAACAACTCCCAATCCTTCAGGCAGATGCCACCATGACAAGTGAGTGCTACTCTGGAGACATACAAACCCTTCTACTGTACTCGCCCTCCCTCCCCTCCCCCATTCCCCCCCAATTCTGAACCTAGTAGACAGTAAAATATGAGGTGGCTGGGTTTTACAGGGGCATGAACGCTGTACTTGGAGCAAGGAAGAAGTTAGTTCAAATTCTGCCTCTGTTACTTTCTAGCTGGATAAGCCCAGGTAAGTCAACCTCTCAGTCTCAGTTCCTCCATCTGTAAAAGGGGATGATACTAGCACTTACCCCACAGGGCTGTTGTGAAGACTAAATGAAACTAAATAAAAGAGCTTTGCAAACTCCAAAGAACTATACAAATGTTAGTTATTATGCTCATGATGATATAAAGACCACCATCATTCAAAAGAATTATCACTTCCAGAATAGGAGGGAATCCTGCAGTTTTGGAGGACACAGAACATTTAATGATCAACATATATAAAACCTGCAGCATGTTAGAAAGCAGCTGAAATAATTTCTCAACCACCTGTGTGTCCACACAGAAAGCTTAAATCACTGATTCTGGGACTGAAAAAATTTTTAAATACAGGACCATGATGTTGAATCCACAACTTTACTCAGCAGTGAAGGAATTCAGAAGTTTCCCTCTTACTGCCATTCCCAAAGGTCTATAGATTTCACCTGCCCTAATGAGATCAGAAGGGAGATATCTCTCTCCCTCTCTCTCCTAGCAATCCGTTTCCAATTTGGATGCACTCTCTGCTTGTGTCGGCCAAAGACAGCCTTTGATAAAAAGCTCCAATATAGTTTCCCTCTCTTTATTGATTTTTCCCCATTTTCAAGATGAGTGTGTGCACAAGTATGTATGAGCAAACATGCAGCTTGGCGGGAGGGGGGGAAAGAGAGGATAACACACATACTAGGGAGTGACTGCCAAACATAAATGTATCTGACATAAAACAAGGCGCAGAATGGGAAGAAGAAAGCCTGCTTCTGATGAAAGCATGTCTCCAAGGAGGGTCCGAGAGGAAGACAGACAGCCCCAGCTTTTGTTTTTCCTTCATTCTTACCACTTACCTCCTCTGGCCTACTCAGCACATGGCCTTCAGGGCCAGTTATTCCAATTTCCAACATCCGGGCTTGTTCCTAGAGGGATGAAAAAAGCCAGATGTGAACAGATACCAATTAACTTCAGCAATTAAAAAGGTAGAGATTTCTAGAGAATGTTTCCATCAAAGGATGGAAAAAAAAAATGGAACCACAAGATCTCTAACCAGAATGGTTAGAAAACTACTGAGTCCAACTTCTCTCATTCTATGGATGAGAAAACCGAGGCCCAGAAAGAGAGAGAGAGGAAACAACCTGAACTAGACGATGCAGATAGATGACAGAGATGAGATCTGAGTCTAGGGAGGCAGCGTGGTACAACGGTGAGAGCTACTAACCCCGGTTCAATTCCCGTTCTAATACTTTCTATCTGTATAACCTTGGGCAAGTCAACTTAACTTCCACAGGGCCTTAGTTTCTTCATCTGCAAAATGAGGATGGGAGAACAAATGACCTCTGAGATTCTTTCCTATCTAAGCTCTATAATCCCCTAAATTATATCCAGCCGTTATATTCTATCTCTTGTTGTTCAATGGGGCAGACTCCTATCAAAAGACATTTTTATCTTTTACTTCAGGCCAGCAAAATTCTATGTATATGACATACCACTCCTCTACATCTGACCTCTGACACTAGCTAGGTGACTGCACACTCCATGTGTAGACAGACAATTCCCAAGAACTCATCTACGCTGGCAGGGGCTCAGGGTGGGGGCTAGTAACTGCAAAACTAATCACATGTACTTCCAAGCATGCAGGTGTATGTACTTGGAGCCTGCACGTGCATGCACTTCAAACCACAAAATAATGCAGGAACGTCCGCCAGGAAAACGGTAATACCATTAAGGGGAGAGTGCTTGAATCTGCTAAGCCCTTTGTTGTTAAACTGAACTAGAATTTGGACCAGAAGAGATAGCACTGTGTTCGCAAACTTCCCTACTGAACCATTTGCTACATAATGGCAAGAAGAACTAAAGTACATTTTATTTCCTCATCTGCAATTCAGTAAGTCTTTATGAGGCCTATCCCATTCATCCCTCCTTTTGGCTGCATCTCCTCTGTACACCAACCCACGTCTTCATTTACTAGCTAACAGGAAGAGCATGCTGTGTGGGTAACTACTAGAAAAGAATGTTACTAATTAGTCTGACTCAGAACAGTTCCCTCCCTAGCTCCAAGATAAGTTCTAGGACACTTTGGAAACCTAACAGTTGCACAGATAAGAGAGAATTAATGTGGGATAATAGAAAGAATGTGGGATTTGAGGTCCAAGGATGTGGGTTCAAGTCTTAGCTCTACTGCTGACTCCCTGTGTAAACTTGAAGCAAGTTACTTGCTTTCTATGGACCTCAATTTCCTTATCCGTAAAATGAAGACTTTGATACTCTTTAAGGTCCCTTCCACTTCTAAATCCTATGACCCTATAAATCACAGCCTGACCTCTGAATCCACAAACCATCTTTCCAACTCTCCACAAGAAGGCTGCTGAGCTGGTAGGCTTATGGGCTGTCAAATTAGTACAGCGATCCTGGAATGATCTGTGACAGGCCATCCTGATTTGTTTTTAAAATAACAAGCTTCATTCCAAGAATGCACAAAAACACTGAGAGTCTGGTCTACTGTTCTGGAAGCTTGCTATGGTCATTCTGGGGTGAAAAATGGAGATAATGGAGAACCTTTGAAGTGTTCATCTCCACAGGAATGGAAAGGCCATCCTTTGTCTGGGAGCAACGAAGTGTTGACAGCAAAAACAATTCTTTCAGTGTGAATGGCAGGGACCCATTAAGATTCACCAGGCAATATTTTTCCTGTTGCCTTTTCACTCTTATAAAAAAAAAAAAACCAAAATGGACTGGACATTGAAGCTATCCATATTTTATGTGCTTACTTATACAAGTAGTGCCTAAACTATTCTACTATGAGACTTTAGTCTCAATTTCTTTCATTCTTTTTTTCCTTCTTTCTCTGTGTATATTTCTTCCCTACCTCCCTTCTTTCTCTCTTCTCTCCTTGGAAAACTGAGTCTTCCCAATCCCACCCAAGCTGTATTTACATCATTTCCTCACTGATTTCATTCCTAGTCAGCACAGAAGCTTTGACACACTCTGCTTCCAACCTGGGCCCATGGACCTCTCCCTAGGCAGTCCTGTAGCTCCCCTATGAGGGCTGTGCTTAGTAGGGGCACACACAATCAGCTTAGTCCTACTGTAGCCCAGAATTCCCAGTTCAAGTGACATTACTATCCAGGCTACAGCTGAACCCAGGTTAAGTCCACCTCTATAAAATGAAGGAGTTTCATTACATGATCTCCAAGGTGCCTTCCACTTACCCAATGCCAGCTAAGCTCCTGCTGATGATACCCTTACATGAACTCTAGGCAGTCCAGCTAGAGAAGGGTCATGAGAGTCCAGGCTCCTAGATTCTGCTGTTACTCTATGACTTTACAATATAGATTTTTGGTTCTTCTACTCTGTACTAAAAGGAGCCAAGTGTGTTCTTCTTCTTAGTTCCTTTTACATAAGGATTTCGAAATCCCAGGGTACATCTGCTTCTATTAGACAACAAGATCTCTCATAGCCAAGACTAAACTTAATAAACAATACTAGAAATTCCTCCAAATGGAAAAGTGCCCTCAATCGTTTCTTGTTTGCAAGGAGGCAATGAGTCCTAAAGTTGGCATCAAGAAACTAAGACTCAAAGACACACTGTCTTAGGAGAAAAGAGAAGAAAGGGAGTTTCTTTGAAAAGATTACTATATACTTTTAATGCAGATTTAGATTTAGATTTGGCAGGGAGCTCAAAGGTCATCAAGTCTAACTCCCTTATTTCATATATGAGAAAACTGTGGCTGGAACAGAGAAGTGAAGTAACTTACCCAAGGATCACACAGCTAGGAAGGATCTAGAATAGCAATGAAACTTCAAAGACCAGGCAGAGCCCTATCCACTACACCATTCTGCCTTCTCAAAATAAGTCAAGAAGCAGCTAATGTAGATCTATGGAGAATCCTGAGGAAGCAGCCTTGGCACTCAATGAGTGAGAGTTTCTAGCTGACATTACTGTGAATTCTCCTCCCTTTTGACCCTCACACAAGGCATCTCTGGAGGCACATGGGCAGAGGCTGTCAGAGTTTCTCATACACACAACTACTTCTCCCCCATGGTCCTAAGAATGCTGAGGGGACACGCTGTCCCTTCATCTTCCCCAAACAGGAAAAAATCCAGAGTCTGAAGATTACATGGGGAGAACTCTGCCTGACAGACAAGACTCTTCACCCTAACTGGAAACACTTCATGTCCTAATGGATCTAAAGCAGGTTCTTAGCTCTACTCTGGTGGACAGGTTCACCAAGCCTGGGAAAACTTCTGAGAAAAAGGGCTAGGTGGTGCCATGGATAGAGCACTGGGCTTGGAGTCAAGAAGACCTGAGTTCATATCTAACCTTAGACATTTTCTAGCCATGTGAGCCTGGGCAAGTCACTTAACTTCTGCTTGCCTCAGTTTTCCCATCTACAAAATGGGGATAATAACAGCATCCACTCCCCAAGGCTGCTATGAAGATCAAATGAAATAGTCACATAAAGCGCTTAGCACAGTTCTTGGCACACAGTCAGCACCACATAAAGGTTAGCTATTATACCTCAAGTCAAGAAAACCTGAGCTCAAATATTGCTTCAGACACTTAGCTGTGTGACCCTGGGCAAGTCACTTCATTCCTGCTTGCCTCAATTTCCTCATCTGCAAAATAGGATAATACCAGCACCCCATCCCAGGGTTGCTGTGAAGATCAAATGAGATGATCATTATAAAAGGCTTAGCACAGAGCTTGGCACATAGTAAAAGCTATAAAAGTGTTATTAGCTACTATTGTTATTATTATCACAGAGCAGAGGACCTGAAGTCAGAAAGAAGTTAAAATCTGGTCCTGGGCAAATCACCGTCCACCTCAGTTTCCTCATCCGTAGAATAGGATGGCACTTACCTCTAAGGGTTATGAGAAAAAAATTAAATAATGTTTGTAAAGTACTTTGCACCTCTTAAAGTGCCATATAAATGCTGATTATAATTATCATCATTAATTATGATTATTGTTATGACATCCAAGTGGTTAATGGAGCAGTTTTTTGTAGGGGAATCTGAGCAAGCCAACCCTGAAAAACAGTATGTCTAGTGGGAAAATCAATGAATTTGTAGTCAAGAGAACCAAGCCCAAATCCTAGCTCAGTCACTTAATAAGTTGTGTTGACATCAGGAAAGGAACAGAATTGCAAACCCTGTTAACTGGAAGGGAAACCACAAGCCATGTGATCCAAAGCTTATCTGCTGCAGAGACCTCCCCTATAACCTCCCTGACCAGTCACCTAACATCCACATCAGGGATGAGGAAGAACTCTCTCCCTCTGGATGTGGCTAATGCCTTGTGCTTTTGGACAGCACTCATCACTAGAAAGCTTTTCCCCACAGTACACCAAACCCGCTTCTCTGTCCCAGCCTAACCCTCCCTCCATGTGAAAGGCCTTCAAAATCCACTCTGAGGCTCAGTTTCCTCACCCTATCTGCTAACTACCACCGAGCTCACAGGGAGGGTGGTTACAAAGAAAATCCACTTAGCCATACCACAGAAAGGCAAGTTATTGTTATTCTTACTAACAAAAGAGCTGACCTATCTGTTTCTATTCTGTTCCTTCTGGAAGTCTCCATTGCTGGACATGTGCAAGCAAGGCTAGTCCTTTTGCATAATGCATCTACTCATCTAATCCATTTAGCAAGCAGAGAGTACTTCCTGCTTCCTTACAAATGACCTGCTTGGGCTCAGGGGATTAACTTTCATCACTCTTAGGACAGGTCACTAAATGTGCCCAGGAAATCAAAGGAATTTCTCCAGCTCATCTTTAAAACACATTCTTTTAGCATCTCAAGGAAGTAAGTTCTAAAGTTCCCATCAGGTTCAATCTTAATTAAAAATAAAAATCATTTCCCTTTTTCCACCCTGAGATAGATTGTGCTCTAAAAAGGATTTCCTTTTAGGATAATGACACTCAAGCAACTGGGTCTTGTTTTCACTTCAGGAAAAATCACCAGTAACTTTCAGGACAGCAACATGGAGCTGTGGAAAGAACAAGGTGCTGGAAGTCGAATGATCTGGGTTTAGACCCTGTCTTGTTGTTAAACTCTGTTGTTGTTCAGTAGTTTCAGTCATGTCCAACTCTTCCTCAGCCCTTTTGGGGTTTGCTGGACAAAGATACTGGAAGGCTTTGCCATTTCCTTCTTTTACAGATAAGGAAACTGAGGTAAACAGGATTAAGTGACTTGCTCAGAGTCACACAGGTAGGAAGGGTCAGAGGCCACATCTGAACTCAGGAAGATGAGCCTTCCTGACTTTGGGCCCGTACCTCTATCCATTATGCCACCCAGCTGCCGAAGTAATACTAAGTCCATAAAATGCCTTACGTCTGTAAGTTCATTTGAATCTCACAATAACCCTGTGAAACAGATGTTTTTGTTGTCCTCATTCTATAAGAAAAGGAAACTGAGGTTAAGACCTTGGTGAGGAGGAAAGAACACTGACTCTGGAGTCAGGAAGCCTTGGGTTCAAATCCTGCTTCAAATATTTACCAAGAAGTCACTTAACTACCATTGGCCTCAGCTTCCTCATCTGTAACAGGAGAAAGTAGGACTTGTTGGGTTCTATGGTTTCTTCCAGCTCAAAATCTATTATCCAATGGCCTAAAGTCAGCGTAAATATGTGGTCCATTCCAGCAGAGAGAAACTTGGGGATCCAAATGGAAAGCACATTCTTATTAGCTGTTCAATTACCTGTGCAATGATATCTCCATTTTCTGCGTGAACCTGAGCAATGGCACCCAGGTCTGCAAGGCAGCTAAAGATCTCATAGAGCTGAAATAGAAAAGGATACCAGTTGTCTTCATTTGAAATCCTATACGCTTTTGAACATCTTAAAAGGGGACCCTCAAATGCCCAAAGGAAAACCTTCTTGGGGTTCTGCTTGGCTCAACAAGAAAAATGACTTTGGGATGGAAGAGACTGGCACTGGAAACCAAGTCAGCATGACTGTCTCCAGCAGCCATCCTATCTCCCCAGAAGAATACACAGGCATTCCAAAGGGAACCTTGGGAGAGGGGAATTCAAGGGGTAATGTATTTCCTTAATATCCTGGATCTCTTCTCGGATTTGGCCCTAGGCCATCCTCTAATTGGGATGGAGATAGCCTTGGGACTTGTTAATAATACATCTGGTGATTCATAACCAGATTCTTGGTTCTCAGAGAGGCCTCATCTCTGATCCGGACTTCCCTTTCCCCTGTGAAACGTAGGGCCAGTCAACCACATCTCTCCCCACCACTTGTTACACCCCCAAGGACCTCCTTGGAAAAGCAGTCTGAGGTAGACTGGTATTAATCCCTCTGATAAAGAACATTCCAAACTCTGCCGGGGTGAGACCCCTCCAGGGCTACACTAAGTGGGGGCTGTGGGGCAAAGGAGGAAGGAGGGAAGCAGTAAAAGGAGATGCAGAGGACCATCCCCCTCCCTTCAAAGGAGACTGCTATCCATAGAAACTCTAGCTCTGGCTCCCCAGGACTGTGGGAACCCTGCCTACTGCCTTATTAAATATGTAGCTGGAGCTACTCTAGATTCAAATGGAACTCTGACTGTCTCCAAGGACAACCATGGTATTCCCCAGGGCCAAAGAAGCTGAGGCCACAGATAAACCAGTCCCACCCAGGCACTCCCAAACCAGATGGCAAAGTCATTGTTACCTCTGTGTTGGAGACCTGATACAGATCCTTGTATGCCATGTAAACCATGAAGGAGTTGACGCCTGTAAAAACAAAACAAAAAAAGGCAGGAGTTGGAGAGAGGAGAGAAACAAGAGAGAGGTAAATTTAGCCCATATCTTCTCCAGTCTCTCTAAAGGTCTCAGGCTCTGGAGACGCAGGACCTGGGTTCAAATCCTGCCTCTGACATTTGCTACCAGTATAACGTTGGCCGAGTAACTTCTCTGAGACTCGGTTTTCTCAGGAAAAATGAGGGAGCTTCACTCAGTAACCTCTGAGTCCAGGAACCCACGATTCTATTCTCCACAAGGCTTACTGACACCTGCCTGAACTATATTACAAAAGCCTCCGGCAGGGCTTCCCAACTCCAGTCTCCCTCCCTCCCTAGCAATATATCCTTCACACTGCTTCCTGGACGATTTCTGGGAGGTACAGTGCTGATCACACACCACACCTGCTCAAAACCAAACGAGGCTCCCTAAGGGTATAAATAAAGTTCAAACTCTTTTTGCCTCACACTTAAGACCGGACCTAATCTAGCGCCATCTTATCTTTCCTGCATTCTAATACAACTTTCCTCCAGGCACATTTCCCACCTCTACAATTTTAGTCTGCCTGCTCCCTCTGCAGGTGTTCAGTCACTTCAGTCAGGTCCAACTCTTCATGACCCTATTGGGGTTTTTGGGTTTTTTTTTCAAAGATACTGGACTGGTTTGCCATTTCCTTCTCTAGCTCATTTTACAGATGAGGAAACTGAGGTAAACAGGGTTAAGTGACTTGCCCTGGGTCACACAATCAGTAGGTGTCTGAGGCCAGATTTGAACTCTGGAAGATGAGTCTTCCTGATTCCAAGCCCAGCACTCTATCCACCATGCTCCCCAGATGCCCAATTTAACTACTGAATTCCTACCCTTTAAATGCTACCTCTCTTATGGTCTCATTGATCTTCCTGCCAAATGGCCTTCCTAGTCCTCTCGTAGCACCTTATTAATTGCATTAAATTCTCTAACATAGAATTGTTCATTATAGTTATCCAAGTGTCTTAGTCTGAGCGCTTCATGAGGGTAGCAATCTCTCTCCCACTTAGCACAGCGTACTGCACAAGCGGGCACCAAATACAAGTTTGTCAAATAAATGAAACAAAAAGGTTTTAAAAATTAAATAAATGAATGAGTGACCCAGATCACAGAACCACAGATATCGAGCTAGAAGAGACCTCAGATGCCAACTAGTCCAAAGGCCTCATGTGCACATAATTAACTAAGGCTAAGAAACGTTAAATGACGTCCCAAAGGTCACACACAGTAAGCAGTGTACCCAAGATTTGAGACCACATCCTTGGACTCCAAACTCAGCACTCTTTCCAATGTACAGAGGTTGATGACTCTCCTTTCTGCTGATGTCAAACACCAAGAAGATACAGTAATGTGAGGATTATCATACTTCCTCTCACAATATATGAAGACCTTCACATCTGTAACGTGAAATCCAATAGCCATGAGGTAAGACTTATTTTCAACTCACACATGTCAGGAAGAAAAACCCTTATCTTACTTTCTAAAGAACAAACAACACTGATGACAGTTTTGCAAAATCTAAGCTGGAAAGGACTATCTAGTCCAACCCCATGCTGTAATCTTTTGGCTCACCATTCTGTTATCCAATGAGTTTGTCTATCCCTCCTAGCTTTGTGTCATCTACACATTTGATAAGGGCGCCAACTATGTTTTTATCCAAGGAAGTCATTAAAATTATTGAAAAACACAAGAGATCAACACAAATTACTGGAACACTCCACAAGAAATAACTTCCCAAGACGATACTGAGCCACGAACACCTTCTCATACATGCATATCTTAGGATCCCAAGTTTATTCATCCAGAGCTAGAAGAGACTTCAGAAAGCTTGGCTGCTTGTTCCACACTGGAGAAAGGAAGTGCTAAGATGAACTAAACAACATCTTTTTCCATTATGAAAAATCTCTTTGCCCTAATCCTCAATCCACAGGTTTCTTGCTTGGAAAACTGAGGATATCTCTTAGATTCATGTGTTGTCTCCAAAGGCAGTGGGGGAAGGAATGCAGGGTGATTCCATCTCCTGTTACATATGACAAAGATATTATGGAAGAAGGGTCATGGAAGACAGAAGAGTGCCTGGGGGAGATCACTTACCCTCTCCACACCCCTTTAAAAACCCTCACTTGATCTGTCCATCCCCACTAGCCACTGTCCTGCATCTCTCCTCCCTTTCATGGTTAAAGTCCTGGAGGAAGAATCCATCTGCTGTCTGTATTCCAAGCTCATCACTCAACTGAAAGCGTTCTCTCCAGAGTTACCAATAATCTTTTAACTGCCAAATCTAATGACCTTCCCCTTGCCCCACAATCCTCCACCTTCCAGACCTCTGCAGCCACAGATGCTACTCACACTCTTCTGAATATTCTCTTCTCCCTAGGTTTTCAGGATATGGACTTCTCCTCCTTCCTGTCTGACTGCTCCTTCTCAGTCTCTCAGAACTATTATCTGGCCCTAATTAACTCCTCTCTCCTGGTATCTCCCTTATTGCATTTGAAATTGCCTACTGGACATCTTGAACTATATGTCCTGTAGACACCTTAAACTCAGCATGCCCCAAACTGAACTTATTATCTTCCCCACTCCCCGCTCCCCACCCCAAACACTCACCTTTTCCTCACTTCCCTATTACTACGGAAGTTGCATCTAGTCACCCAAGCTTAAAACCAAAGAGTCATCCTTGCCTCCTCACTGTCTAAACCCTCATATGCAATATGTGGCCAAGACGATTCTATCTTTACAACATCTCTTGTATGCATCCATTCCTCCCCCCTCTTATACATTCTCTTTTCTGAGAATGCCTCCATCCTGGTACAGCCCCTCATCACCTCACGCCTCAATTACCACACTAGCCCACTGGCTGGTCTCTCTGCCTCGAGTCTCTCCCCACCCTTCCACTCAGCTGCCAAAGCTCAGCTCTAACCATGTCATGACCCTCTATTCCAACTAACTCCAGATGGCTCCCCATTACCTGTAGCATCAAAGAGAAAATCCTCTGACCTTGAAAGCCCTTCCTTACCTGGGCCCTTCTACCACCTTACTCCTCTCCATCTAGTCCATAAGCCAGTGACAATAACCTCCTTGTCTAAGATACTCCATCTGTGCATTTTCAGTGGCTGTTCCCCACTGCTAGATGTCTCTACCTCTCGGTTTCCTTGGCTTTCTCCAATCCTCACCTAGAACACCACCTTCGGAAAGAAGCCATTCCTGATCCCCCTAATGCTACTACTTTCCCTCTAAGGATTATCTCCAATTTATCCTGTATGTGGCTTGTCTATATGTAGCTGTTTACATGTCATCTCCCCCATTAGAATGTGAGTTCTTTGAAGGCACAGACTATTCTCACCTTTTTTTGTATCAGTATTTAGCACAGAGATAACCAACTGATGCAGTGGATAGATTATTTGATCTGAAGTCAGAAAGACTCGAATTCAAACCTCAGACATTTACTAGTTTGTGACCCTGGGCAAGTCACTTAACTACTGTTTAACTCAATTTCCTCACCTGTAAAGCGGAGGTAAAAATAGTACCTTCATCCCAGGGTGGTTATGAGAATCAAATAAGATATTTGTAAACTCCAAAGCACTGTAAAAATGCGAGCTATTGTTACTGCTATGATATTATATATTATTATTGCTATATGTTATATATCGCTACATTATGATAATTGCAATAAATAAAAGCTTATTGATTGAGTGACCAGGCAACCTTCTAAAACTATAAATCAGAGGAGGTACTGACCAGTATTGGTAAAAAGGGTTTCCACAATCATGTTAGTCAGTGTAGAATTTCTCACACTTTTGAACCAAAACAGGGAGGGAGGAAAGGAGTTATTACTGCTTGGGGGGGGGGGAGTCCTACTCCCAAAAAGGAGTGGGGGGAGGGAGTAGAGAATAAAGAGTCTAGAGAAGAAAGTCTGCTCTTTTTCAAAATTAAATTTCTCTTCTTTAAATCATGAACTTGGCAATAATTAACATAGATGAACATTTCAGTGTACAACGGGAAGTCTCTCTTTCTTCCCAAGGCCTTGCCAACCCATTATCTTTTCTTCTCTACCCTCCCAGATCACTGTTTACATCCCTCAGTGGGCAATACATCATCTACTTCCTTTTGACACGCTACATATTTGTCTTGTATTGTTTCACTTTCCAAGTATTTGCACGCTGTTGGCAAATACCTTGAATGCACTGACCAAGTCTTCCCCTTCTCTAAAGCTAAGCACACACAGTGGGCACGCAATCAATATTTGCTAATGGAGATATTAACAGAAGGCCTTAGAGAACCCAAGTCCTTGAATGGGGAGCCAGATTTATTCTTTGTCTTTGAAGGGAAACTTGTGCTGCATGCTTCAGAAAAGGAGAGAAGAGCTTTGTTTATGCCCCCTAATCCGAGGTCTGAAGCAAAAGACCTCACTTCATGCCGCCCGAGTTTTTGGGGGAGACATGGCCCAGATGCCAGCCTCCAACTAGCGAGGTCTCAGAATCTCCCAAAGCTTCCTTGTCCTCCCTTTCCCTCTCAGGAAAGGGAAAAATTTTAAATGGCACCTGTGGAAAATAGGTGCCCCTAAGGAATCAAAGGGCACCTGGGGAAAACCCTAAGCTGCCTTACTCACCTTTGTCCTTAATGAGGCTCTGGACTTCTTGCTTGACTCTGTCATTCCAATGAGTGATGTCCACATGCAAGGAGTAGTCACAGCAGGTCTTCCCGTCTGCCCACTCTCGCCACTTCTCATAGGCTTCAGTCAGGCTGGATTCTGGGTCAGGGACCACGTGGTCGACTGGACAAGTACAAGAGGGAGAAGGGCTGAAGTATCTTATTCTTGCTTTGACCTTGCCTCTGGACACTAGTGACTTGCAAATGGGTACTAGTCCCATCAAATTAGAGCCGGAAGAACTAGAAGAGGTCATCTAGCTCATTCCCTAATTTACAGATGAGGAAACAAAGGCAAACAGAGGTTAAGTGCTTGCCCAGGATCACAGAGCTACTACGAGTCTGAGGCCAAATTTGAACCCAAGTCTTCCTAACTTCCAAGTCCAACATTCTTTCTACGATACCACAGCTACTTCTGCCACCTTGAGGACTTTTACTAGCCCAACAAAACTGTATCCCAATCGTGGTTCCATGGCTAGGGCAATGGACCACTTAAAACCTAAGACTGAGATATTCAATTTCTTTAATTAAAAAACATATTCAGAAGCCTCCCCACCCCAGGTAAAATCATTCCACAAGATGGCAAAAGAAGCTCACACAAAGATAAAAACAGGTTGCAACAAGATAAAAGCAAAATGCAAGGTTTTCTGGGTCTCAGGAACTAAACCTATCTATATTTTCCTTGCCCCAAGGCCCCACCCACATCTGGGATCCAGGACAATCTTCCTGGGGGCAAAGTTAACTCCAATTGGCTCAGACTGTTTCCTAATCTCTTGGTTCACAACGTCCATCTCCCCTCCCTTGGCAGTGATTTGGTAGCGTGGGAGGGTGGTGGTAACTCAAGCCATCCTGACTCCACTAGCATCCTGGCATGCAGCAGATATCCTACAGTATTACAGAGATGATGCTAAGCAACTGGCCTCAGGCTTCTTCTAAGTGCCAAATTCTGGTCTGTGAGGTCACCGTGGGGTCAAAGTCTCTCTAAACTATAAACTCTATGAAGGCAGGGGCCTTTTTCTACATCTGCCATTATTTACTCCCTGAGGAAATCACTTCCCTTTCCTGGGTGAAATTTTCTTCATAGGCAAAATGAGAGGGTTGAACAAGATGACCTTTTCTAGCTCTAGATCAATGCTAATAGTCTCCTGACTTTGCTTCCTTATTGAATTAGTGGATATCATTTAAGAGTCAACAATGATCTTACATCCAGTTAAAAATTTTGTTCATAGTAAAATTTCTTCGAGGTCCAGTCAGACTGCTTCAGTCCCTGGGTCTGTGGGACAATGAAGTCAGGTCACTCCTTTCAATATGGGCCAGATCCAGCCTCGCTGTCTTGACATTTGATCCCTTTGAAAAACCTTTTCCCATCCCCTCTCCCACAGAAGACATTAATGGTGCTTAGACAGAGGAAGCTAACTAGACCTGCTTTTTTCCATCTCCACCCCCCTCATCTGGGTAGCAGAAAGCACAGTCTCAAGACTACTCACTCTAGCAAATTCAGCCAAAGTGCACTTATCAGAAAGGAAATACACCAAACCACTACTTAATAATGTTTGGCACCAAACCAGGGGCTCTTGTGGGCAAGGCAGCTGCTGAGAAATCAGCTGGTAGGGAATCAGGTCCCTCCTTCTGGCTGGGGAAGAAAACCCAAGTCTCTTCGCTCAGGCAACCTCTAATTGCATCTGGTATGACTGATGCAATCCTGTGGAGGGGGGAGATGGGAGGGAAGAAGGAGGTTCTCCTCCTCCAATCATCAAAGAGGAAAAGAAAAGCTGGATACTTCTGGGATTACCTTTCACCAACAGGATAAGACTCCTGAGAACAGGCAAAGCTAGGAAGGGAGGAAAGGACAAAGGAAAGAAAGGAGAGAAGGAGCAAGAAAAGAAGAAAGGGGAGGGAGGGAGGGAGAAAAGAAAGAAAAGGGAGGGGAGGAAGGAGACAGCTACCACCACAAGGCCATCTAAATATTCTGCAATAACATATAATATAATTTTAATCCTCTCTTTACCAAGACTTGCAAATCCCAAGGATCTGTTCATTGTTAAGCTAATTCTCTGCATACCCCATTCCTAGATTCAACTCTGCTGCTCCAGTGGGTTAAAATGGTCTCTCCTCTGACTACCTCCCCTTGGGAACTAGCTTCTGATAGGCTGGCCCAGAAAATCCTCCTGTGCCTCACCTGAGGACCTAGTTCTTCCAATGCCCCTTATGCTGAGACAAGTGGACAGTTACCTCTCCATTTTCCACCCATCCACACCATGAATCTCTTCCATGTAGACAATGGACAACTAATTCTTCATCTAATATAGTTTCCCTTACCTCTCACATCAATTTAACTAGTAAAATCTTAAGAATTAAGGATGGAGAAGCCTATGATTTGGCCCTGAAAACAACTCTGATTATCCCCTGGACTGAATAATCAACCACTGACTTTTGGGGGAAAAGGACTGAACAAATACAGCTGACTCAACTTACTGATCATGGTGGTCCCACCAGCTAACGCGGCTTTTGTCCCTTGGAAGAAATCATCTACCGCGGTCATCCCCTTGTATGGCATCTGGAAGTGAGTGTGGACATCTATGCCTCCAGGGATCACCATCTTCCCATGAGCTTCAATGGTCTTCACTCCTCCAGGTACAATCAGATTGTCTCCAATTTGCCTGAAGAGACAGTGACAAAAACGGTGACAAAGTTCTGAAGAAAGCCCATAGGACCCACTTTAACACCACAAAAGGCTTTCAACAACTTCCCCCCCATCATGAGTCATTTGGAGTTGTGGTGGATCACTGTGTTCTAAATCTTTCACAGCTGATTACCAATACAATATTGTTGTTACTGCATACAATGTTCCCCTAGTTCCCCTTACTTCGTTTTGTATCAGTTCATGGAAGTCTTTCCAGGTTTTTCTGAAACTGTCATGCCATCACCATCACATACCACAATTTGCACAACATACCACAACAGTCATTTCCCAACTGAGAAGCATTCCCTCAGTTTCCACTCTTTGCCACCACAAAACAGCTGCTATAAATATTTCTGCACAGAGAGGTCCTTTTCCTTTCTCTTTGATCTCCTTAGTACATGTGATATATAGTATAAGACTTAGAGGAAGACCTCATTGGAGGAGAATAGTGTAGTGGATAAAGCAATGAACTGGAAGTCAAGGAGACTTGGGTTTAAATCCCAGGTGGGGGATGAGGAAGGCAAAGACGAGAGCTCTGGAGTCCTTTCAGCTACAGATGTGCACATCTGTGATTAGATCTGAGACCTCCAGCACACGGAGCAAACTGTCTACAGAAGATTTTTATATCTACAGGTGGACAAGAATCCAGCATGAGAAGTTACAGAGGGGGTGTGACTGGCATTCTTGAAGGGGAGTGGCCTTATGAAGGAGCTCACCATTTCACCGAACCGTAAAAGAAGACAGATCTTATCTCGACTAAACTTTGTCTATCTCTGCCAAGGTACAGAGCATAGAGCTTGGCACACCACAACAAACACTTAACAAATACTTGTTGAATCAAAAGAGTGCATTTTTTCCTCAACAGAAGGGAATCAGATACATATCTTAGTTATTTTGTGGGTTTGCTATTTTTATTTTTGCCATATTTGGCATTTTTATTTGGTTTTATCTGGGTCCTTAAGACTACTATGGAGGTAACAGTGTTTGGGGATCCTAAGTAGAATAAATGAAAATGAAAAATTAGAGGAAATGGAAAATAAAGTTAAATAAAAGAGGAAGGGAATGCTTTAATTTTCTAAAGAATATTGATTTAATTAACTAAATAATAGGGACTCTTCTATCCTAGAAATTAGTTCATCCTGATTAAAGAAGAACAATCAGGATTTTGCAGCCTCAGTCTTGCCTCAGTTTTCAGTTCTGGCTGCCTTCTCTGTCAACTTATCAGCTATCCTAAGCCAGCAGAACATGCTCAGAGTAGGACAGTCGGTAGAAAATGAAATTGGAATTTCTCCAGCATCAGTTCTTTCTGTTAAATGGCAATTCTGGCAGGTACTAAGCAACAGGGAAGGGTGTGGCCCTGTGCTTAGTACTGTGCCTAGTTCCCACATCCATGCTCTTTTTCCTAAACCCACCTAGAAAATACCATAAAACTGTGAGAACAATTACAATGGATGTAATTAAAATCTGAAAGAGCAGAGGCTATATCACACTTCTCTTTATATTCTCATTAGCCAGAAGAGTATCTGGCACCTAACAAGAGCTTAATAAATGTTTGGTGAACACAACCAGCCACCACGAGTCCAAAGGTGATGAAACCTGCTGCCCAGCTCCTGACTCGAGGTTCTGAATGAGACCTCTGTTATTACATGTGGCCAAATCAGGAATTTAGGGAATTTGATTTCCTTGACTATATGTATTTGTTACAAGGGCTTTATTTGTCTTTCTTTTTCCACAGGTAGGAAGGGGGAAAGGTAGAAGGGAGAGAAAGCAGACTTTCATTAATAGAAAAACTAAAATTTAATTTTAGAGAATGCTTGGTGAACTGAATTCACAATGCACACGTGGTTTTATACACATTATTCACCTGTAACGTACATGTGAATCTGCTCACATAAATTTTACTCTCAAGTAATGTTTTAGCTCCTAAAACTGGCATGCACACCAACCCTTTTAAATCATAGCTTAGAAAACCCTCTACCCCCTACAAAAGTGTCTCTTAAAGTGTGTTCCAGAGGTCCCTGAAGGTGCCCAAAATCCTTTCAGGTGTCTGTGAGGATAAAACTATTTTCATAATACTGAGACATTTTAATTTCCAATATGGTAAATATCAATTGATATATAACACGTCAAACAAAAGCTGTTGGGGGGAGGGGTTTCAATATTTTTTTCAGAGTGTAAGGAGATCCTGAGACCAAAAAATTTGAGAACTGCTGCTCTAGAACAAGGGTTTTTAATCTGGGGTCCATGAATCTAGTTTTTATTATATTGTGGTTACTATATCATTCTGTTTTAATATATTATAGAGATACATATATATAAATGTAACATACATGTGTATTTTAATATATGTATAACCTTATTATTATAAATATAAGTATATGACATGTAAATTATAAATCATAAATCATTTATTATACCAAAGGGAACCAATTATATAGAAATTTTGTTGTTCAGTTGTTCATGACCCCATATGGTTTTCTCTTGGCAGAGATACTAGAATGATTTGCCATTTCCTTCTCCAGCTCATTTTACAGATGAGAAAACTGAGACAAACAGGGATATGTGACTTACACCAGGTCACACAGCTAGTAAGTACCTGAAGCCATATTTGAACTCAAGTCTCCCTAATTCAGGACTAGTGCTCTATCCATTATGTCACCTAGCTGCCTTATGTAGAAATACTTATCAAAATGCATTCATATGTGTACTTCAAAATGAATGTATTTTGATAACTATTTCAATTGTACCGAACTTAGTTTTAATATATACATGTTAAAATATTATGTGATAAACTGTCATAAAGGGAATCAATTACATTTCAATACAATTCTTAATTCAACATTTCAATACTATTTCAATATTGTATGTATTTGGATATAATACATGTACTGGGATACTGGATAATAATATTAGATATATCTATTTAGATAACTATTTCAATATAATTGGTTCCATTTACAATCCCATCTATTTTACTTCATGTGTTTAAAACATTATTCTGAGAAGGGGTCCAAAGGCTTCATTCACCAGGATGCCAGAGGATTTCTTGTCACAACAAAGGTTAAGAACCCCTGCCCTGGAAAAAAAGCCACTCAATGCTAATTTTTGTTCACAGCCAGAGTCAGACCAGCCACATGGCCAGGAAAGATTCTCTTGAGGTAGTGCAATATTTACTACCGAGTCTGCCAAACTCCAAATTCTTCTATATTGAGATATAGTTCATATAAATATATGTATATATACACACACACGTGTACATACACACACAAATGAGTATGTATATGCATATATAAACACATACCCCTACCGGAACGTCCCTGACAGTATATCTTGCAGCACTCAGCTATCCTAGAAACACTAAACAATTTCAAACAAACAATGAAAAAAATTACTCCTCATCTTAACCTCATCTCAACTCAAATATCCAAGGGCTCCACTGGCTTTTCCCCCCTTCCTCAATCCGGCACTCTACTCAGGTTCATTAGGAACCAACCACCTAAGAATCTGAAATCTGAGAACATCTCCAACTTTTCATCCCTTTTGTCAGCTAAGGAAAGTGTAAAGACCGGCATGACATGCTCTCCCTCTCCATCTATATGAACTATACCTATCCTCAAAGACCCAGCCCAAGTCCTACACCTTCAGTGAAACCTTCCTTCCCCATCCTTCTGCACAGTGACTTGTCTGTACCATTTGGGTAACTTCTATCATACATACAGTGCTCAACTGTGCTAATCCTCTTTTTATCTATGTAACACTTTCCATCTCTAACTACAATGCCATCTTCTTCACAGTGGTGTGGGTAGCAGGACCTGGTACAGAGCCTTGCACACAGATGCTGCATAAATATTCATTGGCCAATTAATGATCAATCATTTCACTGATCTGAAGAACTGAACTCTGTGCTGCTCTTAGATTTCAGGAATGATTTTTCTAAATGAAAAAAAGGATTCAACTAATTCCATCTTGTTTCTCCTCTTCCCCCCCCCCCCCCAAAAAAAAGATCCTGGTTGTGGTGGTTGCTTTTTTTTTTAAAACTGGTATTCTCATAATAAAAATATTTTAAAGTCATTTGACTGGCAGGACTCTTCTGTAAAAGCATCAAAGTCCAAAAGAAACTGCATTACGATGCCTTGAAAGTAACTAAGTTCTTTGTCTTCTGACTTTCAATAGAACCAGGCTCATCCTGGACCATTGAGAATCCAGATCATAAGAAACATTTTACTATTTCCATCTGTAATCTATTTCAGTATTTGAAATCATCCCTTGTTAGCAAGTCTTCTCTACAGCTACCCTAAACTCCTCACATAGCAATTTGAACCCATTACATCTAACTCTGGTCTTGGTGGAGAAGAAACACAGCCTGTCCTTGACCATCTAAGATATAAGGCCCCTAAACATGCTGTCCTTCTTCTCTGACAAAATGGGATCAAGGCAAACATGACGTTCAATGTCACAAAGCCTGCAGGCTCTGTGGGAAGGTTTAAACAAAATATCTTAAGTTCACAGACATGTAAAATCTCTTTCACAAATGTCAAACTTTGAAAGCATCAGTTCCCATCCCCTCCTAAAAGCATTGTTCACTTTCCTTAGGATACCTTTCAGAAGAGGCTTAGAATATTTCTCCAGTTGAAGAGATGGGAATTTGCTGGCCTACTAAGCTCATAACCACAGCATGTGCTGTACCTATATTAAAGGGTTAGGTCTTATAGAAAAAAAAAGCATCTCAAAAAAAGTTATAAGGCAGCTTTTCTATGGCTGACTTTTTAACAAGGAACAACGTGGGATGGTGGAAAATGTGTTGGGTTTGGAGTTGGAGGATACCTGTGTGACCTCTCTGGACCTCAGCTTCTTTATTTATAAAATGAAAGGATTGGTCTACACGGCCTCCGTGGTCCCTTTTTGCTCTAAACTGTGATGCCGTGGATCTTCTCCTTCTTATAAATGTGACTTTCCCTTTACCTCAGATCACAGTAACCAGACTCCCCCTGACACTCGAGCCCGTTGAAAGTTGAGGAAACTAAAACCAGGAAAGCTAGAGGGGCAGCAGTCACAGTAGGCAGGGACACCTCAGACACCATTTGGTGACGTAGTAGATGTCTGGCCCCACAGATGATGTGATAAACATACTTCTTTCTACTCAGAGTGGGCAAACCTCATTTTATTCCTGATGGGCCATGAATCAGTGGAATCAATTCAGACTTCATCAAATAATAGCTGGGTTGTGTTTAGAGAGCAGACCACTCTATCAAAAAATTCCAAGATGAATCATTCTGCTAAATGAATAATTATCTCCTAACATTCTTGCCAGGGACATTATTTCCCTCCACTCCACTCCATCAGTCATAATACTACAATTTCTCAAGGTCCAACTCAAATTCTACCTCCTCTCTGAAGCTTTCCCACTGCTCTACCCACAGGGATCTCTCCTTCCTCTGGAAAAAAAAAAAGTAGTGTAATAGAGACAGCAATGGACTTGGACTCAGGAAGACCTAGGTTCAAATCCTGTCTTCAACCCTTACCAGCTGTGTGATGCTGAGCAAGTCCCTCTCTGGAACTCCATTTCCTCATATGAAAAATGAGAAGGTTGGCCTTGATGATCTCTCATGTCTTTACAAGCTCTAAATACTATAATTCTATGAAATCTAACAACTCTTACTGTCTTTACCATTCACTTAGTGATTAGACCTGGGGTTGCTAGTTTGCATATATGTTTTTCCTCTGTTAGATTGTTAAGCTCCAGGAGGGCAAGTTTAAATTCTCCCCTCCTATTTAATTCTGAGCCCAACTCAGGGTCTATTTGTACAGAGTCCCAGATGTACATACTAGAAGTCCCCCAAGTCCAGCTGCATGCCACAATCTGGAAAATAGGCTTCTTCCTCCATTTGGTTTTTCCTGTTTGGATGGTTACAAACGTTTTTTGTTGATCATGAAACTCGTCCAGGAGGTTCTGCAATGTTCTGGGGCTTGATACAACTAGAATAATCTCCTCCATAAAATGGAATCTCACAGGGGTCACTAAACTACATACAGCCTGCAGGTCAAATCCACCCACCTGCTTTTGTAAGGCCCAAGTGCTAAGAATGGTTTTTATATTTTTAAATAAAGTTTTATTGTATCTAAAAATATAAAAAACCATTCTTAGCTCAAAGGCTGTGCAGAGTCAAACACATCTGATGAGCTTACAGCCCCCAGCTTTGTGCTTCTCCTGATCATTACAATCAGAGTCGTGGAACAAAGTTATCTCTGCTGTTAGATATTTTAAGAAATCATAGATGATTGTTATGTATGGAGGGGAGGCATTTTGCTGGAACAGAACCCATAAGGTAGCATTTTATTCTACCAAATCCAGTCATTTATAATCAATAGTAATTAAATCTTGTATTCTCTACAGCTTTCAATGAATTATTCAATGGATCCAGCGGAAAGTGTTGCTTATACAAACCTATCTGTTCCCTACTAAACCCCTCTTCAAAGATACCTTAGATACCAAGTATGAACATGGATGATTATTAGTGTAGTGTCCTCTTGGTTACTTTTGGGAGGTAGTAATAAGGTCCAGAATCTCTTCTATTTATTTAGTATCTTCCTCTCCTTCAGATACCTTATGAATCAATCCCACAATGTATCTAATTCAGCCACTTTTCCCCTTTTTATTCTTTGTTAGCACTATTTCTGTCATTTCTGTAATCTGGGACTGAGATATAAGAGTTCAGGTATGACAGTTCTACTATTCTTAAGAGTTAATACACACATACATATATATGTATGTATTATATACCTATATATTATTTAGATATTTATTTAGATATAATTTATATATATTTGTCACATAATCTTTGCAGATCATTGCCATTTTTCTTCTGTTTGATGCGGTCTTTTCCATTTATAATCATAAACGCCCCCAGTATCACTGTGCTTAGTTGTCTGGGAAAAGACAAAACATGAAGGATCTTGAATGCCAAGCTAAGGAACCTGTTTTCAATCTTAAAAGGCAATGGGAAGCCAATGCAGGGAGAGAAGGGAGGAAACAAGTGCCTCCAATACGTCAGATACTGTGTTGGGCGCTTTACAAATATTATCTCATTTAATCCTCACAACAATCCCAAATGATGGGTACTATTATAATCCCATTTTACAGCTGAGGAAACTGAGGTAAATGGAAGTTAGGTGACTGCCCAGCTCACAGCCAGTGAGTATCTGAGATAAAATTTGACCTTCCTGGCCCTATCCATTGTGCCATCTAGCTTCCTCTATGAATGAAGCTCTCTAAACGAGGGAACGATTAGCTAAAATTTGTACCTTAGGAGAATAGTGACGAATGGGTGGAAAGATGGTTAGAAAAGAGAGAATAGAAATAGGAAAGCCAGCTAAAAGACTACTACACTAATCAAGGAGAGAGGCACTGAAGGGAGAGTGAGGAATCAAGAATAATGTTGAAGTTATGAACATGGGAAAGTGGAGTAATGATGGCGTCCTTGAAAGAAATGGGGAAGTTAAATAAAAAGAAGGCAGTGGTAGGAAAGATGTTGAGTTTGAGATATTTCAGGGATATCCAGTTTTAACTGTCCAATAGGCAATGCAGGCTTGGTGCTCAGGAGACAGACTAGGTCTAGATACGTAAACTTATGAGTTATCTGTGTGGAAATAATTAAACCCACGGGAGCTGATGAAATCACTGGTATATACCCACATGTGACGGGATGGGGATGCACAAAAGAAACTGAGAAAGGAACATTCAGACAGGCAGGAGGAGCACCAGGAAAAAACAGGATCACAAAAGCCCACAAAGAGAGAAATGCAGCAAAGAGGTCAAGAAGGACCGCAGCACTTCATCGTGAATGGGGAAAAATTAAAACTATCTGCTCTAAAATTCATTGTCTGAGGTGTGACATGGCAGGAAAACCTGAATCCAATTTAATTCCATTCAATATACATTTATTAAGGACTGTATGCAGCATGTTATAGCAAGCTGGAGGAAATATGAAAATGAGATAGATATTCCCACTCATGTGGCATTTGTAATCTAGCAAGAGGATAAAAATCCATAAATAACTGTAGTAAAAATAACATGAAATAATGAAGTTAAAATTCTTTTTAAAAAAATAATTTCTGGAAAACAGAATTTTACAACTGATTGAATTTAGTGCGTTTAAGAGAAAGAATCAAGAATGACCCCAAAGTTACAAACTTGGGTTCATGGGAGGATGGTGTTAACATCCAAGGAAACAGTGAAATCAGAAGGGAGAGGCAAATTAAAAGAGGAGGAGGCTGGAGGAGAGAAGTTCAGTTTGGGATATGTACAGCTTAAGATGGTTTTTGTATTCAGGATAAAGTTTCACACACACACACACACACACACACACACACACACACACACAAGGGTTTTGAAGGAAATTTACCTCTTCTTGATCTCTTCTCCTTTACAAACAGAACCCACCCCACCTTTTAGCTAC
Source organism: Notamacropus eugenii (assembly GCF_028372415.1). NCBI lineage: Eukaryota > Metazoa > Chordata > Mammalia > Diprotodontia > Macropodidae > Notamacropus > Notamacropus eugenii. Next base: position 376,532,451 of record NC_092872.1, read on the forward strand.
AGTGCCCCATCCACAAATCTACCACTACGATACACACTGCATGTCAGTAAACAAGGTGAATGCGTAAGTACGATTACAAAGAACAGTATACATACTTTATTAAGCCATCTTCCATGTAGATGTCCGCATAAAAGGACTGGTCATCATTGACTATTCTGCCCCCTTTAATAAGAAGACGGTCACTCTAGAAAGGAAGGAAAATGAGAGTTATTGTAGCATCGGAAGTGGAAAAGGTTGTCCCTCACTCTTCTACGCTTCCTGCTGGAGGCAGCTCTAGCACCCAGCATCAAATCCTGAAAAGGTAAAAGGGGTTTATCCAAGAGATAACATCCTCTAGAATTCAGCACTTCAGATGTGGTACAGCAAAAGAAATGTAGTCCAGTTCAACTCAATTCAACAATATTTATTATCTGCTATGTGAAAAGCCTGCCCCAGGAGCGGAAGGAAATATAAAGTTTAGGAAGGACCTTGAATGCCAAAATAAGTAATCTGTTTTCTATCTTAAAGGCAATGGGAAGCCAATGGAGGGAGAGAAGGGAGGAAACAAGTGCCTCCAATATGTCAGATATTGTGCTAGGCACTTTACAAATATTATCTCATTCCTCACAACGACCCCCAAAGATAGATACTATTATTATACCATTTTACAGCCAGTCTCACCTTCATAGACTTTCTAGTCTATTAGCAATTAAGACAAATGAACAAATGGTGATCATACAAACTGATGCTTAACAACCTGTCTGCCTCAGTTACCTCATCTCTAAAATGAAAATAATAATAGGACTTACCTTATGGGTTATTATGAGGATCAAATGAGATAATAATTGAGTTAAGCACTCAGCACAGTGTCTGGCACGTGGTAAATATGTCATCATCTCTAATGCAGAAACAATGTGGGACGCTGCAAAGAGCCATGGATTTGGAAACGGAGGACCTAGGTTGAACTACTGCTCTGGTGTTTCCTAGCGATCTGATCATAGGCAAGCCCCAACCTCATTGAGTCTGTCTCCTCATTTTAAAATGAGGGCCTCGGATTCAATGGCTTTGATTCCATGTTTCTGGGCTGACTTTCCCTTTAGAATGTTAGGCCATGGGATCCTACCTATCACTGAACCCTTAAAAATCTCTCTCCCACAATCTACAGTACATGTCCAATTTCTACCCAGTTTTCCTCTCATGGATTCTAAGCTAGAGAGATCATCTTCCTATAAAATTCCTATCATTTATACATGCCAGTAACCAGTTCCTCCTCATTGATGAGAATCAGATCCAGAATAGAAATTGTCTTCATTGATTCCTCCAAGTTTCAATGGAGACAGGTCAAAAATAAGAGCTCTAGTAGATTCTTGATTACTTTATAAAGCTCACAAGGAAAGTCTTTAATATGATTCCCAAATGTCTCATCCAGCCTTATCATACATTACTCTATATGCTACACTGGTCCCTCCCTCGACACTTCACCTACCACCTCCATGGCTCTGTGCTTGGCCCTTCCCCATGACAGAAATAGGTGCCCTCTTTAGCTCCATCTCATAGAATCCTTCACAATCCCTTCATGACACAAACTCGAGCACCTTTTACATAATGCCTTTTCTGATCCTCCCCTCCCACTACTCCCCCCCCACACCAGCTGAAGCTCTCTCCATCCCTAACTACCTTGCATTTATCTACCTCATCTATTTCCTCTTTTTGTCCAAGTGGTCTATAATATTTTGGAATATCAATATCACTTCTGCAACTGTCTCTATGAAATCTTCAACTAAATGCATCCCACCACAATTTCTTCACAAGACTTTACCCTAACCCTTCTTGATAATAAAATAGCACTCAGTCTCCCTTCGCCTACCACATTCCTTCTGTCCTTCTTCCTCTTTAACATCTACCCTGAATAGGACTTCTCTCAAATCTCTCAGAGGACCGATGAGGGAGGCTTTGACCTCAGCCCTCCAATCTCCTTACCCTGGAGAGTAAGCTTGCCCTGTGTCTCTTCTAATTTGGTAACTACTGGGAGATCAGACAGCTAGAAGGCTCACAACCCTCTTTTTCCTTCTGCCTCTTCTGTCAATACTCAGCTCAGGAACTACCTCCTCTATAAAGGGCCCCCTCCCCATCGCTGTCTCCCTCCTCTCTCCATTGTCCCACTGTACCCTAATCTTGTATTATACTGATTTGTGTACATATTGTATCCCCTTCAGTACACCCTACACTGCATGGACAGCAAATGCCGTTTCCCACTTTGGCATTCCCCAATACCCAACACACAACACATATTAGATGCCCAATAAATGTTTTATGAATGGCTTTGCCTCTTCTTCCTTCCCTGTTCTTACCTCCCTGACTCAGGATTTCCACATCTGGCATCTACATCTCCACCTGGCATAAAGAAATGGATGAGTCTAACAACTCAGTATCTGAATGCATGTATAGTATTTTGAAGGCCAGTCTTAGAAGTTACCTTCTCAATTTATAAAAATGATTTCTGGATTGCATGGGGTTAGAAATAAGCCCCTATATTTGTTATTTTGGACTTCCTAAATTCCCCTGTCCTTTGAGGAATTTTGTATGCTGTATGTAAATGTTTCCAATTACTGGCTCCACAGGCTAATAGGAAACTACTTGAGAAGGAAGGAATGACAAAAGGCACAGCTCCCACTGCCCCCCCAACATCCTGGATACAAAAATTGACCTTAGGCCAAGCATAACAATAATTTCGGCAATCAGTTCCCTAACCATTTAAAAAGGGGTGTTGTCTTTTTTAAAAATTAAAGTTCTATCAAAGCCTTTTATTCTGACACCACTGTAATTTCTGAATATACCCCCCACCTATGTGCTCAGTTCTGGTAACCAAGAAAGACAGATAAGTAAAAACCAAGGATTACAACCACCACTTCTGATAATACACTTTGTGCACCCATTCTCAGCTACCTCTCCTCCTTGGAGGGTCATAACATCAGAGATGGAAGAAAACTTAGAGATCATTTATCCAACCCCCTAATTTTGCAAATAAGGAGCTGTAGTCTAGAGAGGCTAAGTGATTTGTCCAAGATCACACAGTAATAAGTAGTAGTACTGGAATTCAAACCTAGGTTCTCATTCTTAATCCAGCCACCTCTCCAGTGCACCACATATATACCTCATTCTTTCTTTTTTGTGGGTCCAAACTGGTTATTAGAATTGTACCATGTCTGACCCAACACTCAGTCATGATCCTGCAATCATTCTGTAGAATTTTTTTCTGATCTTGCTTACATCACTCTGTATCCATTCATACAAGTCATCTCATGTATCTCTGAATTCCTCACATGTGCCATTTCTTCTGGGCAGTAATATTCCATTACATTAACATGCCATAATTTGTGCAGTCATTCTCTTTTTTCAAAAATATTTTTTATTTCATGAAATAGTTCTCAATTATAGATAAAAAAGAATTTTAACATTCATTTTTGAAAATTCTGAGTTCTAAATTCTCACCCTCCCTTTCATTCCTTTCCCCTTTAATAAGGCAAGTAATTTGATATTGATTATATATGGGTCTGTCATCCAAAACAAATTTTCCTATTAGTCATATTGCAAAAGAAAACACACACACAATCAAGAAAAATTAAGTACATAAAAATATGCTTCAATCTGCACTCAAAAGTTCATCAATTCTTTCTCTGGAGGTAGGTAGCATTTTTCATCAAGGGTCTTTTGGAATTACCTTAGATCACTGTCTTGATCAGAGTAGCTAAGTATTTCACAGTTGATCAGCCTTACAATATTGGTGTTAATGTGTACAATGTTCTCCTCATCTTGTGCAGTCACTTCTAATCCATGCACATCCACTCGATAACCAGGCTTTGCTAGTCCAAAAGGCACTGCTTTTAATATTTAGTTGCATGCAGCACCCTTTCTTCTTCCACTCTTTGACCTCCTTGTGTCATGGGGACATTGCCTGTTGGCTGCCTACTGTTTTTAGAGGCAACATTTAGAGTGTAAAGAAAGATGGAGAGAATAAGGCTGCACAACAAGGGTGGGGACTGAGGCCCCACCTACGGACCCACCTTTGTTTTCATTACTGCAGCCAAAAGTTTCAGCAGTTTCAAATGAGGAAAAATATGTTTCTGAGAGAGGGTTACAAAGGAGGCTGTGACTGGATCAAACTTGAGAATACAGAGGATCAAGGTCAGAGAATTCTCTGAAAGGTCGTACTAGAATTTTAAAGGAAAATGTAGTAGCACTCTAATAAAACTGACAAAGCAGCGCCACCTCCGCCCCCCCCCCCCGTCATCATGTACCTCTGTTTTTCCAACATGTACTCAAATTTAATCACTATTCATAACAAGAAACAAACATTTTGATTATACAGCAAAGAAATCACAGGACCACAGATTTTAAGTTGGAAAGATCATCTAGTGTTAATGCCATTCTACAGATGGGGAAACTGTAACCAAGTCATGAATGGCAAAGCCAGAATTTGAACCCAGAGTCAACCTTTTGACTCTGAATCTGTTAGGTGAATGCTGGAAATGTAAAACAAACCTGGGATCTTCTCCTGAAAGCTAGGCACTAGACCTGGAGTCAGAAGGAGCTGAGTTCAAACCTGTCCTCAGATAATTAATAGCTGTGTGATTCTGGGCAAGTCATTTAACATTTGTCTGCCTCAGTTTTGTCATCTGTAAAACGAGGACATAATAGTAGTGGCTACATCCAGGGATTGTTGTGAGGATGAGGTAATGTTTGTAAAAGAGAAGTTCTGCAAACCTTAAAATGTTATATAAATACTAGCAGTTATTCTCATCATCTGTACCAATGTGACTGACACAAAAGGACTTGAGAGATCCCTTCTTAAAAAGCTGAAATAATTTTATTCCATTACCTTTATCTCTTATAAATTCCTTCTAATAGACCAAAGTATTATTTTTTAATTTTATTTTAATTTATAAAATAAAATAAGCATTTCCATAATATAGTAGAAGTAAAAGATGACTGCACATGAAACTACAGATCTATTTTGTACAACTTTCTATTCCTTTTAAAGATACAATAAAGTTATTGTGTAAATTTCTTTTTTCTTCCCTCCCCTTCCCCCTACAGATGGCTACCATTAGACACAAATATATATATATATATATATGTATACACATAAATGAAATCATTCTATACACACTTATATTTCAGTTCTTTCTCTGGATGCAGAATGAATCTTTCTTCATAGGTCCTTTGTAGTTAATTTGGATATTTTTAAGTCAAAATGACTTAGTATTATTTTTCTATTAGAACTCTGAACTCAAAAGGTTTATGGAAATAGCCAAGACTGGGTTTTTTACCTTCTTTTTATCTCCAGTGGTTAGCACAGTGTCTGGAATACAAGTAGGTGGCTTAATAAATGTTTGCTGAGTTATGGTATATGAATGTAATGGAATATTATTGTTCTAGAAGAAATGATGAGCGGGTGGGTTTCAGAAAAACCTGGAAAGACTTGCATGAACTGATGCTGAATGAAGTGAGCAGACCCAGGACAACATTGTACACAATAGTAGCCACATTCTGTGATGACTCACTTTGATAGACTTTGCTTTTCTCAGCACTATAATGACCCAAGACACTTGCAAAAAACTCATGAGGGAAAATGCTATCCATATTCGAAAAAAGAACTATGGAATTTGAATGCAGATTGAAGCATACTATTTTCTTTTTTTCTCTTTCTCATGGTTTTTTGCTTTTGTTCTGATTCTTCCTTCACAACATGACTAATGTGGAAATTTGGATGGTACAGTGGATAGAGCACCAGTGCAGGAGTCAGGAGGATCTGAGTTCAAATGTCACCTCAGACACTTGACACTCACTAGCTGTGTGACCTTGGGCAAGTCATTTAACCCAACTGCCTCATCCTGGGTCATCTCCAGTCATCCTGATGAATATCTGGTCACTGGATTCAAATGACTCTGGAGGAGAAGTGAGGCTGGTGACCTGCACAGCCCTCCCTCACTCAAAACAAAGTCAAGTGCAAGTCATGTCATCATTTCACTGGTGGCATGGTCTTCTTCGGCAAAGAAGGATGATCACACAATGTGGAAATATGTCTAATATGACTGTACATGTATAGCCTACATCAAACAGCATACCATCTTGGGAGGAGGGAAGAAATTTGGAACTCAAAATCTTACAAAAATGAATGTTGAGAACTAAAAATAAATAAATAAACGCTTGCTGACTGACTTTATCATACCTGTGTCCACATGATACAGTGGAAAATGTGCTAGATTTTGGAGTGGGAGGATCTGGATTTAAATCCTGACTGTAGTTACTGTGTAATATTAGTTACTTACCCTCTGTGGGATTACCTGAGGCCCCTTTTTGCTCTAAATCTATGTGGTTCCATGCTACAATCATCATTCTCCTGCTCCTCCCTCAAAGTCCTGAGGATGACAGTAACTGAGCCCCAGTGCATCAAGGCTAGTTAGTTCACTTGACAGTTAAGGAACAAGAGCTGCCTTGGGCCTGTCCCACCCTGGAGAAAGAACACAAGTGTTAATCCTAGCAGAATTAACACCATTCCTACTGGTATTTGAAACCCCTTCAAATGCTCATTGAACAACTCTCCTGGTACCTCTAATCTAGCCAAGTTCAACAAGTAAGGAAAGGGCTGAGATGAATTTGTTGGCCCAGTGTGGACCTCAGATAAAACAGAGCAGATACACAAGGGAAAGGCAAAGTTGTAGAAAATAATTCAACCAATTCTAGTTTGTAAAAGAGAAAACCAGACCCACAGAGGAAAGAATCCAATTGAACAACATAAGGAAAAGCCAAACTAGTACACAGATTCCTGGATTGGCAGAGCTCTCCAAGGTCACTGAGTTCAAAGTTGTCATTTAAGCAAAGAAGGGAACTGAGCCTCCAAGAGCGGGAAGAGATTACTGAAAGAACTGACCCCCACATGCCCTATGAGGGTCAGCTAATGTCTAACCTGTCTTCAAGTAACCCGAAGGACTGGGATATGAAAGAAGGGTTGATCTCCAAAATTCTGTGATTTTGTGAAGCACCTTGCCCAAAGTTTTAGCTGGTTAGGTGGCAGAGCTGAGGCTCAAAACAGAGGTCCTTCCAATTCCTCTTCAGGTGCCCTTCCTGCCCTCCAGCAGCCTGTCCTCCTGGAGCCCCTTAGCCCTCCCATGCAGACTCCCGTAGACCCATGCCTGCATGGGCTCGAGAGTCAGGCTCCAACCTTGTTCACATAAGCCAGGGAGAATCCAAGACAATACGGTCAAAACTCCCTCCCTGGAGAACAGCTCTTGTCAAACTAACATATAAACCTGGCTTGTTACTAGGAATAAATGGTGAACAAGGGCATCTAGGTGGCACAGGAGATAGAGTACCTGACCTGCTGTCAGAAAGACCTGAGTTCAAATACAGCCTTAGGCACTTACTAGATGCATGACCTTAGGGTAAGTCACTTAACCCTGGTTTGCCTCAGTTTCCTCAGTTGTAAAATGAACTGGAGAAAAAAATGTCAAACCACTCTAGTTTCTTTGCCAAGAAAACCCCAAATGGGGTCACAATGAGTTAGACACAACTAAAACAACTGAACAACAAATATGGTGAAGACTCCACTTCCCAAACCACCAAAAGCTATTAGCTAAAGACAATAAAACATCACACTCTATGGGACTGGTCATTTAAACTTTCCTGGGCTGAAAAGAAGCCATACTGTGGGTAGCTCAACTTTCAATCAATATAGATGATGCCATCCTGGTTTTAGCCTCTTCCAGAGGCTTCTAATGGTGGTGGCATGAGTAAGCATGGGAAAGAGTAGCAAAATGGTAGAAGTGACATCTTCTGAACCCATAGGCTAAAGCTACCTAGGAAAGAACCCTAAACTGGGTGTCAGAAAACACTGGTTCAATCCTGGTTCTGCTCCTATTTTTACAACCTAGGGCAAGTCAGTACATTTTTCTGAGTTTCAGTTCTCTTATCGGTAAAATGAGAAGAGCTGGGCTAGTTTAATGATTCCTAACTTTTTTGGTCCCCAAACTCCTTTCAACAACAAGATGTTGCAAATTACCAGGGTAACTTAATATGCTATCTCATACTATTCTTTTAGTTTTATTAAATGCTTTAACTACAATGATAACTTTTGTGCCCCAAAAACTCCAAACTAAAATTTATAAACCTAGAATGGTTCAACCATACACATGCTTGTTATCACTGAGAAAAAAATATATATTTATAACATAATTAGGCAATCATTCACTGCTAAAGACATCATTAAAGAATTTTTAGCATGAAGTCTTTGCATCATGGTCTTGAACCCCCAACAAATTCATACCACCAAATGGGAACTGAAGGGGAATGAATTTGCAAAGCCTTTTACATTTACTACTTTATTTGATCCTCACAACAACCCAGAAGGTAGGTAGGTGCTACTATTATCCCTACTTTATAGATGAGGAAACTAAGGCAGACTGAGGTCACACCTCTAGGAGTCACTGGAATAGGGATCTCAGTTCTCTAGAATCCTATCCAAGTGCTTTCTCCACCACACTCTACTGTGTAACCTACATCAAAACTATTAACCAATAGAAAGGAGAGGTTTTTTTGGTCCTTATCCAATAAATAAACAAGAACCCTTTGAAGCATGGTCTTAATATCCCAGGGTGTTCACACCACTGAATCATAACCACTCTGGGCAAGATGATTTCTACAAACTGGTTCCAAAGGAGTCAAGAAATTCTGGGAGACAGAAGAGCTTGATTTTTTTTTTCTAATTCATTTGTATTGTTTATAGCATCTTGCATCTATGGAGCACTCTATCCTTTTAAAAAGTGCTTTCAAACATACTGCCTTAGTGGTTCCTCACAACAGACCTTATGTACCAGGCAGGACAGATCTTAATAGCCCCATTTTACAGACAAGCAAACAGAAAACATAAGAACACACCAAAGGTTCAGTGACTTGCTCCAGGCCACACAAGTGATTAATGATTAGACCAGAAATAAAATCCATATCTCCAGGCCTTCGGTACAATACGTGTTTCATGGACCACAACATTCCCCATTTCTGCCTATAGTGAGGGGTATCTTTCTGGCAGTAGGGTACTTCTACCTGTAAGGGGCTCCTGCTCCATTCTTTTGGGGATTATATAGGATAAGCAGTTCCAAGGCCAAACACCCTTTGGAAGTCTCCCCCTCCAATTTCCTTCAAGGTACCACTTAAGAGTAAAAGGCATTAAAACTTCACCTTCATGGCCTCAAAGTGTGGCTGCAGCTTATAAAAGCATCTAATTTACAACCAAGAGTAGCTCAGGCCTTTGAATTTACCTCACCAGGGTGTTATAAAGATTAAGAAAATCATCTGTAAAATGTTATGCACTCCAAGGGCTTAAAAAAAACCCAACAGCTCTATAAATGGGCTGTGTTATAAGAAAGCGCTCTGGAAGCCATTAGATTGAGCGGTGAATGGATGGTATCTATAAACACAAAACCAAAGCAGAGGCCAGCAAGCCTGAGTTCTGCCTTGTCTCCTCACACTTACAGGACTTTAAGTGCCACCTCCGCCTGTTTTGAGGTAATGAGGCAATAAGCCCCTTGGAGAAACGAAAGCCTCTACTGGCCCTCATCCAGTCAACAAAGCCAACATAGACCCAGCGCTGGAGGAACATCTGGTTAATAGTCCACAGGCCATACTGCAGCTGTGAAGAAAAGATAGTGCCAGGGGAAGAAGTCAAGATGTAAAAACAGCCAATGAGAGCTGTCCTCAATCTGAGGTGATTGTCTTTTTTCATGATTTTCAACCAATCACAAAACTCTGTGATTCAAGACCAACCCACTGAAAGGTATGGTCAAGGTACAGTGCAGGTAGTTTCTCTCCACCTCAAATAAATCAATTTACATGGAGATTACGGCATGGCCTTCCTAAAGGGAAGCCTCAACTCTAAGGAATATGTGATATGCCGGTGTGAATGCAGTACCCTGTTACATGTGTGCTGGCCGGCAGATCTAAGACAGAAGAATTTCAGGATCACAGAAAGAAGAGAGGAGGGTTTGGGAGATATTACTGCTGAGGTGCATTGGGTGACCGGAATGTTGCCTCTGTCAGGGAAACAAGGCATACAATGATGCCTGGAGAATTTTAAAAATGAACGTCACATAGGACAACAGAAAGGCTGAGCAGAAAACAGCGGACAGCCGATGAGGAACCTAGAGGAACAGAAATAAAAAATGTCATCAAGGAGTTGTACAATGACAACAAAGATAGGCTGGTCTTGCTAGTGGACAAGGAGAGGGATGACAAATGGACAGCCGGAGTGATTCTTCAATGGAACCCAGCAATGTTGGGGGAAACTGAGGAACCCCCCCTAGGACAATGGGTAGACCCTTTGGACTGGGGATGATGATGATGATGGTGGTGATGATGGTGGTGATGATGGTGGTGGTGGTGGTGGTGGTGGTGGTGGTTAGTATTTACTGGGCACTTTAAGGTTTGCAAAGTGCTTTAAAATGATTACAGACACACCTTGTTCATTGTGTTTCATTTTAATGCACTTTGAAGATGTGTTTCTTACAAACTGAAGGCTTGTGGCAATCCTGCATTAAGTTTATTGGCACCATTTTTCCAACATGTGCTCACATCATGTCTCTGTGATACTTTTTGTGCAATATTTCAAACTTTTAAATTATTATTCTATCTGTGATAGTGATCTTTGATCAGTACTCTTTAATGTTACCTATCTAATTGTTTTGGGGTACCAGGAAAAGTGCCCATATAATATGGTGAATTTAATCAATAAATGGTGTGTGTTCTGACTTTTCCACTGACCAACCATTCCCTCTCCCTGTCTTTCCTTCTCTCCCTGGGCCTCCCTATTCCCTGAGACACAAGAATATTGAAATTAAATCAGTTAATAACCCTAATGGTTCAAATGAAAGGAAGAGTCAATTGATGGGGCAAACTTAATTGCTGTCTCATTTTAAGAAATTGCCACAACTACCACTCTGATCAGTCAGCAGCCATCAACATGAAGGCAAGACCTTCTAAGAGCAAAAAGATTATGACTCCCTGAAGTGAATCATTTTATTTATTTTTATTATATTATTTTACATTTATTTTGTTATAGTAATCATAATCGCAAAATTATTTCAATTTTTAATATTTGATATTTACAGTTAAACAACTTATTTTATTAAAAGATTAAAGTATTTTAACTAATGTATGTATTTTTTTAGAAATAATACTATCGCACACTATACTACAGTATAGTATAGCCTATAATACAGGGTAAACATAACTTTTAAATGCACAAGGAAACCAGAAAATTCATGTGACTCAATTTATTTCAATGGTCTGGGACTGAACCTGAAATATCTCCAAGGTATGCCTTTATCTCATTTGACCTTCACAACAATCCTAGGAAGTAGGTATTATTACTATCCCCACCTTATAAATGAGGCAGTCAGAGGTTTAAGTGATTTGCCCAGAGTCACTCTGCTAGTAAGAATCTGGGACAGAATTTAAACTCAAGTCTTCCTGGTTTCAGGTTTGGAGCTCTATCCACTGTACCACCCAGCAGGGTTAAGAGTCCTAATAGGATGGATGGGCAGGGATGGGTTCATAGGGTCACAGATTCAAAGCTGAAAGGGGCCTTAGACCTCCATTTAGTCCAAATTTCTTACTTTGCAGATGAGGAAACTAAGGTTGATAGGTGACTTGACCAAGGTAGAAGTGGCAGAATGTATGATTAGGGGAAACTTTCAAACTGACCATCTCACAGACCCATTTGGGTATTTTCTGCAAGTGGTACAGCAGGGTATAATGGGAAAAGCACTTGGAGAGAAGTCCAGAAAACTGGGACCTAGCCCTTAATTAGCCAGTTATGTGACACTGTTTAAGTCATTGTCTTCTCTGGGTCTTCATCTGGAAAACGAAGAGATTCGAACAGATGATCACTAAAGTCCCTTTTCACTTTTACATTCTATGGCACTATTGGGGAAAAAAAAGAAAAGCTAGATCTTTGATTTCATCTGTGTGAGGTATGCCTAATAAGGAAATCTTCCATCCACCCAATTCATCTGTCACTTGGAGTCTTAATAGCACATGTCATATACTGTAAGCAGTACAATAAAATTTTTGCTCAGTCATTTCAGTTGCATTTCACTCTTCATGACTCTTTGTGGAGTTTTCTTGGCAGAGATACTAGAGTGGTTTGCTATTTCCTTCTCCAGCTCACTTGACAGATGAGGAAGCTGAGGAAAATCAGGTTAAGTGACTTACTCAAGATCACAAAGCTAGTAAGTGTTTGAGGCCATATTCGAACTCAGGAAGATGAGTCTTCCTGAGTTACAATTAAATAGACTGCCTATAAATAACATGTTGGATCTCTGCGGACCAATAAGGTCAAAGTCTTCTGAACGTTGCCAAGAATCCGGCCATGTGGACAAACCTATCATCAATAATGCTGGGACGACGATATTCTTCATTTCATAACTGCACGGTCTACAAGTTTAAAGCCAAAAGGCATTTTTAAGAAGAATCCAATCATTTTGATCCATTAGCAAACATTTACTAACTACCTACTATGTGCTAGGCCCTGGACAAAAACAATCCTTTAATGAGGAACTTGCCCAGGAGAGTTAAGTGGCAGAGCTCAGATTCTAGGGCTCATGCCACTCCAGTAAAAGTATTATTTTTTGCTATTATTCAGACAAGGTGTCAGAGGTTCTGGCATGACCTTCCTGGATCTGCTGTCTGATGCATATTCAATGTGTTTTCTACTACACTCTACTGCTTCATCATCATCATCATCATCTTAATATCACCCTCTCCTTTTGCAGATGAGAACAATGAGGTCCACACAGCTGGGGTCAGAGCTGACCCCTCAAACCCAGGTCCTCTTGGTACTCAGTGCAGTGAACACCTATGCCAAGCTGTCTCATCTCCTTTTCTTGGTTACCAGTTGTTCTCAGTTCCTAACAGAATCAGTCAAGGTCATTTTCAACTGTCCCATCCCTAGGCCTCCCCCCTCCAGAGAAGTTTCCAATGACTCCTGCCATCCACCATTCCCCGGAAAATTAGCACTGTTGAGAGACAGATCACCTGCAAACTGTCTTCCTAGCAGGGGAGCAAATACCTTGTAAAAACATTATTCCTTTCTCTCCTGCTTCTTCCCTGGAGCACTGATCTGTCTATAAGACTCTCATTTACAAACATGCATTTTAAATACAAAAAAAAAAAAGGGGAAAGTGAGGGGAACAAGGTCTTGGAGAATAATGCAATTTCTTGGCTCTGGGTTCTTTAGGGCTGGAAAACAGACCTGGCGAGACAGCGGCCTATGCAAACTTCCCCTCAACTGCCATAGATTATCACCTCTGAGTATACCAACCTTTCTGCCCTTCTGCCAATCGCCCACATCATATAACAGTACTTACAAAGTAGTTAGATGGGCTATACAGAGGTTTAATTAAAATGTCCCAGATCTCAATCATAAACAAATTTCACCCTAAATAAACACAACACAGAAATGTTACATGTATGTGGCACAACTCCCTCCCCCTTCCCTTTCTCAAAACCAAATTTCTTATGTTCACCAGGACTGACTCAACCAAGGCTCCTTAAAAGTTGCAAGAGTACAGAAGGAGGAAAACAGGAAGGATGGTACAGGACAAACCAAAGAACTGCATTAACATGTGAATATAGGTTCAGAAGATCAGTTCACCGAGGGCAAGGGTTCCACATCTTGGTGTATAGAGTACATATCTTGGTGTATATATAGTACTGTGCATTGCACATAGGACAGCTAAGTGGCACAGTGATTAGAGTGCCAGGCCTAAAGTCAGGAAGACCTCATTTAAATCCAGCCTCAGACACTTACTAGCTGTGTGATCCTGGATAAGCCACTTAACCTGTTTGCCTCAGTTCCTTCATCTGTAAAACAAGATGGAAAAGGAAATGAAAACTACTCCAGTATCCTTGCCAAGAAAACCCCAAATGGGGTCACAGAAAGTCAGACACAACTGAAAAATGACGGAACAACTTTAAAGAAGCCAAGGGCCAAGAGCAAAGCAGCTCTACTCAAAGAGCAGAGGAATAAACAGGGAAGATGCTCAGGGGCCTTTTCCTCAACCCCCTGCCAGTGATTCTCTTCCCTTCAGCAGGGGGCCAGACAAGGAAGTTTTATAGATGGATATGAGGTTGAGGCTAATATGGGGAAGGGAAATGGTGGTGGAGAGAAAGCTAACATGCCATCAGGGCAGGAAAGGATTCACAAAACTGGAGGATTTAAAGCAGAAAGGGATCTCAGAGGCCATCTAATACCACCTCCAACATGGCACGAGGCCAGCCATGGGTCAGCAAGGACACAGGGCCGCCAGAACAGGAAGAGGCTATATAAAATGGATCTAAAGTGGCAATCACCAAAGGGGAAGTCTGGGGTACAGGCAGAACAACCCAAAGGGTGGAGAGCCTGGAGCCAAGTATAAATGGCAGCACTGGGAAGGGGACGAGCTGGGCTAATGGAAGAAGGCATGGTCTGCCAGGCTGTTTGGTGAGGCTTTCTAAATATACATAAAGGGCAGCCATGTGGGATGAAAACCAGCAATCAGAACACTGTGGCCAGCATCACATTACACAGGTCTGGGCAGCATTAACACATGACATGCCATTAAAAAAGGGGGAAAAGTCAAGGGGGAAAAAATGGGAAAAAGTCAAGAGCTGTCAATCAAGAGGGTCTGGATTCTAATCCTGTCTGCCATGAATTCAGTGTGTGACCATGGGCAAGTCATTTAGTTTCTCTATACCTCAGTTTCCTCATTTATCAAGGAGTTCTTCTTAGAGGCAACTATGATCTAGTGTAGGGGTGTCAAAATCAAGTGGAAACAGGAAATGTTAAAGTAAACATATGGACCTCTGTGGACTGCACATTGATTTAGAAAACCACATATATTACCTATGTCCTACTGAATTTTTATTTGTTGTTAAATATTTCCTGATTACATTTAAATCTTATTCAGTCCACTAGGGCCAGAATTATGGAGACCAAATATGAGAACAGATTTATAATCATCTCGCTTCTTCCTAAAAAGACTGAGGAAGAGGGTTTTCATGAGAAGGCTACCCGAATTGGGAGATTAAGTCCTAATTCTAATTTGCCACTGGTTTACTATATGACCTCAGACAAATGACCTGACTTCTATGGGTCTCAGTTTCCCCATCTGTAAAACAAGAGGATCGAAGCAAATGATTTCTAAGGTCCATTTCGCAACATTCTGTGAGTCTTGGGCTCCTGCCCCATCCATTTCCTCATTCTATAGAAGGACCACTGCAATCTGTCTCATACATATAAGGGGGGAAAGGGAACAGTCACCAGCCTACAAGGGTACTGGAAACTCCGTGAATATTCTACTCTGAGGCTTTTCAGAGGAAAGACGTATCAGGAGGGGAATTAGAAAAGAAAACCCCATTTGCTAATTCTGAAAACTAGCAAAACTTCAATGGAAGGGGGTGGGAGGACATGGGCGCTCTGGCCTTGGAATGTGTTGGTGGTAATTTAGAATTACAGGCAATTGCTCACCACCCATTTGAGGAGGCGGCAACGGAGTCTAATACAAAACTGACCTTGTATTTTAGGGCTGGCAGTGACTAATTTGAGGACTGTGGTTTTAGGCACCCAACCACTGGCTTATGCAACTTCCTAAATCTGCCGATGTGTTTAAGAGAGCTCAGGGTTTTAAGGCACACAGATCACACCAGGCCAGCTGTGGGGTTTCAAGAGGCCTTGGAAGGTTTGAATTCAAAGGCCATAGCAGTTCTCCCTCTGTCCTTTGTTCCTAGAAATCCAGGTTTGCATTTGTGGAGAAACAACCAAAGCTCTTCATTTTTTTCTTCAAATGCTTCAGATGCAGTGCCATATAGTGGATAAAGTCCCCAAGACAAGAACTGGGTTTGAGTCTGACCCCTGACCTAGACTGAATGTGTGACTCTGGGAAAGTCCTTTAACCACTCAGTGCCTCCTGACATCTAAGACTCTAAATTATGGATGAGCTTTTAAATCTGATCTCTGCCTCCTGGTTCCCTCAAGTGCATGCTAAAATCCTGTCTTCTACAAGAAGGCTTTCCTAACCCCTATAATTCTAGTGCCTTGCCTTTGTTATCTCCAATATATACATATATATACATATCATGTGTATGTGTGTATATATGTGTACATACATATGTATGTATGTGTGTGTCTGTATATACACACACAAAGACACACACATGTGTCTTATTTCTACATAACTGTAGCTTGTCTCCCTTATTAGACTATAAGGTCCTTGAGGGTAGGAACTGTCTTTTGCCTGTTTGTATCCCTAGTCTTAGTGCCTGGGACATAGTAGGTATTTGACACATTTTTATTCATTGACTGACTGATGGAAAGGGAGTTTTCCCTAAGAGGAATACTCCCACATTAGTGAAATCAAAGGCCTTGACTCAGACCACACCTCCCTTTCCATCAAAAAAGTCTTGACACTTAAGTGAAGCCACACAAACCTGAAACTGCAGAAACCAAGAATATAGTAACAACTCTTTAAGAACAGATTTCTTTTCCAATGAGAGATGTAGCATAGCATTGTATAACAATAATAATGATAGCTAACATTTATATGGCACTGTGAGCCAAGTACCTTATAGATATCTCATTTAACAATAAGTACTAACATTTATATAGGGTTTACTATTAAGCACTTTACAAACATTATTTCGTTTGATCCTCACAACAACCTAGGAGGCAGAGGCTAATTATTATCCTCATTCTACAGATGAGGAAACTGAGACAAAAGACGTTAAGTGACTTGCACAGGCTCAAACAGCTAGTAACTATCTGATCCAGGTTTGAATTCAGGTCTTCTTGACTCCAGGACTAGCACTCCATCCACTGGGTCACCTAGTTGCCTCGTATCATCCCCAATTTATGGAGACTGAGTAGTTAAGGGATTTGCTTAGAGTCACATTAATTGCAGGGTCATGATCTGGGTCTCTCAATTCCAAGTACAGTGTTTTTCCCCACTGTTATAGGCAGTAGCAAAGCTCTTCACTCTAGACTTCCAGAACTATCTGTCAAGCTGTTCAAGACCTTGGAGATGAAGTTCAAAGTCCTCATATTACATGGAGATAAACATGCAGACCAATGGAGGTAAATAGACTGGAGGAAGCTGCACAATTAACCAATGGCCCAGCAGGGACCAGAACCCAGAGCAGTGGAATCCCAGTCTAATGCTACTACCTGGTCTTAGGGAGTCAATCATATACATTCCACCTTAAAGGTTGCTAGATAATGGATAGAGGGCCAACCTCACAGCAAGATAGACCTACAAGTTCCAGGCCTGCTCCACATACCTCTCAGCATTCTCAGGTAATTTTCTAAGCTAAGATCAAAATCTGAAAAAAAAAAAAAAAAGTTGCTGACCTGAAATTTTGTAGAGAGGCTTTCCTCACAAGGAGTTCCCTATACCAAATGAAATCACAGGTGTGAAATATTCCTAGTAGTAGTACTGCTGGGTAGCCATGGTGGGGAAGGAGAGGAGGAAGGGGAAAAAAAGAAATTTATATAACTTTATTGTATATTTAAAAGTAATAGCAGGTTGTACATAACAGATCTGCAGTTTCATGCATAATCATATTTTTTATTATACTATGTTATGGAAATGTTTGTTTTATTCCATAAATGAAAAATTAAATACAATTTTTAAAGCATGGGTGCATACTTATATTTCCAACGTACAACCCAGTACCTAGAAGACAGTAAGTACACACTAAATTCCTTTCCACTCATTCCTAAAGAATTGGTGAACCAGTCTCAGCACTATACATATCTCATATCTGTCTACCTTTACAATCAAAATTTGATTTCATGAGTCTGATTACTAGTTAGCCAAAGAGGCAGGACTAGAAGCCAAGTTTCCTCCTTAATTCAGCTATACTCCTTTGTCTTAAGGGCACTTTGCTCCCCTCCCCCCACCCCCACTTACCTTTATCAAATTCTACCTGGTATTCTACCTGGTAAATTCTACCTCATGCTACATGGAGATAAACATGCAGACCAATGGAGGTAAAGAGACTGGAAGAAGCTGCGCAATTAGCTGTGTATACACCTTTTATCTCCTCTAGTAGAATATAAAGTCCTTGAGATCAGGGATCGCACCTTTCACCTCTGCATCCTCAACATCTAGTGCATAGTAGGTATTCTTTGAATAGGATCAGAAATTTAAAGTAGGAAGGTATCTCAGAGGTAATCTAGCTCAGTCACTTTATTTTACAGAAAAGGATACAAGTTAAGTGATTCTGGCCCCCCACCCCCTTCCAGAGGATGTACCAAAATAAAGTAGAGGGTGAGGCTCAGACATAAACTATTAGACATGGAAAAGGTTTCAGAGATTATTAGCCCAACTGTATCATTTTACAAATAATAAGGTCTCACAAGTAGTAAATGATGAAGCCAGTATTTTAAACCTTAGTCCTGACTCCAAATCTAACACTTCTCTAACTGTACCATTTAAAAAAAACACAACAAACCTGCAGTTTCATTGATATAATTCCAATGAGGAACTTCCCTCTGCCAATGCAAGTACACTTAATAGTTCCACAGAGTTGCTGGGGGGGGGGGGGGGGGGGGAAGGGAGAGGGGAGAGGGGATGGTTGAGCATTGAAAAGTTAAGTGACTTAGCCAGGGTCCTATGGAAGGCAGACCTTGAAGTCTTCCAGCTCTCTAGATACCACGCCATGCTGCTTATTATATCCATACCTGGTACAGCCTGACTTTAATGCCCCTTCCTCCAATTCAAGTTTGTTACAATATTGCTCTCTATGACAGAGACATACAGACAACAGACAGACAAAGCATTTGTTAAGCGCTCACTCTACGGCAGTCACTGCGCAAAGCAGAGAAAGGAAGCCCAGAAGGGCTCCAATCATGCTTCTGTTGCCCGTCTGTATGACCTTGGGGGAAATGCTTCCTTCTCTCTTTTGCCTTTGCTGCCTTCATCTGCAAAATAAGGTGATTAGACTAAGGTGTATGATGGCAGACTTCAAGCTGGAAGGAAGTTTTAGGGGCCATCTAATGCTACTAAGTAATCCTTAGGATCCTTCCTGGGTCACAATTCTAGGTCACTTTCCTTTGTTTCAAAGGCCGGAAATCCTGGCTCCCACTCAGCAGTGGGAAAGAGGGATGGGCCGGAACCGCTTTTTCCACTTGGCATGTCTGTTCTATATGTCTTAAAACTTACCTGCATGGTCACCTGGGCTGGCTAGTCTAGCCACCTTCACAAGGTGGAAAGGCAGCTATTTTTGGCCTCAAGCCTAGAGGATCTGTTCTGTCTCCCTGTCATAACACCAAGGGTAGCTGTGGGCACTGACTGGCTTGGAAACAGTAAGGTCAGCATGAAGGTAGGCAAACCTTGATTTTAAGGGTTGTGAAAAACAGGGTGTGTCCCTGTTGGGAAAAAATGACTTACAAAAAAGAATAAATTAGTAGGTGATTATCTCCACTTTAAAGAGGATCAGACATAAACTACTAGCACTGGAGGAGGTTTTAGAGATCATCGGTCCAATTCTCTCATTTTACAAATGATAAATAATAGCATTAAGAGCTGACCTTGACATAATTGTGCACATCTACAAAGCTGTGAGACAATAAGGCAGAGGGTGTGACAAAGGAGAAATCCAGACAAACGTGCTCTCCCATGCCAGCCTCTGACATATACTGTCTGTGTGGTCCTGGCTAAATCATTTAAAAACCTCCCAATGTCCAAGAAGAGGAAAGGGGGGAGAGAGGGAGCAGAGAGGGAGACAAACACAGAGAGAGAAAGAGAGAGAGAAGGAGAGAGACAGAAGGGGAGAGAATGAAAGGAGAGATGGAGAAAGAGGGAAAAGAGGAGGAAGGACAGAGAAAAGGGGAAAGAAGGAGGGGAAAAGAGAAAGGAGAATGAGAGGAGGGAAAGACAGAGATGGGGACAGAGAGAAGGAGAGGTAGGGGGAGAGAGAGAAAAGTAGTAAGGGGAGGAGGAGGGAGAGGGGAGGGGAGAGAGATGAGAAGTGTGAGAGAAACAGGGAGAAGGGGGAGGAGGAGGGGAGACAGAAAGAAAGGAAAAGAAAGGGAGGGAGGGAAAGAGAAAGAGGAGAGAGGGAGAAGGGGTAAAGGAGGGAGGGAAAGAAAACAGAAGGGAGGGAGGGGGAAAATAAAGAAAGAATGAGAGAAAGGTAAAGAGGAGGGAGGAAGAGTGAGAAAAGGAGAGAATGAGAGGAGGGAGAGAGCGAAAAGGAGAGGGAATGGGGAGAGGAAGAAAGAGACTGAGATCTTTAAAGCATTTATACCCATTATCTCATTTGAGCCTCACTATGACCCTGAAAATTTGCCTAAGGTCACAAAACCAATAAATAAATAAAAAACAACATTTTTTTAAAAGCCGTCTTTCAAAAAGAATTCCATTACCAGCCTCATTTTAACAGCAAGCTCACTGTCTGTATTCAAGATTGGTTTCAAATTACAAAAACCTTTTCTATGCAGCCAGCTATTCAGAAATACACTTATTACATTTGGTATCAGGATGCACAGATTGCCCCACCATGGCAATGAGTTCCTTACTGACTTGATTCCTCCATACTTTTCCCTCCCCTCTCCCTCCTCCCCTGTAATGACATTCTCTCCTTGCCTGAGGTACACCTCCATTCCTTTGGAGTTACAGATATTTAAAGTTATCCACTTTTAGTCAATCCCCAAAGAAAGACAGGCTCAATTCTCCTAAGAAAGGAAAAAAGCCATGTAACAGCTCTGTGAGCTTGGGCCAGTTCTGTCATCTGTCGTCCTCAGTTTTCCAATCTGCAAAGTTGGGGTAACACTTAGTCTATCTGGCAGAATTACTTTGGGACTCAAATGTTCTGAAAAATGTAAAAACACTACAAGCTCTGAATGAGGAATCAGGTTCATAGGTATTTATTTTTTGATGAAGAGCTAATAACTGACACCCCTAAGCTCCAAAACTAAGGCCATCTATAAAGGATGACATCAGTGAGCAAATAGGACTCTGTATGCAAGTATGTGCACACTTGCATACCCACACATTGTCCCTGTAAACAGAACAGCGTTTCTAAAACTAGGCTACATCACTCCTGACCATTAGCAACCAACCTCAGAGGTACGGCCAGTCTTCAGTCCATAAACAAAGAGTTTTTTAAATGGTTTCGAGTCAAACAGTGAGCCTGAAAAAAAAACTTAACTCGTGGCTAAAAAGTCTACTAAATCAAAAATGTGTGTATATATGTGTGTAGTACATACACAGACAGACACACACACAGAGTCAGAAGACCTGAGTTCAAATCCAACCTCAGCCATTTTCTAGCTATGGGACCCTGGGCAAGTCACTTAACCTCTATTTTCCGAGGTTTCCGAGGATAAGAACAGCACCTACCTTCCCAGGATTGTTGTGAGGATCATACGAGCTAATATCTGTAAAGAGCTTTACTACAGTGCCTGGTGCATAGATGCTGTACAAATTGTTTGTATCGTCAAAAGCCTCAAAGGGAGTCCGACAGGAGTTAAAACAACAATTTGAAATCAGGAAGACCAAAGACCAAACCCTTGGTGGGCCGCACCTGAATGATGCTAAGACACCTCTACTAAGTCACAGATGGTTGTAATCTACTAACCAGACATGCCCTCAAGAATCCTGTGGCAAGAGGCCCAGGATTAAAGCTGGGTCATTTAGAGAATAATAGATTTAGAAGTGGAAGGAACCACTGAGTCCAACCCCTAATGTTACTGATGAGGAAAGTCCCAGGGATGGGACGTGACTTGACCAGGTCAGACAATTAAGTGTAAAAGCAAGGCATGAACTGAGGTTTTCAAGACTCTAGCCTGGACCTCAAATGAGATATTCGTAAAGTATACAGGTGCACAGTAGGTGCTTAATAAAGGCTTGCTCTTTTCACTTCCCTACTATGCCATCTACCTAGCTTTAAACACATTCCCACTTAAAAAAACCAAGTGGAAAGTCATACAACTCAATTTTAAAAGAATCACTCAGGGATATTTTTACTAGCTTGAAATGAAAACAACTTGCTGTTCTGGGGGCGGCCAGCATTTCCCTGGGGTGTCAGCAGTCTAGGTTCAATAGTCTGAGGCTGCCGTAAGAAAGCCAAGCTACACAGCAGTACTTTCACTAGTCAGCTTGAATGAAAATCAAGAATCCACCCAACACAATAGAGGAAAAGGTAGCTAGTTTTTCCTAAGTGTAGCCTCATATCATCACAAAGTCATGTTTATTTAAAGGAAAATCTAAGATCCTAACCATCACATGAATGTTTGCTAAATTCACATACCATGTGTCCTTTCTTGTTCGAGGGAGAGCTGAGGTTAATTTTCCAGCTCTAAAAAGATCCGTAAATTTGGGGACAAGAGGCTGGCTGAGTCAAAGCCACAGTGAGTCAAAAGCCACTACAACATTAGGTCAAATCAATGTCATATTTTCAAATACCTACTGTGCTCCTAGCCCTCTGCCAGGCACTATGGCGGGGCGGGGGGGGGAGGCCATGGGGAAGAGGACATTAAGGTATGTAAGAGAAGACAGTCTTTGTATCTTTACTATCTGAGTAATCTTGGCCAAGTAATTTTCCCTCTGTGAGATTCACTTTACTTACCTGTAAATGAGGAGACAGGATAAGATAGCATTTATATTCTTAGCCTGCTTTAAATCTTATGATCTTTCAAGTCTCTGCCCCTGAAGAGCTTAGAATATACTTAGATAAAACAGAGAGATACAGAGATAGATAGCATAGAGCAACACAGAAATATAGATATGTAAATATCTATACATTTAAAACAACAGAAAATGTAAGACAACAGAATTGAAAACAATTTATATAATATAATTTTATATAATATAATTTTATAATATGAACCACTTTGGCAATCAGGACTTATTCTCAGGATGATAGCTTTAAATGCATAAATTACAGAGGATTGCAGAGGAAATCAATTATATTGAAATGCACTTATCAAAAAGTTGAAAAAATAAATTTACAGATGCCAGGATAAAAACCTCAAGTCTAAGTGATCATAAAGTTCTTTTCAGGTCTAAATCTTAAAATCCTATTGGGGAATACTGACAGGTAGAATTAAAGAAAGAGGGCAGGAGGGCACAAGAAGTCATAGATATACAGAAGGCTTTCCAGATCAAAAACAAATTTCCAAAGCAAGTTATTCCCAGTGGTCTTCTCTGACCTCTTAAGAGTAACAGGGAATACCCTGTAACTGGAATTTAGCATTATTACTCAGTTTTATGTTTCTTGGTAAAGCTCCCTGAAGGCAGGAGGCATATCTCAAATTCTTAAGAGCTTGGTGTGGTTAAAATAACATTTGGCTGCGCTTGATGGTGCATGCATGTCCTTGATCCCACCTATTAGGGAGGTTGTGGATGGTTGATCTGTATCTTGGAAGTTGGACACTAAGTTCTTCATTAATATGGTGAAACCCACCCCATCCCCAAGTAGGGGCCACAGGGTTATCTAAGGAGAGGAAAACCAGCTTAGGTTGGAATTAGAACAGGTCATGATTTTTCTGTCAGTCAGTAATGGAATTGTCCAGTGAGTAATTCTTGTGCTGCCAACCTAGGTGAGATGGGGGAAACTGGTCTTTTTCATGTGAATAAATGAATGAATGACTGAATAAAAAACATTTGATTTCTCTACCTTATAGACCATAAGATTGTTGAGGGCAGGGTTATGTTTCCTTTTTATTTTTGTACTTACCACAGTACCTAGCCCTTAGTAAGAATACCAACTATATTGTCATATAGGATCAATAAGTTGGTTTTGAGCTTTTTTTATTCCTTTTTCCTTTTTAGTCTTTGTTTTGAAGGAAGATACACTGTCTGGAAGGAATATCTGCACAAAAAAATGTTACCTAAAATCAAAAGGCATCAGTGAAAAAAAAGTCATAGTTCTTACAAGCAGATAGATGTGAATTCTGAGAATTACTTCCCTACTCAATCGTATACTAGTAGTTTCTAGTATACATGCTGAAATACTTTGTGGAATTAAACTGTTTTCAAACTTAGTTACGTGCAAGTAACAAACTCTGGGGGGGGGCCCTCTGTTTTTCATAATCTATAAAATGATAAGATGGGGGACCACCTCAAAAGGATCACCTCATGAGCCTTCCATGGAAATGTGTACTATTAAAAGAGCAGATACCAGAGTTTGTGTAAGCAGGAGATAAACCTCTTCCAATCTGAATCAACCTCAAGCAGAGAGACCCCACAGGTGCAGGGGAAAATCTAAAAATGTGTGAAGACATAACTTTCTGTTCTAATATCCTAAAAGATCAAAAAAATGAGAAAAAGAATATATAAGCCAAGTCTTCTTAAGAGAAGAGTTTGTCATGCAAACGAAGGACTGGTATGTACTAATTGCTGTAAATGACCCTAATGATTTTATTTGCAGTTTCGACATGGGCACAAATAGGCCTTAATTAAAGGCATTATTTTTGTCCTGGTTAGACCTGGATCATGCCACCAATTCTGCCCATCTATAGGAAGAGAGATCAATGACTGTATGAACTCCTTTACATTGGCCGAAGAAAAATACTCAAGTCTTGTCTCGGGCCGAACATAACATATGAACGGCTCTAAAATTCAAAGAGGATGTGACCAGATGCAGTGATAGAAGGGGGGAGAATCCTAGGGAGGAAAGGAGTCTTAGTAATGGATGGGTTCTTCCAGCAATACATTTCACCCACAGTAGCCCGGGATTACAATAGGGCTTTGTTTGTGATAGCAAGCCTTGCCAAGGCTGTTTCCCAGACATCAGTCTCTAGGCCAGTGGCTGTCAGGTCACATCTTTAACTCTTAGGAGCTTGGAGAACAGGATGGAGTTACTTTGAGTTGAGAGGGACTGAATGGAAAAAACAGAAAGGTAGAGACAAAAGAGGACCCAAATGGAGACATTTCAGAGCCACTGTCCTTACCACTAACCGTTACTCACTTTACATCCCTGAAAAAATTAAGTCTCTCTAGGCCTTTGTTAACATTTATGGAAATCAATCGATCCATAAAGCATTTGTGAAGTGCTTACTATGTGCAAGACACGTAGCAAATATTGGGGATCCATAGAAAACAATGAAGTAGTCCCCGCCCTCAAGAAACTTATATTCTTAAGCAAAACACTCTCAAAATTTCTTCCTTAAAGGGTGGTGGTCTTCATGAATATGAATATTCACTTCTTATGGTTCTCTGAGCAATTACCATCCCCATACAACTTCCCACTTTCACCAATGGTCTTACTGTACCTTTAATAATGTTGAAAAAGCATCGTGGAATCTTTGGATAAAAGATGACAATAACCTTTCTTCTCTTCTATGTCCTTCCACCTCTATCAAGGCTCTAGAGGAATCTATGAATTTATTTCATCTTAAGAAGGCTTCATGGATATAAAAATATATATGTATACCCAACAATTATTATCATATTATACATACACACATATATGTATATACATACAAATATATATAATGACTTTAACCATGGAAAAAAACAAAAAATATAAAACTGAAATTATGTAACTAAGGTGGGCTCCATAGATAATTGAGGAAAGGTATTTTTCTCTTTTCACTGCAGAATTTGGGGAGTTCAAGTGCAGAATACTGAATATACCATCAGATGTGGTCCATGTATTGGGATTTTTTCTTTTTCATCTTTAATCTTTGTTAAATGGAAAGACACTATAGGTGGTAGGGAGGGGTATATGCAGAAAAATGAATATAAACAATCAACAAAGTAATAAAAAAGGCATCCATTTTTTAAACGTCTTGGTTCTCATGAGCAGATAGATGGAAATCCTGACACATTATTGCCTCCCCACTCTTTTCATTTTTATCATTATTCTATCTTCTCTCAAGTAACTGCAGACAAAGGAGGAAGGAAGATGGACAAAAGGGAGGAAGGTAGCAAGAGGACACAATTAACAGAGGCAGAAGTGGGTCTTATTAACTATCAGAAGCCATCTAAAAATCTCATGCCTTTGTTTTAAAGATGATGGACCTAAAACCCAGAAGTGGAGAGTCTTTCCCCGAGTCAGAGTTTGGCAGTAGCAAAAGCAGGATTGGAACTCAGGTCCCCACCCCAAACCCTCATACTGCTAAAGAAAGAGACCCCCTCTACTGCCTCTGGCCATCTTGTCCTTTATGCCCCTTATAAATAAAATCTTCCCTTAATATTTCCATTTCAAAACATTCCTATTTCCTTCCTAATTAATTGTTTGGCTCTTCAAAGGAAAAAAAACACAAATGAGAGGAATCAAACAATGAGAAACATCTTTAAGATGAACTCAGGAGTAGGGTCCTAGGCCACTGCAGAGATCTCCCTCTGCCCCTGCCCCTGCCCCAGATATGGGTGTGTCCAATTAATATTCTTTAGGAGGATCAAGAATTCTGCCTTCAGAAAGGCTGGCTTTTTCTGGGGAAAAAAAAAAAGAGATAAGGGCAAAGGGACCACAGAGGAGTGCCAGTTCATTTCCAAAACATGTATCAGCGCTACAGGAAAATATTATCTGTTTTTCTACCTTGTAACTGACTACACACTGCTCTGGGGGTGATGCCAGAAATTATCTCAGACAACTGGCAGCAGCAGCAAAGTGCTGGCCCTATCTGAAGATGATGCTACTGACCCCATCAGCAGGATCCATGCACTCTGGGGGTATTTCTTCAGCTGTGGTGATGGGACTGGCCTGGCTGAGCCAGCCCCACTTGCCAGCCTGGCTTCTCCTGGAAAGAACAGCACGAACTTGGGAGACAGTTCTTGTGACTTAAAAGGCACAAAGTCTATGGGTATGGAATGTGGGAGTGTGGAGCGGGGAGTGGAAAGAATGCCTGGCCTGGGTGTCAGGGAGACCCAAGTCCTTTTTGGGATTTTAGGCATTTAAAGGCCTCTTTAGGCCTCAGCCTCTTCATCTGTCTAATGCAAAGTCACTTGACACCTCTGTGACCATGGGCAGGTCATCATGATACATATAGCAGAGAACACAAGATCTGGAATCCTGGCCTTGAATTCTGGCTCTGATACTTACTAAGCTGCATCATCCTTTAAAAGGCCGAATCGCTTCCCCTCCTCCCTCCTCATCTTTGTTCAGAAACTCTATTATAAGGGGGATTGGTCTAAATGATTTCTAAAGCCCCTTCTAGCACTAATATTCTGGGACCTAAAATTTATTTCAACCATCCAAATGAGTTGTGGTTGTTGTTTTATTGTATAATGTAACTATCAGATATCAAATTGGCAATCTCTGATTTCACCATATGTATCAGAAACCAATTTTCTATTAGCACTGCTTTCTCGCCTGGGCCTCCCAAGCCCTTTTCTTGTTCTCAAGGGTTCCCTGTTTGACTTGAGAAGAATCCCTTGGGTGTAAAGAATAAAATGGAGAAAGCGAACATTAACATGGAGGTGTAGCCAGAAACTAATTAATCTCTGCATTAAACAGACATGAGTATTCATCCCAACTGGAATTCATTTGCTAACAGAGTTCTTACATCCTCATCCCATTATAAATACTCACTTTGGAGCAAAAGGGTATATCTCTGAGGAAATCACTCTGTTGTAAAGATGTATTTCTTTATATTTAATAAACATTGGTCTGAGAAGTGGAGGTAGCTAAGTTAGGCAAGGTACAGCGCTCTGTCCTGAAATTAGGAAGTTGTTGTTCAGTCATTTGTCAGTCGCATCTGACTCTTTGTGACTCCATTTGGAGTTTTCCTGGCAAAGATACCGGAGTGATTTGCCATTTACTTCTCCAGCTCATTTTACAGATGAGGAAACTGAGGCAAACAGGGTTAAGTGGCTTGCCCATAGTCACAAAGCTAGAAGTGTCCAAAGTCACATTTGAATTCAGGTCTTCCTGATTCCAGGACCAGCACTCTATTCACTGTACCATCTAGCTGCCTGGAATCAGGGAGATCTGAGTTCAAATCTTGCTTCAGACACTTACTAGATATGTGACCCTAAACAAACTAACCTCATTTGCCTCAGTTTCCTTATCTGCAAAATCATAATAATAATAGCACCTACATCAAAGGCTTGCTGTGAGAATCAAATGAGATAATGCTTAGAAAGCTCTTTGCAAATCTTAAAGCACGGTATCAATACTAGCTATTATCTGCATCATGGTTAGCCTAGCCTTTGCCTAGAAACACGTACAGCATTCTTAGGCAAATTTTCTTAACCTTATTGAGAACCACACAATTCACCAGAATTATAAAGGGACTCATTAATCCTAAATCAGATTTATACAAAGACCTCCCTCAGATATTTCAGTAGTCTTTAATAATCTTCAAGTCTTTGATCTCATATTTATGATAATATGAGATGCCTTGGAAGGAGACAACTAGACTTGATGATTTCCCATTTCCATCAATCAATACGCATTTCTTAAGCACTATTAGCTATGCGCTTCACTGGGTAGTAGGGATACAAAGATATATGAGTCTCCACCCTCAAGAAGCTAACATTATTATCTTGGAGACAACAGGTTAAAACAAAACAAAAAAAAAAAAACCAAAGTAATTTGGAGGAGAAGGCAATAACACAGCTGCAGGGAAAGGGAGTTGGGAGATCAGGAAAGCCCGCACGCTGAAAAATATGTTTGAACTGAGCTTTGAAGAAAATTAGGATTACAAAGAGGTAGAGGTAAGGATGCAGGCTGTTCTAGGCGAGGGGGGCAGTCAGCACAGCATAAAATCCCCATTTTACAGATGGGGAATTTGAAGATGAGAGAATATTAAGACACTTAACCCTACAGGCCTCAATTTCCTCATCTGCAAAATGAGGAAGATGAATTAGATGACCTCTGATATTCCTTTCAACTCTAGGTCTCTGATCCCATGACTCTAAGGTTACAGGGTAAGAGAAAACCTTCTGAGGTCATCTAGTTTATCCCACAGCCATTAACCTCAGAGACCTCAATGTCTTTTTTCCTTACAAAAACCTCCAAGAAAGGGGAATTCTACAATCAGCTTCTATATCTAGTTCCAACCTCACATTTCCCCTCACAAAACACTTCAAATAAATTTTCTATTTCCACACTTCTCCTCGCCTTCCAAACAAGACCAAACCCTTGGAGTAATTGGTCCAAACTAGGAGGTGTCACTTAACAGGGAACCCCACCAGGAGGTGTCACTGAAGAGGGAACCCCACTAGGAGAAGCCACTTAAGAGGGAACAACTTCCTCCCCCCCCCCAAGCACTACACTTTGGTCCCATGAGCCAAGGATGCGAAATCATCCACCATCATGGGCAAAACCCTCAGAGTATTTAAACAAAGGGCTAACTTAACTCCATGCCACAGTCATTCAGCAGTTTCAGACTTAACCCTCCTTTCTCTTACACCACTCTTCTATTCATTCATTCTCTTTCTCTATCCACAAGTATTATGTCGCAGTCAACATAGTCACAAAAATGGTACAATTCCTCAGATCAACAAGTTTACATTCTAAGTCACCAGCGTAAGTTATATCACTAGGTGATTGACGACTGATCGCATAGTTCAGCATGACTGGGGAAGGGAGGGGAATCAGGAAAATCACTAAAGCTTCATCTCTGTTATAGTAATACATTATTTAAAATCCGACATACTTTGTTATACAATTAAGGGTATGAAGCCTGCAGAGATCTTAGTGGGTGATAAGTAATGAAATACACACAAAGTTTAGATAAGACATAAACCTCTGCCCTCATGGAGCTTATAGACTATCGAAAGGATGAGACACCTAAAAGAAATAAGTATAACAGCTAAAAAGTTCAGAGTTATGTGATAAAGTGCTAACATGAGGCCTAAAAAGAGGAAGGGCTTTATCAGTTAAGGCAAAATCAAGGAAGAGACTCATAGGCAAGGTATCACTTGACCTAAAGGTTAGGTAGGAATTCAACAGGTGGAGGTGGAGGGGAAGGGTGTTACAGAAATTGGGAATACTGAAGGAAAGGCTGTGGGTAAAAATAATCATTGTAAA
The DNA here is from genome assembly GCF_028372415.1 of Notamacropus eugenii. Classification (NCBI taxonomy): domain Eukaryota; kingdom Metazoa; phylum Chordata; class Mammalia; order Diprotodontia; family Macropodidae; genus Notamacropus; species Notamacropus eugenii. The sequence goes on from NC_092872.1 coordinate 376,562,448, forward strand.
GGATAAGAGAAGCCGTCAGCAAACAAGAACAAAGGATGGTTCTTTAAGACCTGGAAAAAATCCCCAATTCCCCATCCTCCACAATCATTCTTTCCTGTTACAGAGATCTGAATCCAGCTGGAATGGGACCCTTGAGAGGAGAAGGTGCAGTCTCAGAACTAAAGCATCTTCTCAGCATCATATCAATGCCTGCCCCACCCTGAAATGCACTGAGATGCTGACTGCAAGGGTGGGGCAACTAGCCCAACATCTCCAGCTCCTAACCCTTCAAAGGGAGATGTGCAGAGATAGCCGATCTTGGAAGAAGTAGTACACTGGGGACTCTCAGAGAATTCAACTCAGTACAATTCAGCAATGTTTCCTATTTGCCAGATACCAGGCTATGTACTGGGCACACAGTCCCTGCACCTTAAGAATTTACAATCTAACAAGCGAAATATGGCATGTTTTACACAGATTAATATGAGACAAAGTAGGATGTGACAAGACAGAAAGAGGAATTCCAGATAAAATGCTAGATTTCTTTTTTTTGGGGGGTGGGGAACTTGGGTGAACTTTCCGTTTGGACAATCATGAAGGCTTCATGGAGGAAAGGCACCTAAGCTGGTTCTTGAAGGAAGACAAACCTATCAACAGGTGGAGCTTTGAAGAGAATATATTCTAAGTTGTGGGAGATGGCCTGAAGACAATACTGAGGCATTAGCGCAGGACAAAATTGGGTGATGGAAATTAAGAGAGTTCATAAAGAGGACTGATGGGTAAAAAGGCTAGAAAGGTTAAGTTGGAGCCAGAGTATGAGAAGACTGGGTATGGAAGAAAAATAATGAACTTTAGACCAAACGTCTCAGTCAAAGCACCAACCCCACACTCCTAGACCTCTGATGAATGGGTTCCACACCAACAAACAGCCTGGGAAATTGGTTCCCAGCCTGGCAAAATTCAGTCACCATGCCTGACTTCAGGGCTATCATTCCTTGTCCCCAGGGAGGTGGCTTCATTCCCAGGGTCTGTGGCCAGAAGAGCAGCAGAAAGAAAAAAGGATGGAAACTGGGTGGCACAAATGTCACGTTGGTCCCAATAATGGGGGAGGGGACGGAGAAGCAAGGGGACTCAAGAAGCTGGCAGAAACCACTGGGAGGCATGAGGCCAAAAAAAAAAAAACTGCACCCATTTGACTGCTGTTTCACTGAGAGCTTTTGGATGCTGGCTTTTAAGAAAATTAGCACAGAAGCTAAATTCAAATCTCTTCACCATATTCTGAAAATTATTTTGAGATCAGTATGGAATAGAATCTATTGGAAGGGTGTGTCTAGCCTTCTCTCATGGATTTCTGTGTTTGTAAGGCAGTTTTTAAATCTTGGTCAATAGAAGTATATAACCTACAGGTTATATACACACACATAAACCAATATAGAAATCATTTTTAAAAAAAAATCCTTTTTACGCGGCACCCATCCTCTTTCTGAAAAACAAACACAAAACAGGAAAAACATTTCTAGAAGTACCTCACATGCCTGTTGAGACTAGCACCCCACCCTTCATTTTCTTCATCTAATAATGACCATCTAACAACTGTTGGTTTAGCTTTGGTGTTCAAGACATGTTTGACATAATATAAAGCTTGGTCAGTCCTGAATCACTCAGACTCTACTGGAGACAGAAGACCTTGAAGCAAAAAAGGACTACGTGCAAACTCATAGCTGCAGCTACCTCTCAAGGAGGAAATGTCTGGAGAGAGTCAAACATAAACCCCACCCATATGTGTTCTCGACTCAAAGACAAGGCATCCCCTGCTAAAGCCTTTTCATCCTTCCTCTAAGGTGTAACGAATGGTGGCCCTGGGAGTGCTATCACACTGGTCAGAGCCTGTTGGAAAAAATCACCCTGGCTCTTGGATTGGCCAAACGTAATAATTACAGATGTGTTATCCAGTGGAAGCACAAGAATGAGTGGGTAGAGCACTGCCATGTATGAATACATGTATGAATCCTTAGCCTGCACATACCATGTAACGTCTCAAAAGAAAGCAGTCCTTTCCTGGGTTCTGCAAAAATTAAGACCCAGAACAGAGGCTACCTCCCAATTACCTTCATTTTTCTGCGATTCAAGGATGTTTTCTACAATGATCATTCAGTAGGGACATCAATTTGAGTAAGAAAAAAATGCCTAAGTCTACACACCCCCTAATATGTCTGAATTAGTTAAGTGATGCTGGCCAAGGTAGAAGGGAAAAAAGCTTAGGCTCCAAAACCCCACTGGCTTAGACAGAAGCCTGAGTCTTCCCAAGGACAAGACAGACATTCAGTAAGGTGTGGGAGAAAGCACTGGAGACCAGCCCCAGAAAACTGCAAAGGACAGATGCCTCCTCTGGCGGGGTGCACTGCAATTCAGATAAAACACCAATACAGATGCAAGGGATGTGGAAATGGAGCAGTGGGAGGCGTTTCCCCCAGGTGAGCGCCTGAAATGACCTCCATCACCTACGGTGGGTATGGGCACAAGGGCAAACAGGACCCCCCAAACCCGTGTGCTTTCAAGAAAGGAACTGGCTGATGACAGGTAGCGGCAGCACCCGAGCATCTGCAAAGCCATCTCTGGTGCCGGGGTTGATCACTTCCTTTGTCTGCCTGGCAAAGATGGAGCAGCCGAGCCATTCCCCCCAGTCCCCACCCCATCCCACAAAGGTTTCATTAAATTCACTGCAAACAAAGCGCCGCTGAACGTCCTGCCTCTAAAACCAAAAAACAAATAATACTAAAAGTCCGGGTCCGCCGGGGCCCGGGAGGGTCGCCCTGCCATGACCACAGCCCCCTTTCCCCCGCCTCCAGGATAAAGCAGGGGCGGGGGCCGGGTCTCCGGGGATGGGCACGACCCACACCTCGTGGGAGAGGCGGCTCCCGTACCTGACGCCCCGGCCCTCCTGGCACACAAAGCTGGAGGCGCCGCGGCGCGCCGGGCACCACGCCGGGCACCACGCCGGGCACACCTGGGTTTGAACCACAAAAACACTCCCGCACCGCCCGCCCGCCCAGGCTCTTCTCCAGGGATGACCAGCGCTCGGGGCTGGGAGCAGAGGATCCGGTCCCCAGTCTGTCCTCGTTTGTTCCTACCCGGCACATGACGCACCAAAACATGCAGCGGAGACCGGAGGGGGGGAGGGCCCTGCGCAGGGGAGCCAAGTGGAAGGTGGGGGGAATGACACCCGCCCTGGACCCCCCAGGGGGCAAGGCTGGGCACCCCAAGCTCGGAGGGGTTCGCCAAAATCCCCCCTCCAGCCACCGGACCCAGGCCGGGCTCCCGGGAAAGGAGCGCAGGGCGGTCCGTTACCTGGCGCCCCGGCCCAGGAACGGGGCGCAAAGTTCCTGGAAGGCCGGGGAGCCGCTCGTGTATTAGTACTATCATCGCCGTGGTCATTATTCTGTGCCCTTCTTCCCCCCGGGGCCGCGCGCCCCCCTCAAGTCCGCCTCCCCTACCCCCTTTTCTTAACTCGCTCTCTCCGCCGCGCCCCGGGGCCAGGAGCGCCACCTCGCCCCACACAAAGCCGGGAGAGCGGGAGGAAGGGGAAGAAGGGGAGGGGGCGGCGGCGCCGGGCCGCGAGCCGGGGCTCACCGTGATCCGGGGGATGTTCTTCTTGCCCTGGTAGGACATGGTGGGCGGTGGGCGGCGGTGGCTGGGGCTGCGCGGGCGGCTGCCCCTCGGCTCCGGCTCCGGCTCCGGCTCCTCGCCCTGCGCTGGCTGCTCGCACCCCCGCCCGCAGCTCAGGTGAAGAGAATGGTGCGCTCGCTAGCTCCCTCCCTCGCTGGCCGCGGCCGCCTCCCCCTCCTCCGCCCGCCCCTCGCCGGGCCGCCGCCGCCGCCGCCCGAGACACAATGGCAGCCCTCCTCCCGCCCGCGCTGCGCCCCCGCTGGGGTTTTTTCTCTTTTGCAGGGCCAGCTGGGCCCCGGCGAGGCAAGAACGGCCGGTCCGCGCGGCTCCTCCCTCCTCTTCGCCTCTTCTCTGAGGATTGTCCTGCCTTTGCCTTATTGCCTCCGCCTCACCCAGTTTTCCTTTTTGTGTGTGTGTGAAGTGTGCGTGCGTGCGTGCGGCACCGTGGTGGCCGCCAGGGGGCGCGAGACGCGGCGGACACTGGCGGACCGCGAAGGAGACCAAGGTGGGGCGGAGTGGGGCGGTGTCGGCGCGCGGGCGGGGGGCGGGGGCTGGGCTGCGGAGGACGGGGGCGGGGGGGCCGGCGGAGGGCAGGTAGCCCCCCCCCCCCGCGCCCTAGCGCCCCCGAGGAGCCCCGGCGCGGAGCCCCCTTTGCCTTGGCAGGATGCTTCGGCAGGCAGCCTTTGTTACGAGGTTGGGCGGCACCGCCTCGAGCCTCCTCAGTCCATTCCTGAGCATGGACGGACGGACGGACGGACGGGCTGGGCACCGTATGCGCAGCACCGAACGGAAGGCGCGGAGCCTCGCCCGTGGAAGACGGGGCACGAAGACAGTTCCAAAGGTGTGGGTGGGGATGGTGAAGAGGAATCAGCTGGGGGAGAGCTTGCGCGATAGCTGTGCCGCTGAAGGACTGTCACGCGTGCTCCCCGCGCGGGGGGGGTCTGTACGAGAGTGAGGTGCAAAGCCGAAGCACGAACGCAGACAGAGCCCGCCGCGGTACCCAGGGAAAGGCTTTCCTCGTTCCCTTTGCAGATCAGCACCGAAACGAGCCGCAGAGAGGCTGTCCTCTAAGCCACCAGCAGCGTGCCCAAAGGCACGTGTCTGATTCGGTGTGATAGCGCTGGGAACCTGGGGTTCACCAAGGCGCACCTCCTGGGGAGGGACTGAACTCGGGACTTAAGGACCTGCTGAGCACGCTCCCCACCTCCACGTAAATCAGCAGCCCCAGCGCGGTTCGTGGTCTTAAAGAAATGGATGCCCGGAGCCCTCGGACGGCGGGCATCGTGACCGTGCCACGGCTGTCTCTAATGCATTAAGGGGCAGGGTTAAGTGGCAGTCTGGAAAACAGGAGAAATGGGTGGAATGGGAGCACAGGCCCTGTGTGATAGAAGAGGACCCGAGTCGGAATCTAGGTTACAGTGACCTTGGGCAAACCACTTACAATTCCCGATCCGCAGTGGGGATGCTCTCACTACCTCACCCTCCCGAGGTTACCAGAAGTGCAGCCTCCTAGAGTGGAAATCCCACTGGGCTGGAGCCGAGAGACCATGGTCTGTCTAAATCTCGACTTCCCACGATTCAGGTGACCCCACGCAAGTCACTGCTCTCTGGGCGTCCCTGTCCTTTTCTAAAGCGAGGAGGACACAGTTAATTGTCGTTCATCTCTCAAGTCTCTACCAGTTGCAAACCTTTCAGCACCACATACCTATGAGTTATGTTTTTAACCTATACTGAATGTTTTACCTAAACTTTCCAAAAGGCAGAGCCCAAGGCATGTAATCACCCCCCTCCCCTTGGCACTGTTTTGCACACATAGCTTCTTAATAACCTTTTGCTGAAATCTCTTTACAAAAAAAAATCCAGGCATCTCCAGCCAAAGAGACCTTCCTTTCCTTAAACAGCAGCCCTACACCAAGGCCACAGCCTGTTCCCAATAAATACATACAGTACTTTAACAAGCGGGAGGCATGCTGGGGAAGGATCACCTTCCAATTCTCTTTTGCAGAGCATGGCCTGGGGAAGCCAAAGGCACGCCCTAAACATTTTGCTTTGTTCCTGCGGCTTCAGCTCCGGGACCACTGAAAGGAGTTGTGAAATTACAAAGCATTCTGGGTATTGGCATGCAAATGAGCAGAATTATATTTAGAATGGAGGGAAGTCGGAATTAAAGGGTACACTAGAGTCTTTTTTTTCCCTGGGGTTCTTCTACCCCTCTAAAATGTTGGGGAGGGCCATGCCCAGAATGGTTTCTTAGGAACGTGGAAAGACCCAGAGGCCATGGTCTAGGATCCCTAGTTAGCTCTTTAAAAATCTACATCTTAGGATTTCTTTCCCTCTGGTGTATCTCTGTTTACAGGCATTATATAGTGAATTCATGCAACGTTTCCCAATCCCATGCAATGCAGTGCTTTCTTCGTATTTCACTGGGTTTAAACTCTTTGAGGTGCAAGAAGCCAGGAAAAAAATAAAAAATTGTGTTGTGTTGTGATGAGCCGCTCCAACAACACAAGAATGCATAATAGCAAGGCTAATGTTTTCAAGCTGTTGCTCCCACCACAAATATACAATGAATACTCTCTTCCCCCCCTCCCTTCTACCCCATCTTTCCCTTTTTGGAACATATTAAAACATCCAAGCGAAGACACAGGGGAAAAGACAGGGGACCTTTTAAAATTCATGTCTGTTTGGAGGGTTTGGAAATGCAGCAGGGAACGCTTATAAGTCTGGCCAAAAGAAAGAGAGCAAGAAGTGGAGGAGAGCTAAGATGGAAATGCACCACAGTTGAAAGCCTCCGAATAGATTCCCCTTGGATACTGCACTTCTCTTGGTCTTAGAGGGCTGGAAGACAACGAGGAAGCAACAGATGTACCACTCTCTGAAAAGACTCGGCCATGCACGTTTTCCTATTTTAAAGGAACTAATGCCCAGTGTAAGACTGTGCTTTAATGCCATTAGATTCCAAAAACATCCCCTAAGGAGCTTATCAATTCAGTGCACCCAAATCATTTACTGCTATATAAGTGCCCAGGGGAACCCTGGGAGAAGCAGTCCCCACCCTCAAAGATCTGACAGGCTCCTTAAGGAGAAAAGATGAAATGGTAAGAAGTCTTTATTGATCTGGCATGTTCCACACAAGGGAATTTTCCAGTAAGCAGTTTTAAGTACTCAAACTTTTTACTTCATTTTGGATTGAAAACTTTCTCAAACATAATTTCTTCATAACTACAGTACTCAGTATTCTGATGAACATCAACCATTGTATTGGAGAGTCTGTAAGGCTGTCTGCCCAATATTAGATGGCCCCAAAGTGCTGGGCTTCGTGTGTGTGTGTGTGTGTGTGTGTTTCCTTTTTTGTATCTCTTTCGTCACACCACTGGGGTCTGAATCTTGCTTTTGGTAGTAACTATGTGACTGTGAGTTACTTGACCTGAGCCTCAGTTTCCTCATCTGTAAACTGGAAATAATAATCCCTATGGCACCTTCCTCACATAGTTTTAAAATTTTCTTTTTTAAGAAATGAAAACTTTTTAATATTTATAATCTGTACTTTCAATTTCTCTCTCCCATTGAACAACAATGAAACACATAAATAAAACCCTCATCACAAACATACTTAGTCCAGCCAAACAAATTCCTACATTGGCCATGCCTATAAATGTATGCAACGTATGCGCTCTCTCTCTCTCTCTCTCTCCCTTTCTCTCTCAACCGTTAAATTGCTATTTAAATGTCAGGTGTTTTTTTTTTTAATTAATGCTTCAGCTAATCATCATTTTTATCTAGTAGTAACCCCCTGTAACCCTTCTAATTTGCAGCAAATAATCCATTGTGGGTTTTGAAACCATACAACCAAGCTCATCAATGCTATATTTAAAATAAGAGTAAGTTCTGATTGAACTCATGAGAGTAAATAGCATTATAGTGACTGCAAAGACTTTATAGAAACTATTTTGGCTGCTTAGAGGCTTTTTTACCCCTTATTTCCTGAGGCTCATTTCTGCTCTGCTTAATTGATGCTGCTGAATAAGTGATATGAAGTACATACATGAAGTAAATAGAGAAAAAGATTCAAAACACTAGGTAAATAAGTGTCTGATTAAATAGTACCAGGGTGGCTGTCAATGCTGACTATAAGAATTAAGTGTGTAAATTTGGGGGGGGGGGCAGGGGAAGGGTCAGGAAGGAGATTGGGGAATCTTTTGATAGGATATGAATCTTGAATAAGGCACTGAAGGAAGTGATTGCATTGGATTGATGGAAGGCAGTGGGAGGATATTCTGTTAATAACAGCTGACCATGTAGCTGTAGCACAGTTGGGCTTACAAAGCACTTTACACAACCTATCGTATTTGAGTCTCACAACAACCCTGTGAGGAAGGCACCACAGGGGTTCTTATCTCCATTTTACAATTGAGAAAACTGAGGCTTATGTGACTTGTCCAAGGTCACACAGCTAGAACGAAGCTGAGGTCTATTTGAACTCAGGGCTTGCTTACTCCAGGACTAGGGCTCTATTGCCACCTAGTGGCTAAGGTGGATATAGATTTGGGTTGGCTCTAAGGGGAATCTAACAATTAATGCTATCTAAATGAGGAAGGAGATGCAGGAAGGGGAATGTGAGGGGTCCCTGCATCCCTTCAAACAGGGACTAGATGAGCAAGTATCAGAGCTGCTGTAAAGGTAACTCCTCTTTAGAGACAGATTTCTGGATAGATGGCCTCCGAAGTCCTTTCCCACTCTGATTCTGTGATGCTGATGCCAGTTGGATGGATGGAGAAAATAGAGTTCTTAAAAAAAAACAAAAAACTATGAAAACTTCTAAAACATATTAACGGAAGCACCTGGATCACATAATAGTGCTATGCCAAAAAAAATTAGGTAATTCCAATGAGAGTAAATGAAGATAAATAGTCTCTGGTAAAGCTAATTTAAAAATCATTTCTTCCAAAACACTGGGGGTTAACTCCTTTGATCTGTGGTTCTAACAAAGGAAATCTTAGTCATACACTTCCAATGTCACAAGTAACTGAATGAAAAAAGAAACAACCAAGCTATTATTAGATGTTTACACATTAAATTCATAAGAATAAATCTGGCAAACAATCTATTCCCTTAGTCACACATGTACTGACAGGAAGACATTACAGCTACACATGCATGTGCACACACACACACATACACACACACACACAAGTTTTCTCATGAAACCTGAAGCCTAGGTATATTCCACAATAAAACTGATACCAGCTCCAGTGAGATGGGCAAACCTTTCATTTACTCTAGGGTTGGATTTTATGATCTCTGGTATAAATTAGACCTCACTCAGGAGAGGATACAGCAGGCACCCTGGGAAAGATGGTGGCTGTCTTCACTCCTTGGGTCAAAGAAAATAGACCTTTAGGCAGGTGGAAGCAATGTTATCTTCCTCTTATGTGGCTTATCCTAGGAACTTTGTGTGTGTGTGTCTGTGTGTCTGTGTATGTGAGAGAGAGAGAGAGAGAGAGAGAGAGAGAGAGAGAGAGAGAGAGAGAGAGAGAGAGAAGAGAGATGGAAAAAAAGCAGTATTGACCTTGGTAACAATGGAGAGGGTATTAATATGGACATAAGCAGGAGGTGAGGGCAGCTAGGTGGTATAGTGTATAGGGGGCCAGGCCTGGAGTCAGGAAGACTCATCTTCCTGAATTCAAATCCGGCCTCACACACTTACTAGCTGTGTGACCCCGGGGCATGTCACTTAGTGCTGTTTGCCTCCATTTCCTCATCTGTAAAATGAGCTGGAGAAGGGAAATGGCAAACCATTCCAGAATACAAACCACTACCAAGAAAACCCCCAAATGGGATTACAAAGAATCAGATATGACTGACATGATTGAACAACAATACAGCAGGACATGAACCCCCTGCCCCCTCACCATTGCCCCTAGCATGAGGATGAATCTTCTAGATGGCACAGTGGATACAGTGCTAGAATCAGAGTCAAAAGACTTAAGTTTGAATTCTGCCTCAGACAAATACGAACCATGTGGGTTCAGGCAATTCATTAAACTCCCCAAGCCTCAGCTTCCTCATCTATAAAATGAGGGGGTTGGACCAGATGGCATCTTTGATCCTACCGGCTCTAAATCTATGATTTCTATGATGACATGAGATGACATGACTATGTTTAAGATGACATGAGACAGGGGTCTAGTTCCTGCAGTGAGGGGTTGGGGGCTGGCGAGTCCAGTGCAGGGCCAGGATAATCCTTGTTTGTTATTGCCTGTGGATGACATGGGTGCAACCCATGGTACATGCAGTCTCATGGAAGCAGTATCCTTTATTGCTAAGGCTACCTATCTACTTTAAATGCAGGAGATCAACAGAAACAACTTAGATGAGAAACAGCCATAGAGCTTCTAGCAAGGTGGCTGAGAGATTGCTTTTAAGCCTAGTTCCCTCTCATCATCTCAAAACAGCAGAAAAATGCACCAAAGTCATAAAATAGCAATGAAAAAAGGATGGAGAAGGGAATTCTAAAAGGGAATAAAACAGAAGCGGCATTACTGACTCAGCAGTTTTTGCTTCGCTCTCTATTGACACAGCGCCCACTACACTGTCAGAATCTATCAGTGCCTCAATTTCCCTTACTTCAGCTGGAGACACCCTCCACCTCTTAGCAGGTGAAAGTTTGTGAATTCACCCAAAGGATGGTCGTTCAGATGGGAGGGAATAGGTGATGCTAGATGAGGATGAGTTCAGAAAGTACTGGGTCTCTTTAAATACTTTCTGGAGCAGAAGGGCAAGGACTTACCATCAGGATGACTGGGCAACAAGCTGTGTAAAGCCTGCTTCTTTTTTCCTCTTATTTTCAGTCTGTAATTAGATAATCAGTTTTCTGATATGTTTCTTTACCATTTAGACCAGTTTCTTTGAGATAACTTTTTTCTTGTTGAATGCTTATTTACTGAGATCTGCTGTATTACCATGTTCCATTATGAGGATGAGAGCTGATATGAAGAGGATGGAGGTAGTCCTTAGAATGCTGGGGTCTAGTAATTCACACTTTGGGAGCTAATCCCTTTAATTTTTTCTTAATTTTCCTTTTGAACAGATCTAGACAACTTGCCTCATTGTAGCATGACTCTGGATAGCTTTTCTAGGATTCTTCTGGAAAACATGTTTGTTTGATGTAGACACTGTCAGTAATCCACTCCAAATGCTTAATCCCTTTTGGGAAGTCTTAAACCCCTTTGGGGCTTTTCTAAATTTGTTTGGTTTCTTTTTTAAGCTGGCCTGCTTATTCTAGTAAGGGGTGAGCTCAGAACTTCATTTCAGAAGCCCATGGATTGCAGATTTCCATTGGGAAATTTTCAAGTTGAGCTATGTATTGAAGGAACCCTTTGAAAATGTTTATCCTCACCTTTCGTTGGAAATGTCCTAAATGTTATATGGGCCCTTTGAGGAAATTTGGAGTGCTCAGTGTGTTGCAGAAATCCCAAAGAATTTTCACCCAGGACAATTTAGTTTCTCCCTTGAATGTTGGGGTGGGGGGATGGGGTGCTAACTTACAGTCTATTTCAAGTCACCTGTTCCTGTTGGGATTTCTTTTGGGGCCAGACTTTCTCTAGGAGGGGAATGTGAGGGGTGGGAAGGAGGTGCCCAATTTTCTTTTTCCCTTTTCCTTTATTATCTTTGGGTTGGTGCAGGCTTTTTCTAGCACCAAGATAGGCCCCATAAGAATTTTGTAATTCTTATTTTGTTGAACTATATAGTCATATATTTGGGAATAAGTGTAACCCCCTGATCCACCAGCTATAGAAGTCCTAAATCATCATGAAAAACTGTTAATTTTCAGATTGTCTAAAGAATTGGGCCATATGGACTTTGCCATACGGACTCTTTAGTACAAGGCACTGGAGGATAGCATTTGAAAGGACAATGCTTGAGCCCCCCAAAGTCAACAGAGAACTTTTCAGAAGTAGAAATATGGACAAATGCGCCAAAATCACCACAGCTGATCTGCTATCTATAACATATGTTTAAGTGGGAGAGAGAGAGAGAGAGAGAGAGAGAGAGAGAGAGAGAGAGAGAGAGAGAGAGAGAGAGAGAGAGAGTGAGTGTGTATCTGTGCCTGTGTTAGGGAAGGGGCAGTTAGTAAGGACAATCTTCACCCCAACAGCTTGCCCTTTGATGAAACCACAGAAAAGGCAGGTAACACAGACAAGATATGTGTCTATACTCTGTTACCCCTTTGCAAAGTGTGAGAAAATTCTCCTTAGAATTAGAAAATATACAGCTCCTGGTTGGTTAAGGATAGCTCACCCCTGGTGGCTTAAAAATCAGGATATACAATAGAGGAAAACAAGTTAAAACAAGCAGCTTTAGTGAGAGTGACCATTGCCAGTCTAGGGGAAAGTCAGAAATTGGGAAAGCCTGACTTCAGAGATCTCTTTGCCTTTCCTCTTAAATTTCTAATTGGAAGGGGAGCAGGGGGAGAGGGGCTTTCCTCTGTCATCAGTCATGACATCTTGAAATAAAGCCATTCCACCCAGTAGCAGATAACACATCCAGAAGGAAACAAGCCTATTGGCTAAGGCAGCTCTGAGTATGACCCCTCAGAAACAGAGAAGAAAGCCAGCTATGGATTCAAGAGAAATAGTAGCCCATCTTTGCACTGTTTAACACCTTATTGTCTCTTTTACCCATTCCTTCTGTGTTTTCATCAACTGGGCTGAGGGGAAATGGGAGGAAACAACTGATCAGGGAAGTCCGGACCACTTCTCTTGGCCTCATGCCCCCAGCAGCTGTAAATATCATCATTTGGTAGATGAAATTAATGATATGGGCTAGTCAAAAAAGACCTAGAGGCAAACGTTCACAGTAAGTCCTATGTTCAATAAACCTAAGATCACAAATTATTGGGACAAGGGCTCCCGGGAAACAGGAAAAGAGTTTAGTGGAAGATAAGTATTAAATCATCATTTTTTTCACCATAATAAGTTCCAAAAGGACAAATGGTATAACTTTTAAAGATCATCTCTTTTTTAAAAAAGGAGAATAGAAAATTATAACATTCATCTCTATGGTTAGGGTGAAAATTCATAACCAGACAGGGGATAGAAGAGGCTATCAAAAGAAAAACCAAATTCCCCTAAACACAGGTTATTTCAATTCTATAAAATTATTGAAGTGAAAATAAGAACATAAGCTATAGATTGGAAGAGAGGAGGAATCTTAAGTCTGACAGCCACAGTCTACAGGGAATAAATACAAACATAGTAAACTAAGACCTATTTGTTCCCTGCTAGCTTAACCATCCGTACCACAGTAGATAAGGCTCTGGGCCTGGAGGTAGGAAGACCTGAGTTCATATCTGGGCTCATATACTTACTAGCCATGTGACTCTGGACAAGATCTCTGTCTGCCTTAGTTTCCTCAAATACATATGGGGGATAATAATTACCCCTACCTCCCAGAGTTGTTGTGAGGATCAAAAGAGATACTCTTTTGCAAAGTACTTAGCACAGTGCCTGGCATATAGTAAGTACTTAATAAATGTGTGTTCCCTTCCTCCCTGCAAAGGATATGAGCAAATAATTTTTTAAAAAAACATAAATTACCTACAACTCAATGAATGATGCTTCAAATCGCTGATAAGACAAATGAAATGAAAGCTGTCACATCACGCCCATCAACTCACAAAGACAGTAAAAGAGAGAAACAGTCAATCCTAGAGAGGGCATGGAAAAACAGGTATGTTAATAAACCATAAGGAGAGCTATGAATTGGTTCAACTGTTACAGAACCAAGTCTGGAAGCACTTGAGAAGTTAAAAACATGCATACACTTTGCTGTTGTTATTAAGTCATGTCCAACTTTTCCTGACCCCATTTGGGATTTTCTTAGCAAAGAAACTGGATTGGTTTGCCATTTCCTTCTTCAACTCGTTTTACAGATGAAGACACTGAGGCAAGCAGGGTTAAGTGACTTGCCCAGGGTGTGTGTGTTCATCCTTCATTGTCGAAGAAGACCATGCCATCAGAGAAATGATGACATGACTTGCACTTGACTGTTTTGAGTGAGGGAGGGCTGTGCAGGTCACCAGCCTCACTTCTCCTCTACAGCCATCTGAATCCAGTGACCAGATATTCATCAGGATGACTAGACTAGAGATGACCCAGGATGAAACAACTGGGGTTAAGTGACTTGCCCAAAGTCACAGAGCTAGTGAGTGTCAAGTGTCTGAGGTGAGATTTGAACTCAGGTCCTCCTGACTCCTACACTGGTGCTCTATCCACTGCACCACCTAGCTGCTCATCCCCTAATTAATGTGTTATATTTTCAAATTTGAATTTGTGTGTATGTGTTTATTTTTTTAATCCAAACAAGCTTTAGATGCAAGGTATTTTTAAAAATATGTATTTTTTTTCCCTTTTAGCTCCTGTGCTTATCAGTGAAGCTAGTGCATGATTATCGATGTTTATTTCCCAAGATCAAAAACATCCAGGTGGAAAAATCCTCAAGAGAAGTTTGGAAGAGCGACTGTCAAAGGTCAAGGGACTATCTCACTCCTTCCCATTCTTCAAGGCTAAGCTCATATCCCACATGTCCACAGAAGCCTATTTTTAAATTTATGGATATTTTTTCTTTTAAAAATTATTTTTTCTCTGACGCATTTATTTTCTTCCCACTATCCTCATTCTCCAATACTCTTGCCAATAGTTGCCTGCCTTTAAAAATAGTTAAACAAAACCATCTGATAAAAAATAATTATGCTGCTGGTGTAGTATCATTCTACAGCTGAAGTTCAACACCTTTCTAATGAAAGGAAAGAAGCATGTTCCAGCCTCAGCCATCTGGAACCAACAAGGGTCACTGCATTTGATTGGAGTTCTCTTGTGTTTTAATGCTGCTTTAATTTACATTGATATAATCACTATGGGTATTCCCCATTTTCTCCTTTATTCACTCTGCCTCAGTTTAGTTAAGCCACGAGGGATAGAGTAATGGACTTAGAGTCAGAAAGTATTGAGTTCAAATTTGGCCTCAGACGCTTACCAGCTGTATGACCCTAGGTAAGTCACTTAACCCTATTTGCCTCAGTTCCCTCATCTGTAAAATGTTGATAATAATAGCACCCTAACTCCCAGGGTTGTTGTGAAAATAAAATGAGATAATATTTGTAAAGCACTTTGCAAGCTTTAAAGTATTTTATAAATGCAAGCTGTTACTTATTGTTGTGATGCCATGAATATTTTAGCACATAGAAGACTCTTCTGTCGACCTTTTTGGGGAGAATGTTTGACAGTGATCTAGCCTTTAAACTGGATCAAAGTGTACGAGTATGGCTGGAGAAGAAGGTGGACTGGTCCTGTAATGAGAGGGCAGGAAAACAGAAGTATATGCTAGCTGGGTGCTGGTAGATGTAAGATATGAAAAGAAGTAGGTGAAGGCCTCCAGCCCATCAGTTGGTTCTTCTGTGTAGGATGTATGAAAAGACAGAGACAAAACTGTATAGTTGTAAAAATTATTTTTGAAATTGTAATTGCAAAATTGTATAAGAGGAGTTGGATGGATTGTAATCTTCAAGGGTGGAGGGAACCCAGATATTTATATCACAATTATTTGATTTTGGGGGAGAGTTTCCAAAAGTTTCCTGTTAAACATCAAGCTCACCTAGTACATTTCAAATGCAAAGTGACTTGCAATTTAATTTATACCAACTTTTAGGACTTTATTGATTAAAGTGAAGTATACCCAAATTACAAGAAACCTCATTAAAATTTGAAAATTGGAGAGAGAAGTTGAAGCCAAAGGAAAAAAAACCCCAGGAACCTACTCAGTACCCTGGTGGTCTACAAGCCATCTTCACAAGGGAGATAAGGGGGTAAGGCAATTCTTTTTGTTAGAGGACGGATAGAATTCCTGGAGGGTGACAGTCATAACCCAGTCATATTTTGTTGTATGAATCTTATAGAACTGATGGAGGCTCAGTGAAATTAAATGGCTGGCCCATGGTCACACAGCTAATGTCAGAGGTGAGATTTTAAACCAAGTTTTCATTTGGTTCCAGCCCTCTGTCCACTATCCCCTGTTGCCTCTTGAGAATCCCTGTGGAGTAGAATTATCAAAATTTTATATATATATATATATATATATATATATATATATATATATATATATATATATATATGCATATATATGTATATTTAAGTCCATCTCTCTGTTCTCCCAATTACATGTTAAAACAATTTTTAACATTTGTTTTTTTCAAAGTTTTGAGTTCCAAATTCTATCCCTCCCTCCTACCCCACCCCAGAGGGGAAGTAATCAGATATGGGTTATATGTGTGCAATCATGCAGAACATTCCATATTAGTCATTTTGCACAAGAAGACTCAAATGAAAGAAAGTAAAAAATAGCATGAGTTTATTCAAACTATATCAGTTCTTTCTTTGGAGGTGGATAGTATGCTTCATCTTTAGTTCTTTGGGGTCGTCTTGGATCACTGCATTGCTAAGAAGAGTTAAGTCTATCCTAGCTGATCATTGCACAATGTTGCTGTTACTGCGTACAGTGTTCTCGTGGATCTGCTCACTTCACTTTGCATCAGTTCCCAGGTTCTTCTGAAACCATCCTGCTTGTCATTTTTATAGCACAATAATATTCCATCACAATCATATACCACAGCTTGTTTAGCCACTTCTCAATGGATAGGCATCCCTTCTATTTCCAGTTCTTAGCCACCGCAAAAAGAGCTACTATAAATGTTTTTGTACAAATAGGTCCTTTCTCCCCCTACTTAAAAAAATTTTTTTTTAATTCAGGGAGTATGGGAGAGAGGTAAAAGAACAAAAAAATCAGTACAAAGCTGTAACATCAAGGATAAAATGCCAATCAAGCTGATCAAATACCTGCCATTTGTCAACCCTTCTTGGGACACCCCATCTGAACTAGATTATTGCAAGCGCCAACAGGCTAGATGAAGGGCTAGGCTGGGTTCAGGTTCGCTTGATTACTTTCCTTATTCAAATCAAATCTTAAGGTTTCAGGGATATGCTAGAGTTAGCTTGAATTGGGTCTCTAGGACCAACTGTTCATTTTAAGTGTGAGCATTTATAGTCTGGAGATCAGCAAAGGCTCCAAATCAGGGTTTGATTTTACTGTTCTGTTGTCTGTCTACATTTGAGAAAGTGATGGAGAAAAAAGAGTTAAGGATGCAGATTAAATTAAAAAACATGTTGTATGTACATTTTTTACTCTGGAAAGTCAGTTGTTAAACATTTACTAACATACAACTGGATGATACTACCAATAGGACAGGCGACATCAGTTTTAGACCAGTAGTAGTAGCTATAGTGTCTTTCTAAGATTTATGAAAAGAAATCCTTTTAACAAGGATTGGAGGACCCCTGATTCAAGCACTTTTCTCTCCTATGTATTTTCTTTAAAATGCAAAGAAGAAATTGAGTGAAACAATGGGCCATTATTATATTATTGATCACTACAATTACCAGCTCCTTTTTCATCTGTCTGATGTCTACCAGAAAACCAAGGGGGGAGGGAGAGACCCTCATCCAGCTTTCAGATTAAATGCAGATGAGAACATCCATCATGATTCCCAGGAGACCAATAGATAGCCAGCCAATTCTGTAATAACATAAAGCACTCTGAGGAAGCCCAGGGTATGCATGGCCAACTCATCATTAAACAGACATTTTCAATTCAAAGACACAAATGGCTATTCCTCCAAAGCAGGAACCCTGCTCTGAGCCATCTTCCCAGAGATATACCTCTTAGCAGCAGGGCTGAAGTTGGCACAGAAAGAAACTGAAGAGTCTACCCCAGAATGGCAAGGAGGAAGAGAGCTACCATGAACAAGCGCAGGTTTGGTTGCCTCTGCTAAGAAGGATTTCAGGGTCTTTTCCTAGTTCCAGAAATTATTGAAGTCACATCCTTTCCTCTGTTTAATTTTCTTAATCAATTAAGAAAAAAACAAAAGACCAAAAAATAGCCCATGTTGCTAACATTGATTTTTCAAAACTATTTTAAAATTAATTAACCTAAACCCCCATCACAAGGGTTCAATATCTGCAATGGTTCTAATGAATCTACGTTGTTTCCTCTTTTTTTTTTTCATTCTGTTGTAGCATCATAGAAGTTGCAAGGGACCACAGTTTAATCACCACTTTAAACTGGTGATTGGCAGAAATTCCTCTCTAATTCTCTCACAAATGATTATCCAGCCACTGCTTGCAGTGATAATTCAAATAAATGTAGCATTATAAAGTTTTCAAAATTTTTTATATTCATGATCTTATTTAAGCCTCACAATACCTGTAAAGAAGCTGCAAGTATTGTTATCCCCTTTTTACAGATAAGGAAACTGAGTCCTAGAGATGTTAGGTGACTGGTCGTTGGTCATGTAAGGATAGGGGTTTTCAGGAGTAAGCTGGAGCCAGCAGGAACAGACTTGAGGGAACACATTACCAAATTTTCAACATGAACATTTACATCTCTGAATTTGGCAAATGCTACAAATCAGGGCTTGATTTGTTATCTTATTGTCTAAATTTAAGAAAGTGATGGGAAAATGTTAATAATATGGATTAAAACTGAAAGTTCATCATATATGCCTTTTTTTCTGGCAAGATGTTTGTTAAACATCTCTCACCACAACACTGGGTTTGATTGAATCAATCACCCCACCCCACTTAAAATAACTAACAGGACGTTATAGCCTTCATACTTTATCAGGTGAAAATACCTCTACTGTGTCAAATAATCAAAGGCATTAAACTAAATGCAAGCAACTGAGTTAATCAAGTGAGGAAGGAGTATTGTGCTTCAAGCCCATTGGATATAATGAAATAAACATTGCATAGAAAATCTGTTGGAATTAGCTGAAGAGACTCTAGTTTTTATGTAAAATAGCAAGTCAGTTTAGAACCTAAGAATTTGAGTGGCAAGCTGTCTCCATATTGGCAGCAGTTCCAGCCAAGCCCCTGAGCAGAAATCGTTTGGGAGGAGGGGAAGTAGAAGACCCTCTGTCTTCTTGTTCCGCCCCCTTGGGCAGAAGATGACATTCTGTACTTTGAAGTATCCACAGATCTGGACTTCTCCTTAGCATATGAGTCGCGTCTCTACAACATCAGTGGCTGGTGGTCATGTCTCCATTAGGAGCTGAGGATAAACTAGACACATTGAAGAAAAAGCCTTCAGGATTGTATAGGGATCTGGGAGAAAATGACACCATTTCTAGAGTCAATTTCATGAGGACTGCACAAAGGGCAAAAAAGGACTTCCAGGAATTGAGTCACCTCCTTTGCCACATATGCTCTCTAAATTTGATCCCATTTTTCCATGGACTTGTTATTTACGTGTGGGAGAGTTTGCCCCAGTTTTTTGGGATATATTATACTAACTTTTCTACAATGGTATCTTACTAAATACCTGCTAATTGAGTTTGGCTGGCTAATTGACATCAGTGACAATCAATCAATGGGGAAGCACAGTGGTGGGAACTTCTGAGCTATATGGTATTATCAAACCATTCCAGACTTCTTGGAATTACCCCCTGCAACCTTGAGGAGTGAACTACTGAGCCAATCTCTGGGTACATAGCCTGCCAGGGTGAATAAAGGGGGTTAGGATAGTTGTCTTAGAGCCTGTATTAAGGTCAAACAGTATTGCTAAGGCTGGTGTCCAGAAAGGAGGGAGAAAGAGGGAGTCCTTTAATCTTCTCCCACTCAGCTGTCTGACCCCCATACTATTCATGAGATGAAAGTTCATGAGGTAAAAGTTTGCTAGGTTAGGGGGGAGGTGGGGAAGAAAAAGAAAAAATAGTTACATGATAACTATTATATACTTAAAAGAAATAAGTTGTACATAACAGATTTGCCGTTTCACATACAATCATCTTTTTTCTCCTTTACTATGTTATGGAAATGCTTGTTTTATTTCTTAAGTTCAGGATAAAATAAAATACAAAAAAACCTCTAAGGTCCAACAACTTGTGTCATAATTAGGATATGAATCCAGGTCTTCTGGAAATCTACCACCTCATAACAGAGTCCACTTCTTAAAATACTTCTGACTATTGAAGAGCTTTTCTCAATAATATTAAGCCCAAATTTGCTTCCCTGGAATTACATGGTTCCTAGTTCTGCCCTTGGGAGCTAAGGCAAATGCATGAAAACTTTTCAAATACTTGGCACTAACTCTCGTGTCTCTCTTAATTCTTCTCTTTTCTTGGATAACCATCCCTAGTCCCTTTAACTAGCCTTTTCCTAACATGGTTTAGAATCTCCTTACCATTTTGGTTAGTCAGTTGGACACATGCCAGCTTTTTACTGTCAGTCCTAAAATGTGGTGCCCAGAACTTTACATAGCACCAGATATGGTCTGGCCAGGGCAGAAGGGCTATCACCTCCCTTGCTCTACCAAATAAAAGATCTAGGGGAGGCATCATAAATAAACATGGCACAGACGATAGAGTCTTGGCTCTGGAGTCAGCAAGATTCCTCTTCCGGAGTTCATATCTGGTCTCACTTATTGGCTGTGTGACCCTGGACAAGTCACTTAACCCTGTTTGCTTTTAGTTGCTTCATCTGTAAAATGAACTGGAGAAAAAAATGGTAAACTGCTCCAGTACCTTTGCCAAGAAAACCCCAAACGGGGCCACAAAGAGTCAGACATGCCTAAAACAGCACAACAACAACTATAGGTAAGGAGGAACTATACGGAAGAAGTAACCAAAAAGATCACACAGGAAATTATCATCAGGATAGAGGTTGGCTGGTAATATAATAAACCCAGTACAACAGACAGACACACAGAGCAACCTAGTACAACAGAAAGAACATGGGATTTTGAGACAAAGCACCTGCGTTCAAATCATGTCTCTGCTACTTACTACTTGTGCAACCTTGGGCAAGTCCCTTGGTGTCTATCTATGGGCCTCCATTCCTCATCTCTTAAATATGGAGGCTCGACTAGATGTCCCCTAACGTCCCTTTTGGCCCTATATCTATGATTCTATGATCTGAAGACAAGTTCTGTGTGTACGTCACTGGTAACCACAAACATTAAAAAGCCCCTAACATACTGAGCATCCTTTATGGAAGATTTATGGGAGGACGGGAACAAGAGTGTCACAGGAGGAGAAGGTGTGGTTTGGTTGCAGCCTGTACTGTTGAAGGAAGTGATCATGACATGACATTTACATACCAAACTGTAAAGGTTTGTGAAGCAGGTGACACATATGATCTGTTGAAGCCCCACAACAATCTTACCACAGATTTTACTATACCTATTTTATAGATAAAAATACTGAGGTTCAGAGAGGTAAGTGGCCCAAGGTTATATAGATAGTAAGCATCCAAAGTAGGATTTGGAAAGAGGTTTTCCTAGTTCCAAGGCTGACACTCTCACCAATATCTCACACTGCTTCTAGATGAGATCGTGGATCAATCAATCAATCAGACAATCAACAACTGTTTTTAAGTATTTCTGAGATGATGACACTGGCTAAGCACTGGTTATAAAAAGACAAAAATCAAACAGTCTTCACTTTTAAAGATTGCCCATTAATGTTGTGAAGCATATTTTTTCCATGTTTAAAAGCCTCAAATTAATATTCAGAACATTTGACTTTGTTTGCATTCTGCAGTTTTTAATGAAAAAACATAATGCTCTCATGGAAGACTTTTTGGCAGGGTTGGCTGTGCTAAGTCATTCTGATGAGCTTGTTATCCAGACTCAGTATTCTTTTAATTAAATTAACAAGGCAAATTTCTCTTTTCCCTTTAAACCTATGGGACCCTAATTACCAAAGTATGTAGTTTCTTCTCTCTTATTTCTAACTTAGTTGCTGTAATTCTTTAATTACTATTGAATAAATCATTAACCATTACTTAATAATTAAACTTATTATTTTATTATTATTAAATAACTAAATTATTATTTTATTGTTTTGGATTTACATAATAAAAGAGGAAACACTCCTGTGTCTATTGAGTGGTTTTATTTTTTGAGGGGCTTTTTTTGGGGTGGTTACCTCCCTGACTCCCTCAACCTCTGGCTGAGAGCTAGACCTGACTAAGGTCAGGTATTCCTATTTACCTAGTCCTATGCAGCAACAACTATCAGGCTTTAAAATACAATGCGGGGGAATGGAGCCAAGATGGCAGGGTAGAAACGGGGACCTGCTATAGCTCTCCCCCCAAACTCCTCAAAAACCTGTAAAAAATGACTCAAAACAAATTCTACAGCAGCAGAAGCCACAAAAGGACAAACTGAAGCAAATTTCTACCCCAAGACAATCTGGAAAGTCAACGGGAAGGATTTTTTGCACCAGGCCAGGAGCAGAGTGGGAGTGCAATTAGGTGTGGGCCATGACTGAACAGTAGCAGATGTTAGAGGACTGAATCTCTAGCAGCTACTGTGGATTCCAGACTTCTCAACCCACAAACACTAAAGACAATTTCAAAGGTCAGTGGGAAGGGTCTGTCACTGGTTGATGGGGGAGTGTGGTTGGCACCATCCCTAGCCCCAACCCCAGGGCAACTGCAGCTGCTGCTGAAGTGGAGGCTGCTTCTGGAGGCTTCCACTTACAAAGTTCAAAATTGGTTAAATAATTGGTTGGGAAAATGAACAAAGGGAGAAAATGAGCAAACAGGGAAAAAGCAATAGACTATTGATTTTTACTTTCTCGGTGAGGAGGTATCTTCTTACATCATTGGTGATGAGGAACATCAAAACATACAGACAGAAGAAGATGACAGAGTCAAAGCTCCTGCACCCAAAGCCTCTAAGAAAAATATGAATTCGTCTCAGGCCATGGAAGAGTTCAAAAAGGATTTTGAAAATCAAGTAAGAGAATTAGAGGAAAAATTGGGAAGAGAAATGAGAGTGATGCAAGATAATCATGAAAAATGAGTCAATAGCTTGCTAAAGGAAACTCAAAAAATGCTGAAGAAAGTAACACTTTTAAAATTAGACTAACCCAAATGGCAAAAGAGGTCCAAAAAACCAATAAGGAGAAGAATGCCTTAAAAAGCAGAATGGACCAAATGGAAAAAGAAGTCCAAAAACTTACTAAAGAAAATAATTCTTTAAAAATTAGAATGGAGCAAATGGAAGCTAGTGACTTTATGAGAAATCAAGAAATTCTAAAACAAAACCAAAAGAATAAAAAAATAGAAAAAATGTGAAGTATCTCACTGGAAAAACACTGACCTGGAAAATGGATCCAGGAGAGATAATTTAAAAATTATTGGACTACCTGAAAGCCATGATTAAAAAAGGAGCCTAGATATCATTTTTTAAGAATTTATCAACAAAAAACTGCTGTAATATTTTGGAACCAGAGGATAAAATAGAAATAGAAAGAGTTCACTGATCACCTCCTAAAAGAGATCCCAAAAGGAAAACTCTTAGGAATATTGTAGTCAAATTCCAGGGTTCCCAGGTCAAGGAGAAAGCCAGAAAGAAACAATTCAAGTATTGTAGAAACACAATCAAGATAACACAGGACTTAGCAGCTTCTATGCTAAGAGACAGGTGGGCTTGGAATATGATATTCCAGAGATCAAAAGAGCTGGGATTAAAACCAAGAATCACCTACCCAGCAAAAGTGAATATAATACTTCAGGGAAAAAAATGAAACTTCAATAAAATAGAGGACTTCCAAACACTCTTGTTGAAAAGACCAGAGCTGAATAGAAAATTTGATTTTCAAATACGAGAATCAAGAGAAACATGAAAAGGTAAACAGGAAAGAAAAACCATAAGGGATTTATTAAAGTTGAACTATTTACATTCCTACATGGAAAGATAATATTTGTAACTCTTGAGACTTTTCTCATATATATATATATATATATATGTATGTGTGTATGTGTGTATGTAGGGGGGCACAGGGTGAGCTGAATATGAAGGGATGATATGTAAAAAAAGAAAATTAAGAGTTCAGAAGAATATACTAAGAGAAAGAGAGAGGTAGAAGAGAGAGGTAGAGGTAAATCATCTCACATAAAAGAGGCAAGAAAAGGCTTTTACAATGGAGAGGGAGAAAGGGAAGGTGAGAGGGAATAATTGCACCTTCCTTTCATCAGATTTGGCTTCAGGAGGGAATAACATGCACACTCAAATGGGTATGGAAGTTTATCTTACCCTGAAGGAAAGCATGGTGGGGGTGGGGGCTGGAGATAATAAAAGGGATGGCAGATTGGGGGGAGGGGAAATCAGAAGCAAACACTTTGGTAGAAGGACAGGTCAAATGAGATGCCCGATGAAACTCTATGTGTCTCTTCCAAGGACATGCTTAACCAAGTAAGCAAAGGTTCAGTACCAAAAAGCTGACCATTAGATAATGAATTTGGGGGCCACTGTAACTACTGAAGATCATCAGCAGAATTGTTGAGAGGGTAGAATACATGCTGTCCTGGGGTGGGGATAAGGGGAAGATGGGAAGAAAATTTGAAATTCAAAATTTTATGGGAAGTGAATGTTGAAAACTTTAAAATAAATAAATTTATATTGGAAAAAATAAAATAAAATGCAACTCATTCCCAGGCAACCTTCTGAAAATCACAGACCTCCGTCACCAGAGGGGAGCG
The DNA here is from genome assembly GCF_028372415.1 of Notamacropus eugenii. Lineage (NCBI taxonomy): Eukaryota > Metazoa > Chordata > Mammalia > Diprotodontia > Macropodidae > Notamacropus > Notamacropus eugenii. The sequence continues at coordinate 376,586,693 of NC_092872.1, forward strand.
CAGAAGTTGTCCAATTCCATCACTTGCCTAATAAGAGAATCTCCTTTGTGGTTTTAATTTGATCCAATCCAATTCAGTTCCATTTAATTCAATAAGTCTTTATTTTTTAGACGACCGTTATGTGCAAGACATTATGCCAGGAAAAGGGAATAAAAAGATTTTTTAAAAAGTCCTCCCCCTCAAGGAGCGTATATTCTTTTTCAGTTTCCCTCAGGAGTGATCACCCAAGATCCACTTAGAGGTTCACTACCTCCTGAGGCAGTCCATTCCACTTCTGGGGTATCTTTAATTATTAGAAAGTTTGTTCTTATACAGCATGTCCCAAAAGTCTTAGTGCTGTTCACTTAAAAACTACACTAAGACTTTTGGGACAGTGAAGGACAATTTTTCTTAAGACTAAATGAATGTTTAGCACGGAGATTAAAATACCTAGGGAGGAATATAATAATAACCCATATTACAATACTTGGGAAGCAGTGTGCTGTAATGAATGGATGAAAAAGCATTGGTTAACCCCTTAGTATGTGCCTGGCACTGTGCTAAGTATTGGAAATAAAAATATAATAAAACAAGACATCCTGCCTTTAAGGAGTTTCCATTCTAATGAATTCATTTTAATAGTCTAAACCTGCACTAAGACTTTTGGGACAAAAAAAATCTTATGAAAATGAATGTTAAAAACTAAAAATAAATAAAAAAATTAAATGTGAGATCCTTGAAAAAAAGATAAAAAAAAAACATTCCTCCCTGGCTACCGCTTCCTCTGCATGTTGTCTTTCCTCACTGCAATATAAGCTCCTTGAGGGCAGAGACTGTCTTGTACTTTTATTTCTAATGCTTAGCCCAATGCCTGGCACATAGTAAAGGCTTGATAAATGCTTTCATTCATTTCAAGTTCCATAACATGGGTTATCATTATCACCCTCTCTAGGTAATTTAATCTCCAAACTAAACAAGTCAGTTAATCTTTAGAAAACTCTTCCCTGATTATTAGCCCATGGAACTCATTAAAACAGTTGCAAAGGAGAAGTTCCCATTGTCTCCATACAAGATGAACAGTGATGCCTCAGGAATCCTCTGGCATCAGATCCCTTGAAAATCACTGGCTCAAACAGAAGATAATCTCTCTAGCAGCATGTGGTCATTCTTATTACACGTCATGCTGCCTGTTACCTCTACATATGCCATATATTTATTTGTATTCATTATTTCAGATTTACAAGGTACGCAAGTATTATCCTCAGTTTAAAAAGCCTCACTTTCAACTCCAAAAGACTCATCATGGAAAATGCCATACAAATCCAGAGAAAGAAATGTGGAATCTGAATACAGATCAAAGCATACTATTTGCTCTTTTGTTTTGTTCTGTTTTTTTCTTTCTCATGGCTCCTCCCATTTGTTCTAATTCTTCTATACAACATGACTAATGTGAAAATATGTCTAATAATGTGTAAGCAGAGCCTATATTAGATTGCATGCTGTCTTGGAGGGCTGGGAAGGAAGGTGGAAAAAATTTAAAACTTATGGAAGTGAATATTGAAAACTAAAAATAAATACATTTATAATAATAATAAAAAGACTCATTTTGAAAACTGTTTCTCAAGGTCCATTATCAGCATTACTGTGGGATTAAAACTCTCATCCCTTAATGCTCAAATTATTTTTTTATGTGCTTTTGCTAAATCTTTCTACAAGTCAAGGGAAGATAACTTATTGTTACTTCCTTCCTTTTACTAGAATATCTGATAGAGCAAATGTTAAAGACAGAAAAAAATCTGAGAAGCTGATGATCTGCCACAGTCTGGTACGCTGGAATTTCTCCAGGCAACTGAATTCTCCGAAAAACTCAATTTATAAAAGTGGCTTGGGAAAGAAGAAGCTAGGGCCATAAGAATAATCCTAGCCAAAGTATATATCAATATGTTGAAAGGAACTTGATTTCATTGCTGTGGATCCCCCTTCTACCTCCTCTACGACTTGGCTAATCATCTTCAGTAGTTACAGCGGCCCCCAAGTTCACCATCTAATGGCCAACATTTTGGTATTGAACCTCTGCTCACTTGCTTAAGCATGTTCCTGGAAGAGACACACAGAGTTTCATCAAGCCTGTCCCTGGAGACTTTTCAGCTCAATAAACCCTGTCAGAGCTCACCCTTCCCAGGCATGGCCTTTACAAAGACAGAACCACCACCATACTGCAGAGGCAGTGGAGCAGGACTTTAGGGGAGGAGTTAACAGTATTATTTTCTGAATGTGCAAAACAGGAGGAACAAGAGATTTGCCCAATCAGAACTCAGGTCCCGCCTGTAGGTCAAACCACAGGAGCGAATCTGAGAGGCACCTGTCCCTCTTTTAAAAAATGTGTTTGAGGTCACACCCCACAGGCAAGGTTTCTGGTAAGTGTAAAGATCTGTTTTACTCTTTCGATGAATGGAAACACATGTTATTGAATTCAGCTTTTCCCCTGCACAGAACAATAGCTCAATCCCAGCTGAAGGATGGCTCACAATAGCGTGCCAACCCCCCCTCAAGTGCTAGGCAATAGCCCCCGTTCTATTTTCCAAGCTTTCAGTCCTGTCTCCAGGAAGGAAGCTTAGCTGTGTGGTTTGTTTCTTCCCCCTGTTTTCTGCACTCATCCATGGCAACTGCTCGGAGGCCAAAGGGGCTTACCAGTTTCCACCTCCCCATCTTTTGGGGTAGTGGGAATAGATGCACGCTCCTGCTGAGATTTAATCTAGTAGTCATGGGACATGGTTACGTTGAGCAAAAGAACAGAAGGGATCTGTGGGGGAAGGAATGGGGCTGCCTCTTTCAAGGGACGATCACGTTAATGAAAACAAGCCTTTCCTGTTGAGCTGATTGCTTCTACATGCTAAAATAGGCTCACAGGCCGACTCTCTCACTTCAGGAAATCTGACATCACATGCTGACAAAATCCAAAGTAAAGAAGGCTGACCAGACTTTGATTTCCTAAGCCATCCTTTGTCACTGAAGGTGGTGAAAACAAGTATTTAAGGGCCCAAGATTGAAATATGGAAGGCCAGGGATCTATTCCAAGCAGGCCTTCAAACTATGTAATCTTTCACCAAGCTATAACTAGGACTTCTTGCACTTGAGGCAAAAGGCTAGAAGGGAGCCTCAGGTCCGGGTGAGGGTTGGTGAATGCTGCTCTCTGAGGGAGACAGAGACTCTGAGACATCAGCCCCATGGGCAGAGATCCTGAGATGCCATGAAGTCAAGGCTGGGGATGCTACCATTGTGGATGTTTAGTCATTTTCAGTGTTGTCTGACTCTTCATGACCCCATTTGGGATATTCTTGGCAGAGATACTGGAGTGGCTTTCCATTTCCTTTTCCAGCTCACTTTACAGATTTGGAAACTGAGGCAAAAGGGTTAAGCAACTTGTCCAGGTCACACAGCTAATAAGTGTCTAAGGGCAGATTTGAACTTGGGAAGATGAGTCTTCTTGACTCCAGGACCACAACTCTATCCACCATGCCACTTAGAGCTGCCCAGGGATAATGCCTACCATGTTCTTACTACAGAATCACCTCCTACTGCCCCCCTCCCCTCCCACTTTGAGGAAGTGAACCATGTGACAGCTTTACATTTTAATTTATTATCCTTAATAAAATTGAGGGGGGACCTAGATACTCAAGTCATTGTTCCCTCACATTTAGCATCAACAGATCTGACTACTGGGGAACGAAGTTGAGTGGTAACCTTTACAACATATAGAAGGATGTTTTGAGGGAGGAGACTAAAACAGGGCTTGAAGCCAGCCCCCTTCCCTGCACCCCAACAAACACCCTCAAAGTAGAATGCTGGAGCTGGAAAGGGTTTTTGGGATTATCTAGCATGGAATTTTTGACGTTCTAAATGATAGACCCCTTTGGCAGTCTGGCAATGCCCAGGGACCACTTCTCAGAATTATGTTTTAAAATATTTTAATATTTTATGCTAAGTTCCAATCAGAAATAAGTAAAAGTAATTAGAGTATTTTCCCATTCAGATTCATATATCCCCTGAAATCTATCCACATTCCCCTTAGGGGTCCAAGTTAAGAACCCCTAGTCTAGTCCAGTTTTTACAAAGGAAGAAAAGGAAACCCCAGAGAATGGGAGTGATATGTCCAATGTCATAAAGGAAGGCTCATTCAATTGTCATTGAAACTGAGACTTAGCTTAGGAGAGTTGCATGGACCCCAAACCTCACAGGGACAAAGAGCTAGAAGGAATTTTAGAGACAACCATAACTAATGCCCTCATTTATAAAGGACAAGCCCTGAGGAACTTTTAGAGGAGGAACTAGAGCCCAGGTCTCTTGACTATCAATGTGGTGTTCCAGGCAAGTTGCAGAGCAGAGGACCATGGTCCACTGACCACAAGCAAGGAGGGAGCCCTTGTAGGTAGCGTAGAGGATGACAGTGTTTCTTCTCTAATGCAATATCATGTTTACTCCACCTTAGTTTTGGCTCTGTCTTAACTAACATCTTTAAAATGCTCTAATCTCTAGTTCTCCCTTCCACAGAATGGGTTTATCTATCAGTAGTTCCTGCTCATCTTACCTAAGATTGTGTTAGATAAATTGAAATAAAAAATGTGTTTAAAATTCACATATGTGTAAAATCCCTCATGGGCAAGGTTATTTAGGAGAAAGAGCTGACAAGATGGGGCAGCTAGGTGATGAGGTGGACAGAGGACCAGCATCAGGAAGACTCATCTTTCTGAGTTCAAATCTGACCTCAGATACTTACTGGTTGCAGGACTCTGGGCAAGTCACTTAATCCTCTTTGCCTCATTTTACTCATCTATAAAATGAGCTGGACACAGAAATAACAAGGCACTCTAATATCTTTGCCAAGAAAACCCCAAATGGGGTCACAAAGCATCAGACACCACTGAATAACAAATTATCAAGAATGATTTTCATCAAGATAAAATGACTAGCAGAGCCAAAATATTTTTATCTGGGGAAGGGAATGAACAGAAGAGGAGGGGATATAATCTACAACATCCATTCATAAAGTAACTTTGCTAAGTAGCTCATTGGTCCTGGCTTGAGTATTGACTATTCTAATAGGGTAGCTCTAACGTAGATTTGATCAAGAGCCATTCAAGGCTAATAATTCTATCCCTATGTTCCATTATGTTATTTTTGTTACTAACTGGGTGACCCTGGGCAAGCCATTTTATGTGCATCTTAATGTCCTCATCTGTAAAATGAAGATAATGATACCTCTTCTCTCCTTCTCAGGGTTGTCACAAAAATCAAAATAACTTATACCTTTGATAGCATCCCTCCCAAAAAAAAGTCCAAGTTATATACAGATACAAAGTATGTCATTTTCCATCCCAGGACAAACTTATATTCAAGACTGATTCCCATTCAGAGGTCTTTTTGTTAACTGATGCTTTTACGCTGGTCTAGCTCTCTGTGTTTCAAATTATTTCCTTCCCAGATGTACAAGACTCTATTTTTTTCTAGGATGAATCTCATTTGGCCATTTCCTGCCCATATTTCTACTCTCTCTAGGTCACTGCATTATGTCTTGCGGATCTTCACTTGTGTCTCTCACACGTCTCTGTTTACCATCATCTGCAGATTTAATTACCACAGCATGTGCCTTGCCTCCTTCTAGATCATTAATAACTATGGAAAATGCAACCAGCTCTACAACCAGTCTCACAGCATGCCCTGGCCTCTCATCCATATATTTTCATTCCTCTTTGGTCTCTTAGACAGTTATTGGATTATGAGAAACTTCTCATGCAAGAGCTAACATAGATCCATTTTTCAATATTGATCCTTGTATAAGAAGAAGTGAGTCAGGTGCCCCTTGTTTCTTCTGCCCTTAAAATATGGGAGTAGGACTGGAGTGTGGGGAGGTGTTGCATATACATCCACACAGAGAGACAGTGTGGTATGGTGGAAAAAACTCTGGCATTGGACTCAGAGGACCTGGATTGAAATCCTGCCTCTGCCTGTGTGAGTCGGAGCAAATCACTTAACCAGCCTGGGTCTCAATTTCCTTCTTTGTAAAATGAAGAGGTTGAACTCAAGGATCTTTTAAGGATCTTTCAATAAGGAGTGCCTACTATGTGTCAGGCTCTGTGCTAGGTCCTGAGGACACAGAATGAGATGATTCCTCCTCACAAAGAGTTTACATTCTAATGGGTGACACAGAAGTACACATATAAGCATAATTATATAAATAATAAACACAAATATTGATTAATAAATTTTAAAATTAATACTAAATTAATATTTATTAAATGAATATTACAAGTCCATATACAATATATCCAGCATAAATATAAATATCTAACAAATACGTGAACTATGTAAGTAAAATAAGATGTATAAATTAATATATCAAAATAAAAGAAGCTATAAACCTATAAAAGAAGTCCAGTACAAGATCGTTTGGGAAGGAGGGCACTAGCAGTTGGGGAGATGAGAAAGGGCTTCCTGTAGAAGCCTTGAATTGGGTCTTGATGAAGGGAATGCATTCCAGTCATATGGGCTGCCCCACAAAGGTAGAGAAATGGGAAATGAGGTGTTACCTATGAGGAAGGGAGACATGGCCAGTTTGGATATATTATATAACATGGCAGAGAGAATAATGTCCAGTGAAGTTGGAAAGGCAGACTGAGGACAGATGATGTAGCCCAGATTTCAAAGCTAAATGGAGTAGTTCCTATTTAATTCTAGAGATAATAGGAAGTCATTGGATTTCCAGTCACCTAGTGACGCTAATACCTCAGGAAAAACTGCTTTGGTGGAGTGGTTTGGTGGAAGATTTCTAGAATGGAATGGTGAGAAACTTGGCAGGGTAGCAACTGGGGTGTGCTGGTAAATGTTTAACAATCCACTCTCTGGACAACATACTTTTAAGCTTTCTCTGCATTATCAGCATTGCGTTTACCTCTTTCTTAAATCTAGACAATCTGCTAAATAACAATCAAGCCCTGAACCACACACGTCTGAGATGTAAATACTCGTAACTGAAAATGTAACAGTTGGTTTTTTACAGACAGTGCTAGCTCAGCCACCTGCGGAGAGGCCAAGTAAGAGTGATAAGAATTTGAAATAAGGTTGCAATTGTGTGAGAGATGCTAAGAAGGTAGGAATGATGGGTTTTGGCAACTGACTGGATATATGGGAGGAGGGAAAATGTGGAGTTGAGGATATATCAGGGAGACTGGCAGAAATTGTTAAGAATGGAAGAGGAAATGGGTTATTTTGGGGAGGAGGAGAGAAGACAAATTCAATTTTGGATTCATTAAGTTTGATTGAGTTTGAAATGTCCATTAGATAACTTTGGGCCTGAAAGTCAGGGAAGAGGCTGGTGCTGAATATGGAGATCTAGGAGTCATCTGCCTAGAGAAATGCTCAATCTACTTGGACTATTTGTGTCTGACCTGTGGTAGAGCCTTCCAGGCTAGTGTCACTCTGATCAGCCACAGTCAGACACACCGTACCTTGACCCCCAATACAGTGATGTCATTTTGGTCTTCAAGAACAAAGGATAACAGCCAAGCACGAACAGAGATAATAGTTAAACTCATGGGAGCTGACAAAGTTTCCAAGTGAAAGAATGTGGAACGAATCAGTCAGTCAAAAAGCAAAATTTGGAAAGACCTTAGATTAAAAGGTCAAGTTCTCCCACTGCATCCTGGCCCGTCTCCAGCAGTCCTGATCTCTATCTGGCCACTGGACCTACATGGCTCTGGAAGAGAAAGTGAGGCTGGTGACTTTGCACAGCCCTCCCTCACTTAAGTCCAATGCACTTGCGAGTCATGTCATCATCTCCCTGACGTCATGGTCCAGTTCGAGAAGGAAGGCCAAACCACATAACAAATCACCTAACGTGTCAGCCACTGCCTAAACGCTAGAGATACTGAGAAAAAAAAGATAAACATAATCCATTTTCTCAAGGAGCCTGCAGTATAAGAAGGGACATAAAAAGCAAATGAGTATCTACAAACAAAATCTATACAAGATAAATGGGAGAAAACCAACAAAGAGAAGGCGTTGACATTAAGGGGGATCAGGAAAGACTTTGTAGAAGATGGAGTTTTAGCTGAGATTTGAAGGAAGCCAGAGACACCAGTAGGTGCAGATGAGGAGGGAGAGTGTTCCAGGCACGGGGAAAAGTCAGTGAAAATGCCCACAGCCTGGAGATGGAACGTGCAATGAACAGCAAGGAAGCCAGCATCACGGCATCTCAGAGAGGAAGATATAAGAGAACTAGAAAGGTAGAAGGGGAGCCACGTTGTGAAGGACTTTGAATACCAAAAAAAGGATTTTATATGTGGTCCTGGGGGTGATCAGAAGCCACTGCAGTTTATAGAATGTGTGTGTGCGTGTGTAACATGTACTTTAGCAAGATTAATTTGACAGTTGAATCAAAGAAGGACTAAAGTGGGGAGAGATTTGTGACAGGCAGACCCACCAGCAGGCTGCTGCAGTAGTCCAGGCATGAGATGATGAGGGCCTGCACCTGATGTCAGGTGATGATGGGAGATATTACCAAGGTAAAAATCAATAACAACTGATTAAATACGGGGGTTGGGGGTGAAAGAAAGGAGAAGAGGGGAACAACTATGGTTAATGGAGATGACCTATCATCCTGACATCCTATTGGGGTCAACTGAAAAATGTGTAATCCCTTGAAGAGGGACCTGCAGCCAAGGAGAATAAATTGGTGGGATTCACTGGATCACAGACACAGTGCTACAAAAGACCTTAGAGGCCCTCTAGATTAGGGGTGGGGAACCTGAAGCCTGGAAGCCTTCTAGATCCTTGGGTGCAACCTTTTGACTAAGTCCAAATTTTACAGGAAAAAATCCTTTTATTAAGGGGATTTGTTCTGTGAAGTTTGGATTCAGTCAAAGGGTCGCACTTGAGAACCTAGAGGGCCACAGTTGGCTTGAGGCTACAGATTCCCCATCCTTGATCTAGTCCAATCTTTTCATTTAATGGTTGAGGCAACTGAGTCTCTGATGGGGGGGAAGGGTTAAGACATTTGCCCAAAGTCACCCACCTGGGAAGCTTCCTAGGACCTCTGTCTCCAGAGTGGGCTCTCATTCTGCTGTGCCACACTGCCAGCCTCCACTCAGAGCCACTTTCCTTTACCCCAGAGACCTCCCATGAGATTTCCTCTCTAGGTTTCCTTTCTATGCCAATCTCTGAATGAGTCCTGGTTTGCATCTCATTTATAGCATGTGCTGGGAAATTGTCAGAAGGAAACACCAAGGTTCTTGCATTCTTTTCCAAAGGGTCAGACACCTGCAGTTCAATTCCTCCATAAAATTTAGCAATGTGGTATGTATAATCTTTGAGGATCAGCACAAGGAAAGCAATTTTCCTTTGTTGTTTTTCTCCAGAAATTGGCTTAGACATCAATGTCCCCTCTTTTTATCCATTACAAACACTTGGCAGTTTTAAGTGGAAAAGTCAAGAAGAGAGGAGGTTAAAACCACCACTGAGGGTGGAAGAAAGGACTGGGTTACAGGCCAGATCTACAGATGGATAAACTTGTGTAATGAATTGGCTGGTGCATCTATGCAAACCTCTCTCTTCTGTTCAGCCATATTTTTTTTTTTTAAACACTGTGGTTGGAACTTGGAGGGGCTCTCTTATCCCTAGCTGTATATTCCTCAAAGATTGCTCACTTAATATATAATCTTTTTGCTTGCTTGTTTTGTTGTGTTTTGGGTTTTTTGGTTGGGGGTGGAGGGAGGTAATTAGGGTTAACTTGCCCTGGATCACACAGCTAGTAAGTGTCTGAGGCAGGAATTGAACTCGGGTCCTCCTGACTTAATATACAATCTCAGTTTTCATCCTGTTTGACCTCTCCACCATAAATACTCCTGACTAGCCTCTTCGCCTGAACAGTCTTTCCTCTTTAGGTTTTTGTGAGGCTATTCTCTCTCTTGGTTCTCCAGCTAAATGCCAAGAAATCTCATTTCAGTCTCCTTTACTAGATTTTCATTCCCATCATGCTTCCTACCTGCGTATATTATGAGGCTCTCCCCTGGGCCCTCTTGCTATGCTCTCTGTCTTGGTGACCTTATCAGCTTCCATGGGTTCAATGATCATCCCAGTGTAGATGACTCTCAGAAGTGTATGTCCAGTCCCAAATCTCCAACTGCTTATTGTCCATTTGCAAACGGAGGTCTTATAGGCATCTCAGTATATCGAAAACAGAACTCCTCATCTTTCCCCTGAAACTCACCCTCACTTCTGAACTTCACACCACCATCCTTCTGGTCACTAAGATCCACAGCCTTTATATCAACCTCAGCTGTCCTCTCTCATTCACTCCATATAATGAATTAGTTGAAAAAAATCTGTTTGTTTTAGTCTCCACAAAATCTCCAGCATGAATCCCCTTCCCCTTTCTCTCCTTTTCCAACTGCTACCCTAGAACAGACCCTTATCACCTCTCACTGAGATTACTGCAGTTCATAATTGATCTTGGGCCTTGTCTCCCCCTTCTCCAATCTATTCTCCATGTAGCCACCTGATTTGATTCAACTGAAGCTCAGTTCTGATTATATCAATCCCTATTCAATGCATTCCAATGATTATCACCTCTTTTATAAATATCAAATTTGATCAAAAGTTCAAATACAAACTCTTCTGCTTGGCATTTCAGATTTCACAGATGTCCACATGCTACTGTATTACAAATCACTACCAGCTGTATTACAAATCACTACCCTCCAGGAAGGTTATTGTCCACTCTTCAGCCTTACAGGTATTCTGACTGTGCATGGTAAAATCTTCCATCTCCTGTCTCAGTGCCTCTGCTCTGGCTATTGCCCAGCTGAGAGTGCCCTTCCTTTGTATCTGTGCCATAAATGCCACTGTTAGACAGGAGCTCCTCAGGTCCCTGCAAGTACTCTCTGGATTGGGGTAGACTTCAGAAGGAAGACAGTGGAAGCCACAGAGAAGAGGGTCATATCACTTTATTCTCAATGGCGTCAGGTTGAGACCAGGTGGGGAGGGGGCATTCATCCACCCCTCTAGCATCCCCAGCATGCCACATTCCTCATTCTGCAAATCCACTCTTACTGACCAGTGCTCACTTGACTTATAGAGAAGCAGACAAAGAAGCCATCATGCCAACAATAAGCTCATAAGTTTACATTCACTTTGGTTATATCATGATGTGTCAGCATAGGACAGGCGCAGTGTGGTGTTTACAGGATAAGCTCAAATGTTTATATTATCTATGGTTATATAATGATATGCAAGCACAGTAGAGCTGTTTACAAGCCACGATCCTGGGAAATTGTATCTCAAAAAAAAACAAAACAAAAAACAAACCAACAGATCCATATACACACAGTCACCTTCTCTATAAGGCCTTTTCTAGTCCTCCTAGTTCCTAGTTCCTACTGACCCTCTCACTCCCATACCCCTCCAAGTTTGGCTTGTATCAGTTTTGTATGTATTCTGTTTATGTCTAGCTATATGGATATTATCTTGCCCCTTAAAATGTGAAGTGTAGCCCCAAGGCCTAGCACCCAGAAGGCATGCTTAGTTAATAAATATTGTGGATTGATTGATTGGGAGCTAGTGAGCTCCCTACTGTAGAAGTCTTCAAAGAATCATATAGATTACCTCCTCCATTCAATTCAAGAAACATTTATTAAGTGTCTACTGTCTACCAAGCTATCTGCTCAAAGTTGAGCATTACAAAGACAAAACTAACCTCTTCCCTCTGGGAACTCACATCCTCTGCTGTAGAGGGGATTCCAGACCGGATATAGGCTGTCCTAGATTCCCTCAGAGGCCACTTCCTATCTGAATATTTTGTAAAATCCGCCCCTTTCCAGCAACCAATTATTTTCTTTCTTTTTTGTTTTCATATCTCCCTCACTCTGCTAATTATGCCTAATCTTTCTGTTTTAGGCTATGAATGAATCAGTCTCTACAATTAAAGATGCTGGATTTGCTGAATTCAAGGTGCTGAATTTGCTGGATTAAAGCTGCTGGATTTGCAGTCAAAGCATCTGGGTTAGAACACTGTTCCTCAGGTTTACTACATGTGTGACCTGAGGCAAGTCACCTCTCTAGATCTAATTTTCTTTATTTATAAAATGAGGGGCTTGGACTAAATGACCTTTAACCTTTGAAACTTCTTCCATCTCTAAATCTATTCTATTTCATTCAATTTCAGGAGAATTTTCTAGGTAGGGCCCAATTATATACCCAGTGCTGTTCTATGCACTAAGGATACAAAAACAAAGCTGAAAACAGATGCTTCTCTGGCGAAGCTTATTTAGGGAAACACCATGCACACAGTTAAGAAAATACAACATACGTACAAGATTGTTTTTTGGGGTGGCAGGAGCAGAGTAACACTAACAATAGCAGAGAAAGAAAATAGAAAAAAATACTAATTACAACACACATTATTAATATTATTATTGGAAACCCAGGTACTATGCTAAACATTTTGCAAATATTATCTCACTTGATCCTCACAATAATCTGGGAAGTAGGTGCTATTATTATCATTCCCATTTACAGCTGACAAAAGAAGGAAACAAGAATTCATTAAATGCCTACTTGGGTACCAGGCACTGTACCAAACATTTTACAAATATTATCTCATTTTTATCCTCACCATAACCCTCAGTAAGCACTATTTATCCCCTCTTTCCAGATAAGGAAACTGAGGCTGGCAGAGGTTCAATGATTTGCCCAGCACCATTCAGCTGGTAAGTATCTGAGGTTATATTGGCATTCAAGTCTTCTGGTCTTAAGGTCCATTGCTCTACCCACTGCATGATCCAGCAGAGGGAATCAGGCAAGGTCTTTTGGAAGGCCTTTAGATGAACTTTGAAGGGAGCTAGAGGTACCAAGTAGGACAGAGAAAATCCCAGGCATGGGAGACAGCTGGTAGGATAACACAGAGTCAGGAGATGAACTGTTGTACTCAGGGAACATTACACTTAATTCCAGTTTGGCAGGAATACAGAATGAGTAACTGGAAGCGACATGTAATTGATCTGGAAAGATGGGCTGGACTCAGATCACGAAAGATGGGTAGTATGTAAAACCAACTCTTAGGCTATCCATATGGTAATTTCTTACCTATTTGCATCTCATCCCCACTGCCTGGCCACTGTTTTTACAACGAATAAGAACAATCACAATTTCAGATTTTTATACTTTAAACTATTTTGTTTTCTGTTAAAAACCTTATATTTAGAAACATTTCCATTTAATATGCAAGAAAGACGATTTCACAATACAAAGATATAAAATTTAAATTATTAACCTGTTAGACACTAAATACCAAGCAATTTAGGGAATTGGGCATCCAAATCACCACAGTCTCCATATTAAGATTACAGACAGATATTAATTTATGAAATAACTATATTCCCATATAATAATTTAGGCAAATTGAACTTCTGTAAAGTGAAACCTATCTTACATGTGCTAGAGTAGCTTATGGCAATAGTTAAAGAAATGTTATGCTTAATTATTTAGTAAAGCAAAAACCTTTTGCAAAGTGAATAATCCCTCCACTGATATATTATTTTATAAACTGGGATTTTCCTTTAATGGGCTTGCTTTAAACAGGGCATACTCATGTCTCAAAAGCAACATTCTAAAACACAAGTAAAGCCTGAATTTCCAAGAAGACTCTCAAAAAAAAAATAAATGGTACCGATACCTTTTTTGGGGAGTGTTCCTAGGATTTATTAAACAAGCCTATCATAATTCAAAACATAATAGAATGATTTTGAGTACAAAACATAGTACATAAAATGGAAAATTATCTAAAGAAATGGAAAGAACATCTTGAAAGAATGGAATATGGCAGCATGCCAACACTCACTTATAAATATAAACCAAATGGAAAAAGAAATTGAGACCATTCCAAGGAAAGGTAAAAGATCAAAGTTATTGGAGAATAAAGGAAAAGACATATATATGTGTGGGTGTGTATATATATATATATATATATATATATATATATATATATATATATATATATATATATATATATATATGCATATATTTTTGGAGGACGGATTGCAATCTGTTCCAATAATGAGGACGATGGCTCTAAATTATTTTACCACATATATTCTCCACTTCAAAAATTGTAGGCTCCAAATCCTTAAAATGTGCCCATTATTATAGGAAAAAATTTAAAATACCAGAGAACAAAGTCCAATTTTTATAAAAACTGTTGCTGTGATGCAACTATGCCTACTGAAAGAAATGCAAATGCATTTATAAATTACACGAAGGGATAGGTTGCCAGCTATGTAGTGACTTCAGGTTGGAAAAATCAAGCCTCCAAACCCACTATTTCCTCAATTATCTCGTTAACTGTGGGAAAACAAGTTTTTCTTTGCCATAATTTAAGTAAATTACGACTTATGCAGAATTCATGCAGTCAAAATTATCAAGTGAGCCAGAAGGACCTTCTGAATAATCAAAGAAAGATTAAATTGTGCTCAATATAAGATGTTCGTTTTAAATATATTTTCTTGTATTCCAGTTCTCTAAAAATTGGATACCCGTGGAGTAACAAAACATTTACATAACATTTTTAGATTTTTTTAAAGAGTTTTCCTAACAACTCTGTAAAGGAGATAGGCAGTATTTGCATTATTAACCCCATTTTAGAGATGAGGAAACTGAGGCTCAGAAATACCGAGTGACTTGTCAGTGGTCACTAAGTTAGATAGTGCGTGTGATAGACTACAAACTCTTGTCTCCTGGTTCAAATTCTCATTGCCTTTCTCCTACTCCATTTCCTCTCACCCAACCGAAATATACAATCAGCAATATCATCCATTATCCCACTCTTCTGGCTAAACAGGAGTTTAGCTATATTTTGATACTGTAGCTTTGCCCTTAGAAAGCATTTTTTTCAGAAATTTTCAGCAATCCCTATTTGTCTTTCTGTATCTTATCATGAAACATCATATTTTTATATGCTTCAGATTTTTCCTGCTTTTATCTTTTCAGACTTCTAGTTACTTTGGTACCCCAACCCTGTCCTGACCAACCATGAGTCTAAATGAACCACCCAAAGTTCTATAGCTCTTACACTTCTGTCCAAATGTTTCCAGATTTGGGATTCTGCTAAAAACCACTTTAAAAAAACACTCTTGGTGGGTAGGGAGGGAAGGAGAGAATATGGAACTCAAAGCTTTAATAATGAATGTTAAAAATTGTTTTAGCATGCAACTGGAAATTAAGATATACAGGCAATGGAGTATAGAAATCTATTTTGCCCTACAGGAAAACAGAGGAAAAGGGGATGGAAGAAGGGGGGGGGGGTAATAGAAGGGAGGACAGACTGGAGGAAAGGGTGGATGGGGTGCATGCTACCCTGGGGTGGAGGTGGGGAAAGACTGGGAGAAAATTTTGAATTCCAATTCTTGTGGAAGTGAATGTGAAGAACTGAAAAATAAAGAAATTATATATTTGAAAAAAAAAGAAATAAAAAAAACACTCTTATGGTTGGCACATTAATGCATTGTTGGTGAGCTGTGAACTAGTTCAACCATTCTGGAAAAAAATTTGGAACTATGCCCAAAGGACTATAAAACTATGCATACTCTTTGTTCCAATAATACTGTGACTAGGTCCAGGCCCCAATGAGATCAAAGACAAAAGAAAGGGACTCAGTCATACAAAGATATTTCCAGCAACTCTTTTTGTAATTGAAAAGAATTAAAAACTGAGGGGATACCCATAAACTGGTATGTTTAAACGCCTGTTGACTGGTGCAGTGTCTGTCTCCTTAGAATCACAGAGATGGCTATTAGCTAGGCAGATACTGTACAGCAAATAATTCGTGTCTTTTTGTTTGTCACACTTCCCATGACCCCATGCCATCTAAATATATCTCTCTAATTACTCCCCCCCTTACCAATCATCCTAAGAATATGGACATTAATATCTGCAGTACATATTGTAAATGCATGATATTTAATCATGAACAAATTATACTATATGAATGTGATAAAACACTATTGTAAAAAATGATGAAGGGGATGGTGTCGAGAAACCTGGGAATACAACTGAAGTGAAAAGAATGAGGACAACAATCTACACCATAACAGCAAAGATAATCCACCATTAAAGACCATAACGATCCACCACAGCTCCAAAGGACTTATTATATAAAATGCTATCCACTTCTAGATAAAAAAACTGACGGACTCAGAATGCATATTAAAGAATTTTTTTCTTTATTTTTCTTGTTTTTATTTTGGGGAATGTGGCTACTATGAAAATGTGTTTTGCATGATTTCATATGTATAATGGGTAATTGTATTTCTTGACTTCTCAGTGGGTGGGGGAGAGGTGGAAAGGAGAGAATTTGGAACTAAAAATAAAAATAAAATTAGAAAAAATGCACTCTATTGCTTCAAGACAAAATCTGCCTAGGAATGAAGATTAAGATGAACTCTTAGAAAGTCTCTCAAAAGGAAATACTTATTCATAGGATCAAAGATTTGAATTTATCAACTGATTAAGTACCTATTATGATAGGCACAGCACTCAGCTGAGTGCTAAAGATGCAGGGATAAAATATGACAATCTCTGAAGATAAAATGGCTATACCAATAAGTATGATAAAAGTCATAAAGCAAAGAAAAGCCAGCAAAAAGCCCATTCTTTAACATACATTTCTTCCAGAAAGCCCTGGGCTCTCTGGGCCTCAGTGATAAATGGATGGGGCTGGATCTGGGGTTCTCTTAGTTCCTTTCAACTCTAAATCTATGCTCCTGTGACCTTGGGATAGAGAGAGCCAGTGTGGGAAGGAACTTTAGAGTACAGACTACATTACATCAAGATTGGAGAAAGGATCTTAGAAAATAGAATCTTGGGGCTAAAAGAGGCTTGAGGTCTCATCTAGATTCCAAAGGGTTCTTCTCTTCTGTATCATGAACCCCAATGGAAACCTGTTGAAGCCTATAGACCTCTTTCCAAAAGTACTTTTTTTCAGAGATTAGTGAAAATGAAGATGCCATTTTTTTCATCTAATTTCATAGATACCTTAATAATCTAATCATACACCCTTCCATGTAGCCCAAATTAAGAATCTGGACCAGCTCCATTATTGTATACATAGGGAAAGTAAGGCCCAGACTGACTTTTTAAAAGTCATGTAAGTAGTTATAATTGCCCATTCCCAGCATCCTCATCCTCCCAGTCACGTTCATCTTCGATTTTTTCCCCTCCCTCAAAAACCTAACTGGTCCCCTTGCCTCTGGTCTCTTCTGTCTCTTGTATATATACTTCACATAACCGTAAAAAAAAATTGTTGTTTCAATTGTATCTGACTGTGACTCCATTTGAGATTTTCTTTTTTTTTAATTTAATTAATTTATTTGTTTTCAGTTTTCAATAATCACTTCCATAAATTTGAAATTTTCTTCCCGCCTCCCTCCCCGAGACAGCATACAATCTTGTATGAGTTCTATACTTACATTCTTATTAAACACATTTTCACATTAGTCATGTTGCACAGAAGAATTAAAACAAATGGGAGAAACCATGAGAAAAACCAAACCAAACATAACACAAGAGAAAATAGCCTGCTTCATTTTGCATCCTGATTCCATACTTCTTTCTCTGCAGGTGGATGGCATTTTACCTCAAGAGTCCTTTAGGAATGTTTGAGGTCTTTGCATTGCTGTGAAGGGCTAAGTCTAGCAGAAAGAGTCCTCGAACACGGTGTTTGTTACTGTGTATAATGTTCTCCTGATTCTGCTCATTTCACTTAGCATCAGTTCATATAAGTCTTTCCAGGTTACCATTTGGGATATTCTCAGCAAAGATATGGGAGTGGTTTGCCATTTCCCTCTCCAGCTCATTTTACAGATGTGGAAACTGAGGCAAACAGGGTTAAGTGACTTGCCAAGGGTCACACAGCTAGTAAGTGTCTGAAGCCAGATTTGAACTCAGGAAGATGAGTTTCCCTGACTTCAGGGTAATACTCTATCCACCGTACCACCTAGCTGCCCAACTGTAAAAATAATTTGCCTAATTAACATATCTGACCCCATCACTCCACTGCTCAGTAACATGAAATGGCTCCCTATTACTGCCAGGATAACACATAATTTCCTTAGCTCATTTAAGGCTCGGTATCATCTAATTCCCACTGGCCTTCTCATCTTTGTCTCGTATTATGCTCCCCTCACACAGCCTCTTCCTGCTGTCTCCTGCCTTCATGCATTCCATGCAGACCATCAATTCACTCTTTAACTCTACTTGTTAAAATCTTCTTTTTTCAAGGCTCAGATTAGGTGTGTGAACTCTTCCCTGATCCTTCCATTTAAAATGGAGTGTTCTTTCTCTCCTGGAATTTTTCTAGAGCATTGTCTAGATCCTCTGTCCCTACTGCACTCCATTTTGTGTTGTATTTATTTGAGTACATGTCACATCCCCTTAAGAGGTCATAAGCTTCCTGAGGGCAAGGACATTGCTATCTTCCATCCTGACATCCATCCCACGGAGCAAGCTGCCTTGCATATAGCAAGTGCTTCATAAATGTTAGCTGTCAAATCAAGTTCCTGCAAGGGGGTTCACATGCACATAAATATATCACTTGTAGGTGTGTGATGTCTGTGTGGTGTGTGTGTGTGTGTGTGTGAGATGTCTGTGTGGTGTGTGTGTGTGTGTGTGATGTCTGTGTGGTGTGGATGTGTGTGTGTGATGTCTGTGGTGTGTGTGTGTGTGTGTGTGTGTGTGATGTCTGTGTGGTGTGTGTGTGTGTGTGATGTCTGTGTGGTGTGGGTGTGTGTGTGTGATGTCTGTGTGGTGTGTGTGTGTGTGTGTGATGTCTGTGTGGTGTGGGTGTGTGTGTGTGTGATGTCTGTGTGGTGTGTGTGTGTGTGTGTGATGTCTGTGTGGTGTGTGTGTGTGTGTGTGATGTCTGTGGTGTGTGTGTGTGTGTGTGTGATGTCTGTGTGGTGTGGGTGTGTGTGTGTGTGATGTCTGTGTGGTGTGTGTGTGTGTGTGTGTGTGTGTGATGTCTGTGTGGTGTGTGTGTGTGTGTGTGTGATGTCTGTGTGGTGTGGGTGTGTGTGTGTGATGTCTGTGTGGTGTGGGTGTGTGTGTGTGATGTCTGTGGTGTGTGTGTGTGTGTGTGATGTCTGTGTGGTGTGGGTGTGTGTGTGTGATGTCTGTGTGGTGTGGGTGTGTGGGTGTGATGTCTGTGGTGTGTGTGTGTGTGTGTGTGTGATGTCTGTGGTGTGTGTGTGTGTGTGTGTGTGTTTGACCAAGGCTTCAGTATTCTGAAGGGATAGCTGTAACTCGAGATCTTTGCACCCTGCCTTCCTCCCCTCCAGACCTGAATATCTCCCTACCTCACAACTTCTGGCCTGACTTTTCTACACAAGGACTGAAGTAGTTAAGGGATGTGTGATGGTCCTTCACTGTCGAAGAAGACCACGCCATCAGAGAAATAATGACATGACTTGCACTTGACTTTATTTTGAGTGAGGGAGGGCTAGTTAAGGGATAATTTCCAGATGAAGACTCATGAGGACACTCCCAACCCCGCAGGGCTAATCCTAGAGCCCTGAGGGGACTTAGTAACCATACACAGGGGACCTACTTCATCAGGGCAAGTGGAAGTTGGGAAATCAAGTCCAGATTTCACATGTGCTACACATGATCATTTGAGGAGAGAGAGAACTGAGGGATCAAGAAAGCCTTTCTGTAGAATATGATATATGAGCTGATTCTTGAAAGAAGCTTGAAACT
The DNA here is from genome assembly GCF_028372415.1 of Notamacropus eugenii. NCBI lineage: Eukaryota > Metazoa > Chordata > Mammalia > Diprotodontia > Macropodidae > Notamacropus > Notamacropus eugenii. The sequence goes on from NC_092872.1 coordinate 376,606,469, forward strand.
CTAAAAGATGTAGATGAGAAAGGAGTGCATTCTAGGCATAGGAAACAGTTCATTCCCAGGACATTGTTGGGGAATGGAATGCTAATTTTAGAGAACAGCCGTGGGCTAGTCTGGCTATAACTCAGAGTGCACGAAAGAGAGAATAATAAGAAATAAACCTAGGAAGGCAGACTGCAGACAGATTTTGAAGGACTTTAGATGTCATACTGAGGAATTTGTATTTTATCCTAGAAGCCACAGAGAGCCATTGAAGCTTCCTGAGCAGAGTACTCTGCTTTAAGAATATACTTTTGGCAGCTTGATAGAGGATGGACTGGAAATGAGAAAGAGCAGAAGTAGGGAATCCAGATAGGAAACCACTTCAACCGTTCAGCTAAAACAAAACAAACAGATGGTGACCATGCGAACAGAGAACAGGGGACAAATATGAGATACTATGTATCTCACACAAGACTTGGCAACTGACCAGCCAGCCAGCCTCTAATGTAAGCAGGGATATGCTAGTAAATATTTAACAACCATCTTTCCCCATAAAAAGGGAGGCAAGACAAACATTTGAGTTTAATATGCATTATTTTTTATATCGCCTTCTTAAGTCTAGACAATCCACAAATAATAAATCAGTCCCTAATTTGTAGTGTTTGCTGATTCCACACTGAAGTTTTAGCAACCTGCTCTGCTCCAACGTACCCTGGCTATAAGATTCTTAAACTCTGGCCATTACTTCCTCTGTATTGAAAGCATGTTAAAAACCTAGGTAGGTTAGCTCATGTGATCACAGACCTATTCCGCTCTTCTTACCTCATTGTAGTATTAAACCAATGCCTCTAAATCAGTAAAACCAGCTACAAATAGCTTGAAAGGAAAAATTTATTCATTCATTCATTTGTTCAACAAGCATGATACAAAGACAAAACCTGAAACCGTCTGGGAGGGAGGGAAAGGAAAGGTGGAGGGAGGTGGAAGAACAACTTGTCCATAGAAAGTGTATAGACAATACACGTGTACATGAACACACATACATGGGAGCCTAGGTGGCATCATAGTGGACAGAGTGCCTGGCCTGGAGTCAGGAAGACTCATTTCCCTGAGTTCAAATCCCACCTCCAACATTTACTAACTGTGTGACCCTGGATAAGTCACTTAACACTGTTTGCTTCCATTTCCTCATCTGTAAAATGAGCTGGAGAAGAAAATGGCAAACCACTCCAATATCCTTGCCAAGAAAACCCCAAAGAGGTCATGAAGAATCAGGCATGACTGAAACAACTGAATAGCAACGCATACATATATTAAACTATATTACACACATGTATAACAAACTACATACACATACATATATGATAAACTCTATGCGCCCATATATAGTAAACTATACGTAGACAGACACATAGTAAACTGTACATACACACGTATGTAGTAAACCATAAATATACAACTCCCACATGTATACTAACTATAAATATACAACTCCCACATGTATAGTAAATTATATTACACACCATACACAGTAAATTATATATTTTATACACACATATATAGCAAACTATCAATATGTATATACATAGATGTACGTAGTAGATTATATTCCTATATGTACATATACACACATACAAATAGCAAGCTATACACATGCATAGTAAACTCTCTCCACATATTAAAAACAAATTACATGAGAGGAGGAAAACGGCCCAAGCTTGGAGGGATTGGGGGGGAGAGCAGTCCCTTGAACTGAACCAGACAGAAGCATGGCAAAGACAAACAAGACTGAATGGATGAACTTTTAAGGACTATTCCATGTACATTTGTCCAGCGCTCCCCTGAAAAATTCTAGGGACTCCAAAGATATAGTGACTCAATGTTTGGACCTTTGAGGAATGAACTTCCTGGCTCTTTCTGGTCAGGTGATGAACGGATTTGGTGTTACAGAACGATATGGACAACTCTAAGTAGTATGTCCTTTGGTCATCCCAATGGCGACCCAGTAAGTGGGGCCTCCATCCTCAAAAGAGACAGTTTCTGACTTAGCTTCTTGGAGTCTATTCCCCCTCAAGTACCAAATAGTATTGTTTTTGTTTTGATTCACCCATCAAGGAGTAAGGGAGAATCCCATTCCCCTTCCCTACCACGGCCTCATGTGGAATCTAAATTTGACTAGGTAAGTTTATACCTGGACCCCCGTTGGAGCCATTTTTTATTTACTCTCCTGAATAAAAGGCCTTGTGTTAGAAAGGTTCAGAGGTTTGTAGGTACACCAGCATCATCATCAGTGGAGGTGTCTATTGGAAGGGTTGGTTGAGGTAGCAGAAGACTGTGGAAGCAGATGAGCATGAAGGCCCAGGTTTGGCGTAGAGTGATAGCACAGAATCCAGATGAAATGGGATTTGTCTGTTTAGAAGTTTTGAAAAACTGCTTATGTTTTAATAAGGTCTAAAAATTAGCCTCTGAACAGATTTTAATAATAGCTACAAGGTGGTACAGCTTTCTATTCTAATAATTATGTTAATCTGTGCTATAATTCCCTTAAACCTGGCATTCCTTTTTGTGTATAGGAATAAATTACTCATCTTCTACTCTGAATCATATTGTGCAGTGAGTACCATTTTTTTGCTTCCTCTATTTTGGGGAACCTCTTAGATTTATAAACTATAATCAAATTTACCATAACTAAAATGGTCCCAGGATAGTCAGGTTGGGGGACTTAGTAAGTCAGTGAACATGAGAAAACAGATCCCCTCTCATCTTGGGCCTTTGAGGAATGGTGAATTTCCTGGCTCCTTCTGATCAGGTGCTGAAAGGATTTGGTGTTTAGTTCCGAAGACTAAACCCAATACGAACAGCATGGTTAGGTAGAAGATAGGAAGGAGTGAGTGCCCCAGACCCTGTGGGCTCAGCAGTGCTATCTTTCATTGATTGGCCTAAGGAAAAGTCTGTTCAAAGGCAAAGAGATGGGAGAGTATGTGTGCATAGTAAAGATAGGGAACTGCAACCCTCCTTACATAATCTGGTACTAGGAAGAAGACAATAGAAGGCCACTACCAGTAGGGTGTGCCCTCTGTACTGTCGTGCAGCGATGAAGATGGTTTATAAGCTAGCCAGCTCTCCCTTGGACATAATTGGTTAGGATGATGCATGCAGCCTGTGTCCGTTGGAAGGGAGCGAGGTTAACGGCTGCACAAGGGAATCAAATCCATGTATGACCCTGGCCTCATTAGCTGGCTTTGTCAGTAACTCACCACACACTTGGAGGCCTCTGCTTAAATCTTGGAAAGGCACCCACCACTACCGGCCAGCTTTAAACAGAAATGTCACCCTAGGGCAATGATTACACCGCCAGCTTTCTTCCTTAAATGATTTCCTTTTGCTTCTCCTGAAGAGATTTATGTCTCAGTGAGGGCTTTTTCCTTCCCTCATAACCCATCTGGCCTTCCTGTCTAAGCCTGCAAGGAGGGAGGATGTAATCCTCTGTTTGCATCTTTATAGCAGGTTACTATGGAAATGATGATGATGCTGGAACTTTGGTGGAACCACACCACTGCGGTCTGAAGCACAGAAGAGTCACAGGGGGGGAATGCAGAATTAAACAAAAACATCTTTAGTTCAAGACAATCGTTTCTTTGTCACTTTTCTTAATATCAGTAGCGCTTATGCTAAGACTAACAAGTTAGCGTTACACTTGTATGAACTGTACCAGGAATTCCCTTCTGGCCACTTCTGCGGTGTCTTCTTATGGAAATTAAAACAGAAAACTACAGATGTGATCAGACCAGAGCAGAGTGCAGCAGGAATATCATCCAACAGTTTAGGCTCTCCTCATCTCCTCCTCCTCCCCCTCAAAAACCTCTGCAGACCCCATGTTCACTGAAAATAGGTAATTGAGAAAAGTGTTGTTTTAAAAAAAAAAAAACTTCACTGATTACCTCAACTTTTCCTTCATTTGGTCTAATGTGCTACAATTAAATTTAGTTTTACAAGGCATGTTAACAGAACTCTCTAGGAACTAAAAGTCCTTTGCAAGGAATTTGATGGTAAAATGACTATTTAAGGAAAAGCAAGATAGATGTGCATTAATAGTTCCCATGTGCTTAAATGTTAAATACAGTAACCACAACAAAGTAGGCATGTTATGGATCTCTATCCAACACCTTTTCTCTTTCTTGAGTAGCAGAGTGAGGGTTGGTAATGAGTTTGGGTGGCTGGAGCTTTGAGCCAGAAGCCTGAATTTAGAAGGAGCTGACAGTGCTCATTGACCAAACAAAGCAGAAACATCAGAGCTTGGCACCTAATTCGTAACAATAATTAGTTAATAGGAAGCCACCAAATCTCATACAGGTTTGGATGAGCTCTTTTCCTGTCCCAATCCCTCAAATAGGGACAAGAGTGCTTGCCCTGCATTGGTTCACAATAGTTACCCCAAGCATAAAAATTCCTAATAATTCCTCTGCTATATTTTTCCCATTTTGATTCATCAGAACTCTCCTCTCTCATCTATTTCATGTACTCTGTTCTTTGGTTGCTCCTATCCCCAAAGGCAGTGGAAAGAGTACCTGAATTAAAGTTGGATGGTTTGGGTTCAAATCCTTGAGCTGTTATTATCCTGTGACCCTGGGAAAGTCACTTAACCTTTGGCTCAATATCATGGCATTCCAAAAGCCTGGCCCAAAAGCTTGAGGTCATTAAAAAAATAAAGATACACAGGAGAAAACACCAACTGTTTTAACACCAAACTCAAGAATTGTCTTCTGGATACTTCAGTCAAAACACTGAGGTGACCCTTTCCCATTTGAACCAAATGATCCTCAAATCTTTAGGACTGGATGATTTTCTTCATCCAGAAATGCATGACTTGCCTTTGAGCTAAAATGTATCCATAATACCAAAATTACCTTTTAGGCTCTTTCTCCTGAACTCCTCTGACCCTACTACAACCACAAGTCATGGCACTTGACTAGGAGTGCTAGTTTTGAGTCGTCTCTCCCCTTATCTCCTTAATTGTGGATTCCTACTTATTTTTCTCCTCTGTAAAATGAGGGTGTTGGACTTGATGACTTCTAAGGTCCCTCCTAGTTCTAAATCGATGAGTTTAAGATAATACTTAAGTAGAATGCTCCATCATAGAGTGGATGGGACTTAGGAGTTTCAAAGGCTGTGTTAAAAGGACATAAACTCCACACTAAAGAAGCCCTGTCTATCTGTCATCTGAGGACCAGCCCCACTAAGTCTGAAGAGGTAACCACCTAGCTGGCCATAGGCTGAGGAATGTTTTAGCCACAGTAATTTTCTAATAAACCACTTACTAAAGAGGCATAAGATTAAGGATCTGCATCATTGGAACAAAATCATAGGTCCTTGAAATAAGAAGTATTATTATTTATAATTCTTCCAATCCTTCTCTAACGTGTATTCTACATAGAAATTTGCATTTGTAGAAAGCTTTCTGTAATGCACAGTGGGAAGAGAAACAGGCTTAGAATTTGAATTTTCCCTCTGACACTTGAGTTTACATCCTGCCTCTAAAAAAGACTGTGGACAAGTTATTTAGCCTCTCCCAGACTCAGTTTTCCTCTACAAAACAGAGATAATAAAGCCTGTAATACCTACTTTACTGGGCTAGTTGGCCCAATGGATAGAGCTCCAGGCCTGAAGTCAGGAAAAATCATCTTCCTGAGCTCAAATCCAGCCTCAGACACTTATTAACAGTGTGACCCTGGTCAAGTCACTTAACCCTATTTTCTCAGTATCCTCATCTGTAAAATGAACTGGAGAAGGAAACAGCAAACCACTTCAGTATCTTTGGCAAGAAAATCTCAAATGGGGTCATAGAGTTGGACGAGACTAAACAACAATGCTCAAGTCACCAAGCTGTTATGAGAATCACATTGTGATCATGCCTATAAACTGCTTCACAAACCTTAAAACGCTCCATAAATGTCAGCTTCTATTAGCTATGATTGTTAAATATTCTGAACAGCTAACTTATCATTTGTTACTGTTGTTCCGTTGTGTCTGACTCTTTTGTAACTCATAGTACCATTTAAATTTAAATTTAAACTTAAATGTGGTACTATAGTACCATATTTTAAAGGTTCAGGTGTCCCCTCCAGGATGCTATAGTCTCTTTAATCAGATTCTTTCAACTAGTTCAGTAAGTCAGTCAATAAGCCTTTATTAAGTAGTTGCTGTGTGGGAGGCACTATACTGAGCCCCGGGAACACAGAAAGACAGTCCCTACCCAGGAAGAGCTTACAATCTAAAGGGGAAAGACAATACACTAAAGGAAGCTAAAAGGGGGTGGGAGTAGCAGGGAAGGTTGCACGTGTATGCTGGTGGGGGGATTCTAGTGGGCAGTGTGGTGGGGTGGGGGCGGGGGTGGGGGGGAGGTGATGAGAAGTCCAAAGGAGTGCAGCCAGGTTGGAAATGAAGAGACAGCTTTTTTAAATGGAGGTAGGAAATGAATGGTGTTTCTTAGCAGAGAGGTAATGGACTAGAAGTGTGCAAATATCAGACATGACTAATGTGCTCACCTGTTTTACATGGCTGTATTTATTTGTTATAATGAAAACTTCCATTTGGGAGCTGAGAGGGAGTAAGCTAATGAGAGGTGACTGGTTTTATATATTTATACGTGTGTGTGTGTGTGTGTGTGTGTGTGAGAGAGAGAGGGAGAGAGAGAGAGAGAGAGAGAGAGAGAGAGAGAGAGAGAGAGAGAGAGAGAGAGAGAGAGAGAGAGAGAGAGAATGCCTTAAAAAATGCCTAATAATCTGTGGTAGTAATCAGGGCTCAAAAATTACTGATGACCCTTTACCTGAACATTATGCTCGGTGCCCTTTATTCACATTCCATTTTCCTTCTGGACAGAACCTCAATAATCTAGGGCAGGATGCCAGTAGCTTTGCCCTAGGGGATGTGTGAGGAATGAGCCCATCTAACATTTAGCCCCCAATTGTGAGAAACATGCTCACCTTAAACAAAGACCAGTACCTGCTGTGAAATCAGGAAAGCTTTTATTAATCATATCCATTCAGGGTAGCCTCCCGAGTAAGGTTATAGGACAACTACAGCACATTCAGAAAAATGGAGCTTCTTATGCTGTTTTCCCGACCTCTGGCTCTCCCATGACACCGTCCCCTGGTCATAGGACTTTATGTTCTCCTCTCCAATAGGATTTTCCTCAAACAGCTCATCGAATCTGCGTAATTTCTGACCTTTACCTGACTGTCCTAGGTCCTGACTGTGGAAACAGAATTTCCTTGTTTCCCACACACGGAAATTTAGAGGGTGCAAAAATTTAACCATGAGTTAATGATGGAGCTGATGGAGCAAAAGAACCACTAAAAAAGGATCCTTGAACTTTCCTACAAATTTCAGCAGCCCAGATCGCTGATGAAGCATCCAGCTCATCCCAGTACATTCCTTTTAACTGCCCTTTCACTGTGGCCCTCATAGTCTGCACCTGGCCCAATGGCCCACCCCAGGCTATTTGCCACTTCTTAATCCCATCCAGATCTTCCCACAGTCTTTCTGTAGAAAATATCAATCTTACCCTCATCAAATGCACAGATTCCTCAGGAATCCAACCCAGTTGTATTGGGATCACAAATACTGCAGACTCACTAGGAAACTTACCCACCCATGTAGTGGGCAAGAAATAAACTCATTACTTGGACTGAAAGAATGCTTGAGTGGTCCAATTCTTTCAAGGCAGATCCACACCCTGTATCCTTGCATTTCCGGTTTTTAGAACCCCTAGACCACAACATTAATAGTAGTTAATTGTCCCTCTCTCTCTCTGACTCAACTGAATTTGCCTTATTTCACTTATTTTCACATCATGAATTACTAAATCAACTCAAGGCCTCAAGTTATGCTGCTTATTTCATCCCATTTTTTGTTACTTGCCCTGATTTCCAAAATTGCTGCCTTTTCCATCAGGTTAGGTTAAACATTTTCCTTTGGGGTTTGTCCAAAGAAGCTTCAGATTTCCAAGTAGACACAGCGTCGACAAATACACTTCTCCACAAGCTCTTAAACAAAATTTCAAACCTGTTGACCATTACTTCTATTTCTAGGTCTCTTTCTGTAAATAATATTTTATGGTTGGTGGGCTCAACAATGTTCTCCACTTTTTACTCAATCTCTTATTCTCTCAACAATTCCAAGAGGAAATCTCATTCCATCTCTAACTAGTTTTTTGGTTCCATCTTTACTTTCTATCTTTATCGTTCAAACCTTGATTTCTTTCCTTTTACTAGAGCACTAGTAATTTTTTTTTTATTTTTGTCCTGACCTTTTCCTTTTCAATTATTTAGATCCTCTCTGCCAGTTTCCCAGTTGGGTTTTCCTGTCATTGTTATTTTTGTTTTTTTCGACTCCAACCATTCTCCTTCCTCTGTCCATAGATGCTAAACTTCACATACACTCTGGATTGTTCTCATTCCTTTTCACATTTATATTTACTTCCTAGATTTTCTATTAATCTTAAACACTAAAATGGAAGCAACATTTCCTGCCTTTTGATTAACCTGTTTAGAATATTGTTAAACCCCTTCCAAGTAGAGCTTTTTTCAAAAACGATTGCCTCTGTGATCACATTGGTCCTATCCCATACATGCTAGAACACTGATGAGTTTAACACTTTCTTCTTTCTTTCTTTTTCTTTCTTCTTTTTCCTTTTTTCTTCCTTCCTTCTTTTTCTCTCTTCCTCTCTCTTTCTCCTTCTTTCTTTTCTCATCCTTCCTTTCTCTTTTTTCTTCCACAAAGATCATCCCTATTCTACATGCTGTTTCTCTTTTCATAAGTGAACTCTCTCTCAATACTGTTTCCTACCATCTTCACTCATTCCCATCTCCTGCCCACTACTTCTAAAAAAATTCACTCCACAGGTAATTTGCTTATTTCCTGACTTGGGCAACAGTTACAAAAAGCACTCAAGATGGCCTTCCCCAGAGCAAGGGAGACACTCACCTTTCTTAACACCTTTTCTCTTTCACATCTTCTAATTTTAGTTCCATGGGCCCACTGCTGGAACAGACCTAAGCAATCATCTAGTTCCCTCACTTTACAGAAGGGGAAACTGAGGCTCAGAAAGGAAAGCAATTTGTCCATGGTCACACAAGTGATGAGACACAGAATCAGGATTTGAACTGGGACCCTTGGTCTCTGAGTGCAAAGCTCTTAGCACTGTACCTCCTCTCCCACTCTCAATTATAGGTGGCCCTGTGTGTTCTTCTTCTCTTACGAACCAGAAAGAGTCTATAACCCTGACGCAGCTTTTTCAAGCACTCTCTGTTCCTGTCTTTGTGCCTAATCCAGGCTGCTGTAAGTAAATTAAGTCTGGCTTGTCCTTTCTCGAGGCTCCATTTCGTTCTGTAAAGTTGCTATTTACATCCTTATGTTCTACATTTAATTATGCTCAGCTACGGGAATATCCTGGAGTAAAGCTAAACGGGCCTCAAGGCCATTCTAAACTAGTTTTCCATTTGCACTTTTGACTCACAACAGTGGTGCCAGTGGAAAAAGGTCTGGGCTTGGAGTCAGGAAACCCGGACTCATTTTCTTTTTAACTGTGTGTCCATGGTAACCTACCCCCTGTAGGCCTCAGTTCCCCATATAAAAAATGGGGCTAATAATAATGGTCATGCCTACTTCATAGAATTGTTGGGAAGAAAAAGCTACATTAACCTTAAATCATTTGAGATTTGTGATTCATTAATTATTCTTTGTCATATTCCTATTTCCCCCAATCCTATTCCTTCTCTTTCCTCTCTGGGAACTGCCTGCTAATCCCTTTGTCTTTAACTTAATAAATTTCATTTGAATTATCTCCTGCTTTCGCCTTTTTGCTGTCAAACTCAGGAACCTCTGCTAAGGCTATTCCACTGGTAGAATTACTATGATAGATAAAGAGCCTGTCCCCTAATTTTTACAAATATATGTATACATTTCCTCCTTCTACTCTCCTTTTTAATCTCTTTTTTGTTCTTCATCATGATGTAAAATATATAAAATTCTTCCTTGGATTTTTAACTTTCTTTCACCAATCCTGCTTCTAGTCTGGTCCGCAAAGCCCTCGTTAAAGGGAGCAAAACCCTGTAAAAGATCCCTCCAGCCTCAACATCAAATGCCCACCATCACCAACTATCAAAAGTCAGGCAAGACTAGTGACTAGCATTTCCCTCCCCTCCCCCCTAGAACCAGCTCTGCTTCCAATCTGGCCCTTTTTTCCCCACCCCTAGTAGCAACCCTTGTGGAGATGTGACTTTGTTGGCATCACAGTCACTGAAGTCTTGGCACTGTCAAATGGTTCAACATCAGAAACAAATATGGTTTCATCAATGGAAATTGTATTTTTTTACTTTTTTAATTTATGGAATAAAACAAGCATTTCCATAATAGTACAATAAAAAAGATGATTGTACATGAAATTGCAAATTTACTATGCACAACTTGCTATTCTTTTCAAACACAGAACAAAATTATCATGTAAATTTCTTTTTTTTCTCCCCTCTTCCCCACCCCCCATGGTTACCATTAGACACAAATAGATATATATGTGTAAAATTATTCTAAACATGCTTCTATATATCAATTCTTTCTCTGGATGCAATCAACATCTTTCTTCAAATGTCCTTTATCAATGGAAATGATATTAAAGAAGATGCATTGCCATCTGCTTCTCTGCCATGCACCAAAGCAGTCTGAGCCTTTCCATCTGACTTGCAGCTGGGACCTCCTATAATGTCTGTCTCCTAATAAAATATTAGCGTCCTGAGATCAGTGATGGATTGATTTTCTCTTCGTGTCTCTGTTTGGCAGGGAACTTTGCACACACTAAGTGCTTAATAAATGCCTTTTTATTCATTCTGCTTTGGTTCTTTTGAGCCCTTCAGTCTAACCTAGGATCCCTTTAGATTTGGAAGAGCTGTTAGAAATTATCTAGTTCTACCATTCCATTTCACTGTGACAACTGATCACAGAGAGATTCAGTGACTTCCCCGGGGTCAAAGAGACAGTAAAGGGCAAAGCCAAGATGTAGACCCACATGCTCTATCCCAGAACCTGTGTTCTTTCCACTAGATCATGTCTGATCAGTACAGAGCTGGAAAGAACCTTAGAGGTCATTGAATCCAACCACCTCATTTTACTGTAAAATAGAGATAATAATAGCACCTACCTCACAGCATTATTATGAGGCTCAACTGAGATAATATTAGCACAGTGCCTGGCATGTAGTAGGTACTTAATAAAGGTCTGTTTCCTTTCATTTTTGTTGTTCAGTGGCTTCAGTCATGTTGGATTCTATGACCCCATCTGGGGTTTTCTTGGCAGAGATACTGGAGAGGTTTGCCATTTGCTTCTCCAGCTCATTTTACAGAAGAAGAAACTGAGGCAAATGGGGTTAAGTGACTTGCCCAGGGTCACACAGCTAGTAAGTGTCCGAGGCCAAATTTGAACTTGGGAAGAAGAGTCTTCTTGACTCCACTTCACCATCTAGCTGCCCTTTCCTTTCTTGTTCTTCCCCTTTTACAGATGAGGAAACTGAGGCACAGAGAAGTTAAGTGACTTTCCCGGGATTACACAGATGAGGCAGGAGTTGAGCCCTGATCTTCCTGACTCAAGGATCAGTGAGCTATCCACTATACCTCCATTGATTAGTGTTTCCTCAGGCATCTTCTGTTCATAGGCTCCACACAGGCCACACAAAACATTGTTCCTACATTGTCCTTACTGCACCTGAAAGTTGAAAGTATGGCATGCCTGATCCAGTCCACTGCCAAGTCCTATATTCCTTGAAGGGAGGGATCCCATCTCATTCAGCTTTGCACCTATCCTAAGGCCTAGCACAGCGCTTTATACATATAAGACACATAGTACATATGTTGAATAAATTAAAACCTCGGGTTCTAACTGCAATACTTACAGGACTTTCCATTCTATTTAAAATAAACTCTTCTCATACCCCAGGAGAAGCTAAAAGATCTCTGGCCTGCAGTTTACCCTTCTGAAACAAGCTTGTCACTGTTCTACAGCATCTTCTCATAAGTTTCTATTATCTGGCCCCATTAAAATGGTATTTTAATTGCTTTTTAGGCACTCAGGGTTAACAGTTTCATTTCTATACAAATTGGAGGTTTTAACTAGTACCTACTGGGGGTGGGAGCTTCTACAAAATTTTTCCAAAAATGTTGAACATAGCTTTCCTGGAACTTGATTCAAAAGATAGCATACATGTTTGCCTCAAGGAGAAAATACAAGCATTGAAGAGCCTCCATAATCTGGCTCTAACCAACCTTCCCAGATTTACCTTTCATTTCTCTCCTTCAGAGTTTCACTCAAACTGAGTGCTGTCCAATCTCATTCTACCCTTTCCTACCTCTGTTCATTTGCATAGAGCAGGGGTGAGGAACCTACGGCCTCAAGGCCACATGTGGTCTTCCAGGTCCTTGGGTGCAGCCTTTTGACTGAGTCTAAGTTTTATAGAACAATTCCTTTTGGTAAGGGGATTTGTTCTATGAAGTTTGGATTCGGTCAAAGGGCTTCACTTGAGGACCTAGGAAGCCACATGAGGCCTTAAGGATGCAGGTTCCCCACCCCTGGCATAGGCCACCCTGTCCCCATGTCTAGAACAGCTTCCTATCTCCTCTCTGCCTATTAAAACTTATTTGTTCTCTCAAAGCTCAGTAAAGTACCACTGGCTCCATGGAGTCCTCCCTTATCCCCCAGATGATAGCATTCCCTCCCTCTTCCAGTTTCTGTAGAGCCTTTTATCTGGCTCTCTCTTTTGTCCCCAGAACACCCTACCTTGTACCACACTTATTTACACATGTCTTGTGTCTCCATATTAGGTATTAAGCTTGTTGAGAGTAAGGTCTGTGCTGTTTTTCATCTTTATATCTCCAACATCCAGCACTGTACTTTATGCCTTGTAGGTTCTTATTAATGTTTGCTGAAAAAGGAAAGCTTTGACTAGATGGCTGTTCATTAATCCATTTGAATTTGCTTTGTTAAATAGTAAGGGTTTGTGCCATATTTCATTCATACTTTAGATGTTTATTTCATTATTTTCATTAATGGTTGTTAACTTTATTATTTAATATTTCAATGTCATTAAATTGGATTGCATTGAAATACACTGATGACCTACAGGGGAATTACAACTCCCTTATTCTTGCTGTTTGAATATTGAAAGATGGATAGATAGATAGACAGACAGACAGACAGAGAGACAGACAGAGAGACAGACAGACAGACAGATAGATAGATAGATAGATAGATAGATAGATAGATAGATAGATAGATAGATATGTATGTTCCAAGGACTCAAGTTATGGACACTGTTCCTATCACAGTGTCTCTAGGAAGATTTCTGTTTATATCCCTTGTATACTAGATTCTCATAACAAGTCTCCTCTTGAATGGAGGCTTATCGAATCTCTAACCTCATATCCTTATTCATTCATTGTGTTGCTCTACCCCACTCATATCCAGTTCACTAGTAAGTCAAAACATCACCCTCATGATGTCTTTGTTCTTCTTTGAGAATGAAGGATGAACAAGACATTCATTCAACAAACATCTGTGAAGTGTCTACAATTTGCAAGGTACTAGATGTGAGGAAAACAGTCCCTGATCTCAAGGAACTTTCATCCTGTGGAGGATTCTACTATGTGTATAACCTACTTGACCACAATTAGAACAGATCAAATAGGGCAATCAATTAAACCAGATGAACAACTGTACCCACAACCCCATGGTTCCATGCAATCACATAGACAAGGTTCTAGGAAATATCTCAATTTCCTAGAAATCTTCCAGGAATAGTCTGGTTCAGCTGATAAGAAAGCTATGCCCCATTTTCTCTGTTTCTCCCTGAGATAAAATACCATGTAGTACACACCCACAGGCAGTAAATGCTGTTCTTTTGTGTTGGGCTCTCTGTTCTTGGGGAGCTGTACTCATTGTCTCAAGAGAGCATTATTTATACAGATTAACTACAGAAAGCATTACAAGAAGAAGCAGCTATAAGATCATTGACTCTGAGAAGCATCGCAGGCAGTAAGTTGGATATTGTAAACATTACTTACAGAAACATCAGCGGAGAGGGAGAAAACGCACCACCTCTAGGGACCATTAATTTGAGGGAATATTGCCAACCACAGCATTACTTTAAAAAAAAAACACTGGTTACGCCCCTCAAATACATCCTGTCACTCGAAATCAAATCCTGGAAGAAATCATGCACAGGAAAAGCTTGAAAAGAGATACATGAGACCTTATCTGATGGTGGCCTGAAGGTGAAGGAGCCTGGAGTCTTTCCTTAAATAGATCGATCACTCATTGGTCCCTGTGCAGACTCAGCCGGTCAAAGGCTTCAGAGAGACACTGCAAAATTTGTATTTCAAGAGTTTTGATGCCATTAAATAAATAGGCCTTTATGAGCCCAAAGATTCACCTCATACCTTAGCCCTCTCCCATTTACAGGAAAGTATAGGACTTTTAATTCCACTAGCTTCACTCTGAAAATGTTGAGTGACGCACCATGACATCAAAAGGCATGGGCATATGAACTCGGGGCCATGCTCATATCTGTCTAAGCCATATCCCTGAGAAAGTTCACCAAAGGGAGTATCTTACACAGAAGTAAACCCCTGGGGATGGGGTGGGGGGGACTAGGAAACATGGAACTATAAATTATGGGCCCCCCTCCTGTCACTATGAAAAACAGTCATTGGTGAAAATGATCTTTGTGGTGACAATGTCGTTAGATGCTCCTTAAATGTGCATCCTCCCAGCATCACTTGTTCTTTGTAGAAGCAGTAAGATTCGAGTGTGATTAAGAAAGCCAGCCATGTATTGACATTTCCCTTTCTACAATCTGTTCACTATTAGGGAATGTCTATGATTTTGGAAAGAAATGTGGATAAATGTTCAATTTGCATTTAGAACTGCTTTTTTAGGTACTTGGTGTAAGTAATTATAAACAAAGAAAATTTGCGTGGTCTTTGTATGAATGTTTTTGGTGAGTCTTGAAAGTATGAGCTCTTTGAGAAGAAGCACTAGGTTATCACCAGGGTCATGACCAGCTATTCCTGCATCATTCAGAAGACCAGTCTCCTGGATACAAGCCAGATGATAAGGATCTTTTTCTAGCTCTAGAGGCACTAAGGCATCATGACAGAGTAGTGGATTTGGGAGTCAGGAAGACATGAATTCAAATGCTGCCATGTATGACCATGAGCAAGGAAAGAGAGTTGGGTTTGGAATGAGAAAATCTAGGTTCAAATCCTGGCTTTCCCACAAGCTGGCTGAGTGACCTGAACAACCCACTTAACTTCTGAACTTCGGCTTCCTCATCTGTTAAATAAGAGAATTAGACTAGATGACCCGTAAGGTCGTTTCAGGTTCTAAGTCTGTGATCTTGTGAACCAAACTCACTTAACCTCTCTGAATCTCAATCTCCTCATGTGTAAAATCAAGGTGTTGAAGTAGACGATGACCTTTTAGCTTCAAGTCTGTGATTCTATAATCCCAAATCCCTTAATCTCTCTGAGCCCAGTTTTCTCATCTGTAAAATGGATATAATAACGCCTACCTTGGTGTGTTGTCATGAAACTGATGGTCCTCTTTGAAAATGAAGGACAAACAACAACATGAAGCTCAACTAAGATAATAGATGTAAAGTGTTATGTGTCTGTCAATTGTTACTATTTACAGATCCACAATACGCCCAAGGCTTTTAGTGATTTGACTCCTCTAGGGTTCACTTATTTTTATCCTATGCTAACTTCCTTTTCTGATGACATTAGTTGCTCAGGGTAATGCCATAGACAAAATATCTGGATTTCAGCAAGATATTTGACAAAATCTCTTATGACAGAATACTAAGAAATTGAGTTGAGTGAGAATATTCATGTGGTTTGCTGAAAACTGAATCCAAAGAACATTGATTAAGGGACTGTCAGCCTGGAAAGGAGATCTTTAATAGGCGACACATACATACATATATATGTATGTATATGTGTGTATATATATATGTATATATACATATATATATATATTCCGCACATACACAGGCTGTGTTCTTAGCTTTATACTGTGTAACATTTTTATTGATGATGGAGAAAAACATAGATAGTGAGTTTATTGACTTTGCTGATGACATAAGGTTGAGAGGGGATAACTAATGCACTGGAGAACAGAATCACAAGTGAAAATACCTGGATAGATTGATGTTATGGCCTGAAAGGAACAGAGTGAAACTTAATAGGAATCAATGTAAAGTCCTGTACGTGGGGGGAAAACTACAAAAAATACAGTTTAGGGGAGACCTGGTTCAAACATCATTTTGGGCGGAAAAATCATAGAGGATTTACCTTACAATGAGTCATAGTGATGTAGCTGTAAAAAATTCTAATTCCATTTTAAGCAGCATTAATAAAATATCCATGAGAAGGAAGGTGATGGCTCTTCTGCTATGCTCTGTCCTGGTCAGAATACTTTAAGAGACCTGTGTGTAGTGTTGTACACCACATCCTAATGGGGGTATTTATCAATTATAATACATCCAGAAGAAGAAGATCAAGATAATGAAGAATTTTGAAGCCATATTCTATGAAGATGCTATGGTGAGATATATCATGAGCAAGAAACGATGCCAGAGATGTGGAGTAGGGGATGTCATTGGAGACATATGCCTGGGGGAAAAAGAGGAGTTGGTTTTGCAGTGAAAGCAAGGGATACATGCTGAGTAGCCCAAGTCTTCCAATGGGATCTACATAATTTTGAGAGATGAAAGGAAGGCCTCCTCCTTGTTGGATGGACCTTGTATGGGAAATTTGTGAGAGGCCATAGACAAGTATCAGGCAAGTTGAAGAGGCATGGAAAGACTATCCAAAGCAATGAGAGGAAGGATCTAATAGCCTGTTGAAGTGTTGATGGAACTGGTTAACCTAGGAAAGAGAAGATTGTATTTGCTATCTTCAAATCCCTAAAGAGTCAGTAAAGAGAGATTACATTTGGTTTGTGTACCTTCAGAAAGCAGAACTAAGATCAATGAATAGCAGTAACAAAAAGGGATAGATTCCAAATGAATATAGGGGAAAACTTTTTTTTAACAGAGCTGTCCAACAATAGACGATAGTGAGTTGCCTGTCAATGAATGTTTTTAAAGTAGAGACTGAATATTCATTTGTCAGAGATGTTACAGAAAGGATTTCTTTACTGGGAGGCACACAGGCCCAAGTGACCTCTAAGGTCCCTTGAAACTCTATGAAATTGGAGATAATAATACAGCATTGTCCTGACTGCCAACAACATTGAAGACTGACCTATGAATAATCACAGAGCACTGTATATCTTGCTGATACTCATGTCATATCATTATTTTTCAATTAGTAACCAAAAGTACAGGGTTTGCAAAGAAGGGGGAAGGAAGGAGAATTGTTGCGATTACAAGGAGTACATTTTTCTTTTCTCTAGTTACCATCCATCAGTATTACAGATTGACCATAAAAGTCTGGCTCGCATCAGAGGGGTCGCAGTCAAAGGAATAATGTTAACTATAGTTTACTGACATCATCCACCACATATCTCATTCCTGGCAGTCAGGAAGTGAACATTTTCACTCCTGGCCAAATTAGACCTAAAGAGAAGGAACACCCATTTTCAAGGCTCACTGTTCCATCTAGAAACAACTTGAAACCCTTCCAAACATAAGAGGCTCAATTCCTCCTTTCCTCCCTCCCTAAAGGAAAAAGGAGGGAGGATCCTGGGAAAATCCCAGGATTTTAAGGAGCAGTAGGAGGAGGGGAAAGGTGCTTTGAACTCCTAATATAGATTTACAATCATCAGTTGTGATTTCAAGTACCACTGACATCCTGTTTTTGCAATGACTACTTTGAACAATCCCAACTGTAAATAACCTTTTCCTTGTGTTTTTCTTTTGCATTTTGGCTTCTGTGTAAGCTTGTCATATATGAAACCCAAAGAAAAGGTCCTTGTCCCTCCTACTGGCTAACCATGTATTTTAATGAAAGTGTGGAGTCTTTGCCGGCACTGACTACGATTCCTCTAAGGAGCCAATTTCCATTTCAAGTGATCATTCATAACAATATTAATGCAGAATAATAGATGCAGTTGCTTCTTGCATCCAAAACCTAGACAACAGGAAAGAAAGCTCTGTTGGGCCAGAGGATCTGAATATGTTTGTTTCTTCCTTCTTAAACATCATTTTGAATCCCAAACGCTCTACCTGCGTCCATATTCTCAGGACACCTGCCTACCAACATAATAAACAAGAAACCCATGTCAAGCGAGTTCTCTTCAGTGACTTCAGCCATATAAATTTCTGAAGGGGGTATGCACATATGCATTTACTTGGCTTTGGCAAGTAACCCTTAACAGTGTCTTTATTTTTAAATAACTAAGATGGATCCAGAGAGGTGGTTGTTATCAGTCTCACCCCAGAGTTCAAGACCTGGTCCACAAACACATTTATACCTCAGGCAAACACAATCTGAGTCAAAATGACAGTTAAGACGCTTGAGGTTGGCAGGACAGTTTTGGATGGTGTGTAGTCTACTGTTTTACATATAAAAGTTTCCCAAGTGGGGCGGATGGCTGAGCTGCTAGCTCCAGAAGCACTGGGGTGTGTGTTGGGTTGGAAGGTGAGGAGGAGGGCAACTTCCCTCTCTCACTATGTTATTCCTCCGGACTACAGAGGAGCTCTGTGAATTACTTTTGCTGGGTTCGACCCCAGTGACAGCCCCCCTTGTCTGATGTTGTGCTAGAGATCCCTTTTTGGAATCTGAAGGTGCCTGTCTGGGACGTGTATTTTTGAGTACATGGGGGGGGGGGGGGTAGTGAGGGAGGGAGAGAGAGAGAGAGAGAGAGAGAGAGAGAGAGAGAGAGAGCGAGCAGGAAGAGTGGACTTTGTCTTACGGGCAGAATGAACCCTAGCTAGGTCCTTCCCAGTCCAGCCCTCCACACCCATCCAGAAATGAGGAGATCGCAAGGAGGGCAGGGAGGCAGGGGGAGAAGGATTCTAGTAAGCACAGGCAGGAAGCTCAATTGAGGAGGGTAGCGGGTATTCCCCCTTCCCCTTCCCCACAAACAGACACTACGGACGGAAACTCGAGTTGGGGTCCGGGGAGGAAGGAGAAGGGAGAAGGGGTGTTAGCCAGAAGGAAAACCTCCTCCTTCTCCGAGTCGGGTGCAAAGTGAGCAGAGAAAGTTGCAGCGCTGCCTTGGGCCCCGGGCCGGGCTACGCTGCAGACTGGGCTGGGAGAAGGAGGCAGCGGGGCTGACATGGGGGCACCGCTTTACCTTGTCTTTGGGGTCGAGGTTCTGCAGCACCTCCTTGCCCGAAGCGCTGCGGATCTCCACCCCGCCGAGGGCTGGAGCCGGGGGATCCCGGCAGTCCTCCCGGGCTGGGCTCCTCCGGGGGGTGTCCGGCTCGGCCGCCAGCGGCCGGCTCCCCCCGCCGCCCTGGCTGCTCCTCGGGGTCTTGGCCCCTCGCTGCCCGACGCTCAGGGCATCGAAGTCCAGCGTCTTGCTCTCGAAGGCGCCCTCCACGTTGCAGAACATGCCCCCGTACTTCTGCCGGGGGATCTGGTCCGTGGTACCTGGCCTGGCCAGGTAGACCGGCAGATCATCCTCGCGGCTGTTGTCCCAGCCCCTCCTGCCCGATGCCATGGCCGCGCCGGGGACGGCGGGGTTCTACGGGTGGCAGGAGGCACTCTCCGGCCGAGAAGACGGAGAGGGGCAGCGGCCGGCGCGTGCGGGGAGCGAGAGCGACTGGAGCCGAAGTGAGACGAGGTTTATGAGGCTGCGAACCAGAGGTGGCAGTGCAGCCCCGATTTCAGCTCTAGTCCCATGACAAGAGCTAGGACCCAAAAAGAGCCCTGCGCCGCACGCTCGGTCCCCCCTTGCCCCCGAGCTCACGTCTGCCTGGGCTCTGCCTGGCACACACGCAGCGCTGCCACTCGTCTGTGCCCTGCTCTGCTGCCCCTCCCACTCCGGCTGCCCCTCGTAATCCTAGGATTCCCAGCTGGAAGGACCATGGAGCTGGGAGAGAACCTTGTGGGTCATCTAGTCCAAACCCCCACATTTGGCAGATGAGGAAACTGATCCCCAGAAGAGGGAAAGGACTAGCCCAAGGTCACACAGGTAGTGGAGTTGTGTAAAATGACGTCCTTTCAACTCAGAGGATTATTTTTGCCTGTGGCCCCTAGTGAATGCTTAATTAATGATGTTTAATAGCCAGATGACTGCCTAGGCAGGACTCAGATTCAGGTTCAATCCCCTCATTCCACAGACAAGAAAACTAAATAAAGTTCAGGAAGGAAAATGAAATGACTAATCCGAGTTCATATGGATTGTGAGTGTCAAAGTCAACTGATGGTGTTGGAGAGAGCGCTGTGTTTGGAGTCAGAAAGACTTGATTTCAAATCCTGTCTCAGATACTTATAAACTGTGTGACTCTGGGCCGATTCATTTAACCTTTCTGGGTCTCAGTTTCCTAATCTGTAAAAGGGTGGGATTGGAGTCAATGACTTCTAATATGCCCTCTGTCTTGAAATCTGTGATCCCATGATTCAAATCTCCAAACCCACAATTCTTTCTTCTTCATCATAAATTCAACACATATACACATGAGTATACATGTGTAAGCTCTGCCTTACATATGTGAAAGCAGACACACAATCCTATGTTTTGTCTTGTGACCATATATTCCATCTCGTAGACATCGCTATCCATCTGTATATACACTTTGAAGTGTACAGCCCACAATTTTTCTTCCAAATGTGTGCTAACCCTCCGGTTTCATTTCTAGTCCCCTACCCTAGATAACAACTGAAGACAAACACATTTCTTTAATTGCACATACGAAGGCACTATCCATGGGCCTTTATTCATAAAACTGCAGAGTCAGCCTTGGAGAGGAGCTGGTAACAGAGTTTCTATCCCTGTTACTGAAGAAGCCAGGGGACTACTCATGAGGGACATTGTTGATGGGATTCCCGTTCATGTATGAGTTGGATCAGATATTGTTGAAAGTACCTTCCAGCTCTGAGAGTCTGTGCTTTGGGGACTCAGTGTGCAGTTTGTCCTGGTGGCAGAGTAGGATGTTGGCACATTGGGAACTGTGCTGGGTGAAGAGGGTGGAGGCTGACCAGGTCTTGGCAACTGGGAACAAACATGGAACTCCGCATGTTGATGCTTGCCATGTGCAAAGGGAGTACTCAGGGAAGAGGAGGGCAACTGCAAATGATTAAGCTTTATCCAAATTGCATGTGACTTGTTGGCCCTCAGGCTACAGGTAATTTGCCAAGATAACCTTTGGGAAGTTTCCCTCTTGATAAGAGCTTGGCATTGAACCTAGAAGACATTTCATTTCAGAAATTTGTGAAATGAGATGTTCCCTGATATTTCTCTTGGGTTGGGAACAACTGTCCCACAACTAATGCGGCGGGGGGGGGGGAAGGATAGATGAGCAAATTACTTTTAACAAACAAAGATTACATTAGTATGGGTAGAGGGAGAAAGCAGCATAATGGGAAAAGGATTGGATTTAGCTTTCCGGGGATCTGGGTTCAAATCCTGACTTGGCACTTAATCCCTGAATGACATCAGGCTAGCCTTTTATTCTCTTTTGGGCCAAAATTTCTCTAGGCATCCCAACTCCTTTTTTTCTTTGAGATTAAGTTAAGGATTGACATATACTTAAACTTGCTCATCTGTAAAATTAAGAAACTAGATTAATTGTGTTTATTATTAGAAGTCTAGTGGAAAGAACTTAGATCAGGAGCCCCAACTTCTGACTTTCAATCACAGTTTTGTCCCTTAATGTCTGTGTGACCAGAAGCAAATCACTTGACCTGTCTGCCAGACTCTTCTTGAGTGAAAAATACTAACACTTGCTTTACCTACTTCTCAGATTTATTGTCAAGATCATAGGATTTAAATCAGAATGGGACCATGGACATCCAACACTCATTTTATAGATGGGGAAACTGAGTCCCAGACAGGCAAAGAGACCAAGAGAAAATAAAATCCTAGCTGTGAAAGAATGAAAGCTCTATCTAAGGGTTATTACTGAAATCACTTTAAACTCTCACATTGGTTCATTTTGTCCAAGTCAATCAATCTTCCTGGAAGATATGCCACCAAAGTGGGAAAGGGTTTGTTCAGTGCAAATGTGACCTCTAAACCATAAAACTGACTTCTTCAGAATCAGGGGCCTCTCTCCACAATGGGGTCAATTTATGAAATCTGTGTGATTCAGTGTCTGATGATGACAAGTCCCACAGGAGCAGAGAGGTCTGAATATTGTTAATCAGACCTATCAACAGCTCCACAGTCAGCCAGGGAAATCTATGTTGAAACAAATGGTGTGAGATTACTATGGACAGAAAAAAACCAAATGCACATCTTTTCACAAAGGTTGGTGTCAGATTTGTTACATGCAAAACCCAGTTTGTATCCCATGTGACTGTGCAGCGAGCCGAGTCTCTCCATATTAAGATGACTTGAGACATGTGCCTGCAGTGTATTGGATTAAAGCTCTGAGGATGCTTTTTGCCAAGGTCTCTCACTTTGCATACAGCTCAGCTGAGTGTAGTTGCTCCCTCAAGAATAAGCACAGGCATGCATCAAGCCATCCTCATTCTGAGGTAGTTGTATAGAGGATTTGCCTTGCAGAAATAAATTGAGCTACACATGCTTATAAAACTAAAAACCGAGGAGGACAAAAACTCCAACAGACTTTGAGGTCAAAATATGAAGCAAGACAAGAAATCCCCCAAGTAATCTAGGCTGAGTAAACAGCTAATTTGGATCAATCTGACACCATCCATTTTCCCTAAAGCAAGGGTTGGATACCTTCCTCCCCTCACCTGAGAGGTGAGGGTCTACTTGGACAGAATGTTACATCCAGTTTCAGACTCATTCTTTGCATTGGTTGTTTTTGCTGCATTCTTTTTCTTTTTTTAACAACTCACAGTTGTGTGCTATTTAACAAACTCAAAAAAAGTGCACAAGACACACTTTTAAAGTTTAGTCTTCGTTATTAACATTTTCTGCATCCTTTTAAGTCTAGACAATCAACAAAACAACCAATCAATGATCAATCAATTTGTGGGATTACAGTCAATTTCTGAGGTATAGACACTGACAGAAAATTTAACAGTTGGCTTTCTAGAGCCCAATAGGGGCTGGCCCTAGTTATACATCCCTAACAAGAGAAGGCTCAATTGAATGTGGGGGACAGAAAGAAAGGGACAGATGTATCTCCAGGAATACTATGGTGAACAGAGAGAAAGAGACAGAAACAGAGAGAGTAAGGAAGAAAACACTTTTTAAAATTAAAGCAATAAGGTCTGAATCATCTTATCATAACCTCTACTCTCTACCTCATTTTGCTATTATTGACACAGAGATGGGGGGAACTTGAAGCTTGGCTTTGCAAGGTCGGTGTTTATTGCCCAAAGTTAGTTTTTAAATGCTCATTAAATCTCACAAAGTGTTTGACAATGAGTTCAGTTCCACTATACTTGGAAGGGTCTATAAATTCAATTCTGCAGGGTTAGGTGGAGCCAGTCACCTCTCTCACAAAATGAACCTAAGTTTTTGAGAATAAGGTATACATGAGAGATGTGGAAAAAATGAGAACAATATTTTATAGTTGATGTACTGTCAGAAATCATAGAAAGTGATTTCTAAATGTGGCAATAGTGTCAATTCTATAAAAACACATTTACGATGCCTCTCCCTCTCTACTTTGCAAAAGTTGGGGATTATGGGTATGGAACACAGCATATGTTTCATATGCCAAACTGAGTTGATGTTTTAGTTATTTCTGCTAATCTGTTTTTCCCCTGTGTCTTTAAAATTATTTATTTCAAGGGATGGCTCACTAGGGAAAGGAAGGAGGAGGGACATATTTGAAAATTAAAGTGATGTAATTCTAAAATATATCAATTAAGAATTATAATTATGTTTATAAAGCATATTTGCACTTATGGAGGATTTGACAATAACAAACATCTGTTAAGTGTCTATATGTATAAGGCATCATGCTAGGTACTGGGAACGATAATCGTCATCACTGATATAGTGCCTACTATGTTCTAGGCATTATCTAAGTGCTTTACAAATATTGTCTCATTTGATCTTTACAGCGTCTTTAGGAGACAGCATTATTATCCCCCTTTTGTAGCTGAAGAAACTGAGGCAAACTAACTGACTTTTCCAAGGTCACAGCTACTTAAGTGTCTAAGGTCATAGTTGAACTCAGGCCTTCTAGACCCCAAGTCCAGTGCTCTATCCACTGCAAACCCTGGCTGCCAAATAAAGCCAAAACAGTCTTTGCCCTCAGGAAGCCTACATTCTATTGGGGGCTTACTACATGTACAAAGATAATTCAACACCAAGTACGTTACAGAATCATATAAATAATCAGAAAACTGCCTTTTGGCTCTTGAGCTGTCTCAAAAGAAGTAAAGAATGCACCAAATTGCCAATGGCGTAATAGAATCACTTGGTTTCCTACAGGCTTGGAATTTTCTCCCGCCTAATCTCTGCCTCCCGGCTTCCTTCAAGTTCTAGTACAAATCCTACCTTCTACAAGACGCCTGTCCCAATCCCTCTTAAGTCTGTGCCTTCCCTCTGTTGATTAGCTCCAAGTTATCCTGTCTGTAGCTTGTTTATACACAGCTGTTAGCATGTTGTCTCCTCTGTTAGATTATAAGAGTTATCTTTAACCTTTGTTCTGTATCCCCATCAGTTAGTACAGTTCCTGACGCATAGTAGGTCCTTAATAAATGTTTATTGACTGACTGACATATCTGAAGAAAGTCAGATTGGTCTCTCAACATCATCCAGGAGCTTTCTTCTGAAAAGAAACTAAACAGTTGTTGGAATAAGGAAGGATAAGCATGAAGGAGGGGGGAGAGACAGGGACTTAGAAATGTCCTTGAGGTAAATCCCTTTCCACAAAAGGATTAGTTAATAAGACAAGACATTACCACCTACATGGAGGTGAGCTTCTCTCCTCCCCCCCTTCATTTTTTGTGTATTAGACATCACACGCATTTTGCTTTCTTTTATGTGGCAGCCCTCAAATGTTATGGCTCCAATTTCCAACGCCCAGTTTCCTTTTAGTTATGAAATAGGAAAGACACACCAACAAATGTGGACTGACTGATAAGATAAACTAGTTACTCATTCTGAAAGTGCTCAGATGGCATGATGTCTAGACCTGTGTTTCATTCAAATAGGCTCAGAAGTGGAATTCAATCTCTTCAATGTCTCCAAGAAAGGGCCAGGCATGAAATGAATCACAGAAATAGTGGAGGGGATTGTCTCTATGGGTACATTTCCAATACTATTTCCCCTCCCTCCCAAAAATAACTTGAAGTCTATTTCCTTGCGTTCAACCCTCATTAATTTTTAATGATTTCTGAGGATGATCTGAATCATTGAAAAAGAAAAAAACAAAAGGCAAAGAGAGAATTGTACCAGCCATTCTTCCTCATATCGGTTCTATTAAACATTTATACACTCCAATCAGGAGCTTGTCCATGTTGAAATCATTTGGCTTTTGGAATCACCATTAGTCCATAGTGAACAACAGAGACCCCCTACTCCATTGGAAGATCAGTGTGCTGTGGTACCTAAATGACCTTCTGAGCAGGTGACACTTATGATTTTGATACTGAAATAAAGGTAATCAAATCTAATGCTTCACAGCATGAAGTGATCACCTCAAATTCCAGAACTTTCCCCTGTTTAAAGAATGGCTGACATTGAGCTTGAGCTGTGAGAGTCCTAGCTTCATGGAGCTTTTTAGAGTTTCAAACAAGCAAAATGAAGCCAAAATGGGTCATATCATTAGTTAGTAGCACAGGTTAAAAACCAATTCTCCTGATTCTGGAATCCAGGGTTCTTTCCAATATGCCACACTGCTTCTTTCTTTTAAGGCAGATGATATATACTCATTCAGAGACAGAATCCCAGACAGGATATAGTTAGTTCCAGTAGGGGAATATCTATGTGATGACCCTATCGTGTGTGGTTTGGGAAACATCAACTCTGTTCAGAGCAGACTAAGCTGTATACGAATGCTCTGAGTAAGAGCTGCTGGTTACTGATGAGCATACTTCAGTGGATTTTATTTTATTTTTCCCAAAGTCTGGGAATGCAAAGGAGACTTAAAATGTTATTCTAACATCTCTTTCTTTTGTTTTGTTTTAATTTGATTTAGTTTAGTTGGGGAAGGGTATTCTTTTCTTGGTCCAGAACTATTATTTCAGCTGTGTGAGGAAGTCCTGATGAGGGATCTCCCTCAAAGATGCATTTGTTCTCATTCAATCAGTTTTCAGTTATGTCCTCTCTTTGTGGCCCCATTTGGGGTTATCTTGCAGAGATACTGGAGTGGTTTTGCCGTTTCCTCCTTCACCTCATTTTACAAATGAGGAAACTGAGGCAATCTGGGTTAAGTCACTTGCCCAGGGTCACACAGCCAGGAAGTGTCTGAGGCCAGATTTGAACTCAGGAAGATGAGCCTGACTCCATGTCTGGAACTCTATCCATTCTATCCACCTAGCTGCCCAAGATACACATCAATAACTTTTCTGTAACCTAGAGATATTGAGAATTTTCTGGAGCATTGAGAAGTGGAGTGACTTGCTCATAGACATTATGAGGCAGATCTTTTTGACTCTAAAACTGGCCCTCTGATCACTGTGACAGCCTGCTTCCTATTCTAATTTCTGTCAGGCTGCAAAATATTAAACCGTTTAAGATGGAGCCAAGTAAAAGAACTATCGGCCAAGAAAAGCATCTTTACTTCTGGGTAGAAACTTGCTGGTTGCATCAATACTCAGGGCATATCCTGGCTCCAGATTTAGTAACATGTGAATAAAAGTGATGAGCTGTGGGGATAATGGGTTATGGTTGGAGGGACATGGAGAAGGAGGGAGCCTCTCATCCAGAATCTCGGTCATGGAAAGAATCAGAAATGCCTTGGTAATGTTTTCTGACCAGAATGCTTTTGGCATGTCAACTTTTTTGTAAAAAGTTGCAACTAGTTTGAACTCCTCTCAGAAACACTCAATTTTTCTTGATCATAATCAGGATGATCTAGTCTCCCATCCAGTTACATGAAGGCAACAGATATGGTGAAAAGAACATTGACTCTGAATTAAGAGAACCTGAGTTCAAATCCCACATCTGACACTTACCTGGATGAGTTATTTTATATCCCTCAGCCTGAGTTTCCCCATCTGTAAAAGGAGGGAGTTGACCTCGAAGGGCCCTGAGGCCCATCTCTTTCAGCTGGGGAGCTATGATGTATTTTCTGTTTGACTTGTTTGGGCCATCACATTGAGAGATTTCATGAAAAGTGCACAAAGTTTAAAGTCAGGGAATCTGATGTCTAGTTCCCACTTGGCTGCTCACTAGTTGTATGACATTGAAATCACTTATCATCCCTGAACTTCAGTTTCCTCTACTCTAAGATAAAAATAATAATAATGATATCTAATATTCATGTAGTACTTAAAGGTTTGCAAAGCACTCTACAAATATAATCTCATTTTATCCTTACTACAACGACTCTGGAGAAAGGTATAATCATAATCCCCACTTTACTGATGAAACTGAGGCATATAGAGGTTGTGACTTGCCCAAGGTCACATAGCTAATAAATATCTGAGGCTAGATTTGAACTCAGATCTTCCTTCCTCCAGGTCCAGCATGCTTAGTTGCTTAGGATTAATGATTTATTAATAATTTTAATAAATTATTTATTAATAGTTGTACTATCTATCTCATAAGGTTGCTGTGGAGATAAAATAAGATAATATATGGAAAACATTTTGTAGACCAAAACCCCATTGCCATGTGAAATACTCAGGTATCTGAAAAATTAATTTTTTCAAATTAATTTTTTTAAAAAATAGGATAGGTAAATTTTTTGTTTTTCTTTTAATATTGGCTACTTTAGCTCAGAGCAGCTAGGTGGTGAAGTGGAGAGAGTGTGGGACCTGGAGTCAGGGAGACTCTTCTTTGTGAGTTCACATCCGTCCTCAGACACTTACCAGCTATGTGACCCTGGGAAAGTCACTTAACCTTGTTTGCCTCAGTTTCCTCATCTGTAAAATGAGCTGGAGAAGGAAATGGCAAACCACTCCAGTATCTTTGGCAAGAAAACCCCAAATGGAGTCACAAACCGAGACGACTGAAAAGCAACTGAACAACAACTTTAGCTCACCTGGCTTCTCATACAGAGGCACTGCTCTCGTAGTCAGAAAGAAGGAACCAATCTTTATAGTACCATGTGCTAGTAGAAGCAAAAATGGAACCTTACATGTCTGTTCAGACCCAAAGACAGTTCTTAACCTTTCTAGCTTTTTGTCTACATAATCACAGTGACATCACAGGAATGAGCCTCACTCTCAGATTTGGAAGGCACCTTAGTGGCCATCTAGTCCACATGTGGCCTTGAGGCCAAAGGTTCCCCACCACTGACCTACTCCAATCCATATCTGTCTAAGAACCTCCTCTGCAGGGGATGCCCATCAATTGGGGAATGGCTGAACAAGTTGTGGTATATGAATGTAATAGAATACTATTGTGCCAAAAGAAAAGATGAGCAGGTGGACTTCAGAAAAACCTGGAAACACTTAAAAGAATTGAGGGTAAGTGAAGTAAATAGAACCAGGAGACCATTGTACACAGTAACAGCAACATTGGGCGATGACCAACTTTGATAGACTTACCTCTTCTCAGGAATGCAACAATCCAAGACAATTTCAAAAGACTCATTATGGAAAATGCTATCCACATCGAGAGAAAGAGCAAAGCATAATATTTTCATTTTTCTTTGTTTTGGGGGGATTTTTTGTGTTTTTTTCTTTTGTTTTGTTTCTTCTTTTGAAACATGACTAATGTGGAAATGTTTTACATAATTACACATGTATAACCTATATCAGATTACTTACCGTCTTGGGGAAGGGGAGGAAGGGAGAAAAAAGTGGAACTCAAAACTTTATAAAAAATGAACTTTGAAAACTATCTTTACATGTAATTGAAAAAAATGAAATATTGTTTATAATCAAAAGAGAAGAAGAAAAAGAAACTCCTCTAGAATATACTGGACAAATGGTCTTTAATCTTTGCTTGAAGACCTCCATTGACGGGGGACCTGCTCCCTTCTGTTGAGGCCCATTCCACTTTGGCATCCTCTAAGCATTAGGAAATATTTTCTTGCATCAAACCTAAATCTGCCTTTTTGCAACAACTGTTCATTCCTCCTAGATCTTGCTCTTTGGGTAAAGCAAAGAAAATGGAATCCTTCTTCCACCTGACTGCAAAAAGCACTATTGGGACCTCTCTGCCTTCTTTTCTCCAGCCTAATCACGCCAGTTCCTTCAATTGATCCTTATACGGCAGAATTTGGACCTTCATTTTCATGGTTGCATTCTTCTGCTTTCTGTCTTGTCCTTCCTATAATGTGGTACTTGGACCAGACACAATACTCTAAATGTGGTTTGACCAGGGCAGAGTATAGGGGCACTATTAGCCACCCAAGTCTGAACACTGTACTTTAATGCAGTCAAAAGTCATCAGTTTGGACTACCATATCCCACTGTTGACTCATATACAACTTGTAGTCTACAGAAACTCCTAGGTTTTGTTCTTTTTCACATGAGTTATTATCTGGTGGTTCCTCCTCTATCTTGCGCTCAAAAGTCCAATTTTAAATTTTTGTCTGTTTTAGCTTATATATCTTATTAAAAATTAGAAACTGTTAGGAAAGATTACCTTAAACATATCCAAAATTTATTTAACACCTAAGAAACAGATAATGCACCCATGTCCAAATGATTATCGAACAATGAATTATATTGCTGTCTTTCATCCTTTGTTTTCACAGAGGACCAATCACATCATGGGTAACATCTTGACTCTTCCGTGTGAAGTGGATTGAAGTGAAGCAGAGCTGCACAAAGTCATCAGCCTCACTTTCTCTTCCAGAATTATCAAAGTCCAGTTATAAGACAAAAGTCAAGTAAACTGGTAATGGCCCCGGATATAGTACATGACCTGGCATCTTTGATATCTGACCAAGCTCTAAGTACTCCACAGAGCCTGCTTTAGCTGCCTTTATGACTGTTAGAACAAATTGTTCTCATCTGCCTGTTCCACCAGGAGAAATCTTTACATGTTTGGGGTTCACATTCCCCTAACTCAGCAATGGGTTTGAGGCCTTTTGGTTACCCTCAACCTAGTTTAGTCCATCTGCCCAGATGGTTTTATTGGAGTGATACAGTGGATAGAGCACTGGACCTGGAGGCAGGAAGACCTCAGTTCAAATCCAGCCTCAGACACTTATTAGCTGTGTGAACAGGAGCAAATTTCTTCACCTTTGTCTGCCTCAGTTTTCTCCTCTGTAAAATGGGGGTAATAATACCACCTACTTTCTAGGGTTGTTTTGAGGATCAAATGAGATAACAGTTGTAAAATATTTTGCAAACCCCAAAGCTATATAAATGCTAGCCATAAATATAGCGAGCTATATAAATGTTAGCTATTATTAGTTAATGCTTTTGACTCTACCTCATAACATATACTGTTCCCTGTGGATCAATGTGACAATTAGTCTTAATTTTTAGGTTGGTTATTTATTATACTGGTAATTGCGTTAGTATTATAATATTATGTTAGCATCTAATTATGCTAGTAATTTAATAGGAGATTTTAGAGTGTTCCTCATCTGAGAAATATTGCAGTATTGGTGAGGGGATTCTAGTGCTCAGAAAATAACTAATTGTATCTTAAAAACTAAATTTTCATTAAAAAGTTATACCTATAAAAACCTGGATGACAAGTCCTGAAGGCCAAATAATATAATTTGGTTAGCTCTGTTTGTATGAGAGAATCCCTCACCTGCTTCCCTTATAAGCATGCAGGTACACAAGGCTCAAAGGATGAGCAGATACATTTACAAGCTAGGGGACATAAAACTTAAACAAAAACCTTTAGAAAATAACATTGTACTCCCACTCAGCAACACTACCTCCAGGGGTGATGTAGTTTTATAGTATGAGCCTCATTAGATTCCAGCTGAGAATACCCAGATTTTTACCTCCTGGTAGCGACCCCATCCAAAACTACCTGTGAAGTATTTCTTTGTACCTTTTTTCTGCAGGTTTTTTTTCAGATCCCAGAAGATGATGGTAGTTAAAAATAATAGCTAGCATTTCTATGATGATTACTGTATGCAGGGCACTGTGTGAAATGCTTTACAAATATTATCTCATTTGATCTTCTCAGTAACCCTGGGATGTATATGTTATTATTATCATGCCTAGTTTAGAGTTGAGGAAACTGAGGCAGATAGAGGTTAAGAAACTTGCCCTAGGTCACACAGCTAGTAAGTACCTGAGGCTGAATTTGAACTGAGATCTTCACAGGCTCTATCCTGTGAGCCACCTGGCTGCCAGTTGTTTGCTTTCCGAGGGTATTTCAGCACTAAAGAGGGATAACAGTCCAGAGTCTCTGTCTTAGCAGGATATGTTTGTGGGCTGCAATAGATCTCCTGACATAAGTGGGGAGGTTCTCTGGAACCTCCTCTTTTACCGTAGTTCTCACAGCCTCCATACAAAAATAGATACCATTTCCCAGAGACTCAGAGGAATAACCTTCCCATATACCTTAAAACCATGTCTTGTTCCTCAGTTCATGGTGACATCAAGTTGGACATTACTTTTTCCCTTGGGTAGGACATCTCTCAGTGTACAGAGCTATATGTAGACACTATATAAATGATAAAATAACAACTCTGGGGGAAAAAGATAACACAGTTCTCTTTTTTCTGTTGTATCCCAGACCTCTGAAATTCCTCCTGGAGCAGCTGGTCAGGTTTATTCAAATAACCCTGCTCTGCTCTTAAAACACCAAGGTGAAGAATAGGAAGCAATGAACTCCTTCTCTCCCATACCACTGCAACCCATAGAAACAGTTGTAGTCCTTGCAGCTACACCTAAACCTGAATACTCAAATATTAAAAAAAAAAAAAAGCCAAATGGAGCTCTGACAGTGATAGCCTGGAGCTCAGTAGAGAGATCATTGGACTGGGAGTCAGGAAGGTCTGGGTTCAAATTGGTCTCAAATACTGGGCAAGTCACTTAACCTCTCTGCTTCCCTTTCCTCATGTGTAAAAATTGGGATAATAATAGCACCTTCCTCCTAGGGTTGTTGTGATGATAAGATGAGGATAATAGTTGTAAAGCAAACACACTTTAAAGTGCTGTATTAACGTTAGCTATAATGAGGAGTCTTTCCAACAATGCAGATTGTAACCCTTTCATACCCGCTCTTCCTGTGTGACTTGCCCCTGGCTTCCCATAAGTTTCTCATAATAGGGTCGATTGTGGTTCTTTGGGCAATTCCTTCTTTCCATTTGACGTTTCTAAAAGCAGTGGAGCACAGATTGCCAATCAGTTATTACTCACTCTCACCACACAACCAGCTCTTCTTTTTCTTTTTTTCTCCTTCAGTAGGACTTTAATTCACACCTAAAAATGCTGGTATGTGTATATATCCTCTCTCTTCTCAATCTGTCCCAGTTCCATCACCACCTGGCACAGCAAACCAAGAAGTATAAAAAGAGCTGCTCTATAGAATGCATCACTGGCATTCATACAGAACCACCCTTGAACTGAAGGGATGGGGAAGGGGTAAAGAAAAAATAATTTGTGCTCTTTTGGTTCCATTTCTGTCACCATAACGAGACTACTTTAATCTATCCTTTGGGGATTTCAAACATGAAGAAAGACTTAGGTTTTTTGCAAAAGTTTGGTTTTGGTTCTGATCTGTTCCTGGAGACTCCAGGGTTGATGCCACTGCTTTTCTAGGCTGAAATTGATAACTCAGGCATAGAGCTGACAGTTTTCCATAGCCTCTGGAACTTGGTATTCTGCCTCTGAGCTTCTGGTGCATATCTATATCATCTTAATCCATAAATTTCATGACATCATGGACCAAATCAAAAATCAGTGACTTTCTGCCTCCTTTAGCCCCTGGACCTGGAAGGAAACTGAAAGAGGAGAGGTAATCAGAGGGAGCAGCTGGGGAGAAGGCAAAGGTTTTTGCTCCTGCAAAGTAAAACCACCCCAGCAGTGGCCAGGACCACTGAGTCAGTGGTTTCTCTTCTTTCTCTATTCATATATTTCTTTCTTGTCATTCTTTACTCTGGTTCTTCTTTGTGATTACTTAGTTGTAAGATTTTGTAGCCCATCCATATCTACCATGTGCTTCTCTTGCCTACTGAGTGAGACTCATGATTCTTCATATACTATAATGTTCTATTGAGTACATGCTATAATTATTCTTGCTTTTGACTTGTCACTTATTACATGTTTCATGTTTAAGAGTCAATGGTTTCATTTTACCTGGTTTGGTTTGTTTTTTTTTTTTAGTAAGTGGGAAGCATACTTCTGGGAGCTCAAGAGCTATAATAGGGATTAGAAGGAGTATGTTCACACCACACACACACACACACCACAGTTGGGATTTAGACCCTACAAGAAAGTTGGAGTAGTAGCCATATGCTAGCATGAAGCTAGACAGGGGGAGGGTGAGTTAGACTAGAGGGTGGTAGGGGCACTTCATCTGATACCATGCCTGAGGGCTATACTCCATGGGTAGGCTAGTTCTATGTATGAGTTACGCATGTATATGCTTATAAAAATGTGTGTAGGTAGGGTTATATCCTCAACAATCTCATTGTGTTACCTCCAGCACAGAGCTCTTACGTGAACACTTGATCTAGTCCAGGTGATTTGTTCTCTTTAGTAGCATTTCTAGCTCGTCTGTAAATGCACATGGGACTGTGATGTTAGAGTTCACATGTGGTAGCTCCTCAGTCCTTGATACTGAAGAGCTTATGCCAGTCTTCCTAGATCTTTTTTTAATCTGTTTGTTTTCCTTCTTTAGGTTTCTGCTTTATATGACCTTGCTTAATTCAGTCTCTTATCAACCTTTCTTTAAACTAGTTTTACCCTCTACTGCTTCTGTTTTCTGAGGCAATATTGCTTGTAATCTTCAACTATCCTTTTCCGTAAGATTTTACAAATTAGGTTGTATTCTAAATCTGCGTTTCTTTTTGTTGTCAAGTACACTGGGCAAGTACAGAAAGTCTTTGTTAACTAAAGCACTCTTTAGATTCTTTTGGTCTCCTTGTTATGGCAACTGTTATATCAGTTAAACTTCCATATGAAATTATTATAAGCAATGTCTATGTACTTTCTTTCATCCACGTCCCACTGTTTTGGCATCAGTAACTCATTTAAATAGGTCAGGTTGGAATTGTTTTAGTTGCATGCCATACTCTTTTTCTCATTTATTCTAGATTTGTATGAATTTTAATTTTTGCTCTAACAAGTTAGCAATCTGACAACATAGGTAATTGATTTAGTAACAATTTTCACATCAAAAATGAGTCATCTATTTTTAAAAAACTATAAAGTACATTTTTGTGATGCTATGCAATTTTCACCAAGACCAATGTATTCTGATTCTGCTTTCAAATATATATATATATATATATATATATGATGTGCCGTCATAAGGTTTATATGTAGACTACAAGTCTTTGGCCTCTCTCATTCCTTATTTCTGATCCATATTTTCAAACAGATTTTTCACCAGGCTCATTTATTCTTACTTTTGCAGTGAAGTAACTGAGCATAAAAATGTGTGTTCATTTAATCTGGAGGAACTTAATGAGTTTTCCACAAAATTTCTCTACCTCTTCATCATCTACAAACAATGTTGGTGCATAAGCTGTAATTATTTTATAAACTTCTAGAACTTATGAACCTCTAAAATCCAAGCAATGTAAAAGATGTGGGGAAATGTAAGAAGGAAATATTCAAAGTACTATCCCCAAATTACTCATTTTCTTCTTAATTAAATGATTTTGTTACTTATCTAATACACTTAAATATCTTTGAAAAATTTACTTAAACATCATTTTAAACTGATATTTTCTTTTCAGCCAAGATATACAAAGATTTTTCTTGAGGGAGGAGGCATTCATACTCTATGAGGTGCCTGTATAACATTTGGGAAGGTCACATTTATGTAGTCTAACTCTTGTTTAAAGTAACATAAAAAATGCTGGAGAGGATATGGAAAAATTGAGACTCTAATGCACAGTTGGTGGAGTCGTGAACTGATCCAACTGTTCTGAATGGCAGTTTGGAACTATGCCTAACGGGCTATAAAATAGTGCGTAGGCTTTGACCCAGTCATACCATTAATACGTCCATTTCCCAAAGAGATCAAAGAAAAGGGGAAAGAACCAATTGGTGTAATAATATTTATAGCAATTCTTTTTGTGGAGGCAAAGAATTGGAAACTGAGGGAATTCCCATCAATTTAGAAATGTCTGAACATGTTATAGTATATGATTGTGATGGGGATACTACTGTGTTTTAAGAAACAATGAGCAGGATGGTTTTAGAAAAATCTAGGAAGATCTACATGAACTGATGCAAAGTGGAGTGAGCAGAATTAGGAAGATATTGTACACAATAACAGTAATATTGTAAGCATGATCAGCTATGAAAGACTTAGCTACTCTGATCAAGAAAATGATCTAAGACAATTCCAAAAGACCCATGATTAAAAAAAATGCTATCCACTTCCAGAAAGAGAATTGATGAACTCATCTATTTTTTTACTTTATTTTTCATGCATGTATGTGTGTGTGCATTTTCTTTTACAACATGGCTAATATGGAAAAATGTTTTACATAACTTCACATGTATAGTTAATATCATATTGTTCTCCTCAATGGATAAAGGAGAGGGGAGAAGGGAGGGAGAGAGTTTAGAACTTGAAATTTTCAAAAATGAATGTTAAAAAATGTTTACATGTAATTGGGCAATATTTAATGAGATAAATACAAATATAAAAAATTAAGTTAACGTATATGCACAATCGCGACAACAATATACACAAAAAGATATCTGAAAGGAAGTCACACTCTAAATCTGAAAAACCAGCAAAGGTCCTAGAGAATAGCCAATGTCCTCATGATAGAAAGGCAAGGCACTACTAGGACAGAATATTATATACATTGTCAGATGTGGTCATTGTAGCAGATGTTTTTGTTTACTTATTACTCTTCATCAAATATCAACAGTCATACAAAACAAGCTCTAAATCACTATTGATTAGATAAGTGCAAATTAAAACAACTACCTCACAACTAACAAATTGGCTAATATGACAGAAAAGAAAAATGACAAATATTGGAATGAATGTGGGAAAATTTGGACACTAATGCA
Organism: Notamacropus eugenii; assembly: GCF_028372415.1. Lineage (NCBI taxonomy): Eukaryota > Metazoa > Chordata > Mammalia > Diprotodontia > Macropodidae > Notamacropus > Notamacropus eugenii. The sequence goes on from NC_092872.1 coordinate 376,642,831, forward strand.
CTGTTGGTAGAATTGTAAACTGATTCAGCCATCTGGGGAGAAATTTAGAATTATGCCCAAAGGGCCCAAAACTGCACATACCATTTGATCTAGCAATGACACTCTTAGATCTGTATCCCAGAGAGGTTTAATAACAACAAAAAAAGGAAAAATATATTTCTAGCAGCTCTTTTTGTGGTGACAAGGAATTGGAAATGGAGGGGATGTCCATCAATTGGGAAATGGATGAACAAGTTGTGGTATATGAATGTGTTATTAAAAATGACAAGCAGGATGCTTTCAGAAAACCTGGAAAGATTTGTATGAACTAATACAAAGTGAAATGAGCAGAACCAGGAGAATATTTTACACAGGAACAGCAATATTGTATGATGATCGACTGTGAATGACTTAACTACTCTGATCAAGACAATGATCCAAGACAATTACAAAGGACCCATGGTGAAAAAATGCTATCAACCTCTGCAGTGATGGATAGATAGAAGTAATGAAGTCTGAATACCGATTGAAGCATATATTTTTTAAAATTCCTTTATTTGAGGGGAGTATTTATTTTTTGTCTATGCTTTCTTTTACAACATAACTGATACTGAAATGTTTTGCATGAATACACATATATAATCTATATCAAATTGCTTGCCTTCTCAAGGAGGGAGGAGGGAAGAGAAGGAAGGAAAGAATTTGGAACTCAAAAATTTTAAAAACAAAGATTAAAAATGGTTTTCACATGCAACTGAAAAAAATAAAATATCAAAATTCAAAAGAATTATTACTTTTAGTCACAAGCTAGTATTTTATTGGGGAGGGGAGAGAGTCTTTTTTTCCTCTAGAAATAACTGATACAAAGACAAAATTTTTTTCTAAAAAAATGAAAGAAAAAAGAAAGTATAATTGTGTTTTCTGAGTTATTGATGGTGATGGATCTGACTTTTGACATTGGTTGGCATATTCCAAATGGCTTATTTCAAAATTAAATAACCAGTAATTAAAACTTTGAATGGGATTGTATAACAAGAGTTAATTTGACAATTTGGATTATTATAGCTAATGATCACTACATCTGGATCCTGAGATGTTTTCAATTTAGTAACATAAAGAGAAGTTAAATTCCTATGGGAAAGACAAATGTGCTTCTGTTCAATTTGTTACTGTTTCAACGGTTCCATTAAATCATCTTCCAGATACCAGAGACTAGCACAGTAGTATTCATGGTTCAGAAAGCAAGTCCATTTTTTATTTATCTGTGAAGCCATGGGAGATTTTCCAAGGAAATGTCCCCTCCTTTCCATCCCCTCTTATACCCCATAAGTTTAGGTCTTCATTGTGCCTACTGTTTATCATCTCTGTCCTCTTTCTTCATTCCAGTCTATTCTGAAAAGTCTGCTAAGTTCAGTTTTCTAAATAAAGCACAGATTTAATCTGATCATGTCACTCCTCTGCTCAGAGAGCTTTAGTGGCTCCCCATTGCTTAGTAAATTTAGTGTAAAGGTCTTAACCTGGTGTCCCAAATCCCCTATGCTCAGGATCCACCTTTCACCCCACTTCCTCATAGACCTCATTCCCCACTGCAGGTTATTGTAGATTATTGAATTCTCACAGTGACCACTTTATCTAACGTACCAATTAGGATTGTCCTCAGCCCCCTTTACCTCCTGCTTCTGAGAAACAGAATAGAGAGTTTCCCCCTCCTCTCTTGAGACCAGGAGTCCCTCCTTTTGTAGAGGTAAAGGATCTAACAAAAGTATTCACACTAAGGTGTTAGTGACTGGTGTGTTGGGAGTGGGGAGGCTGCATTTAGAGGAATCTGGGGGAAATGAAGCTTAACCTAAGGGGATAAAACTTCAGCTGTGGAACATCAGGCGGCATGGGCACCAGGATGGAAACAATATTGGAGGAGGGTGAGGATTTATTTGGAGGTAGTGAGAATTCCTCACATCATACCATGTTGATGATCAATTACTTCTACTAATAAAGTTAATTCTATTCTATTCACTGCTTTGCCTAAACTCACTAAGAAACAAAAGAATTTAGCTCAGTGGGATAAGCACTAGATTTAGAGTCATAGGTTGTTGTTGTTAAGTCATTTGTCAGTCATGTCCTACTCTCCATGACCCTGTTTGGGCTTTACTCGATGGAGATACTGAAATGGTTTGCTATTTCCTTTTCCAGCCCATCTAACAAATGAGGAAACTGAGGCAAACAGGGTTAAGTGACTTGCCCAGAGTCACATAACTAGTAAGTGTCTGAGGCCAGATTCAAACTCAGGAAGATGAGTCTTCCTGACTTCAGGCTCAAAGTTCAAATCCTCATTCTGCTACTTACAACTTGTGTGACTGTGGGCAAGTCATTCAACATCTGGGGACCTCAGTATACAATCTGTCAAAGGAGGGAGTTGGACTAGTGATCATTAAAGTCCCATCCAGCTCTAAATTCAATGAAATCTATGGTTTTTATCTGATCCATTCTCCTTATGCAGTAAGAGAAAAACTTAACTGGAAAAAAGAGTCTACTTCTTTGTGGTTTGAGGTCAGGTGGTAAGAACCCTGAACCCTGAATGTCATTTCTTTAGTTTGGATCATTGTTGAAATACAGATGTTCAAGCTTTGTAAAACATAATGAGCAACATATATGTGAGGTATTACTATTTATCAGTCATTTGTACTCCTTTACAAATGAGTTTCAGGGAGTCTGTCAAATAGGTTTTGATAGGGAGAGATCCAAAGGATACCAAATTCTTGAGGAAAGGGGGTAGCTTAAAACTGGGAAACTGAAATCAAACTTCTATTTGCATAAATTTTCCTAGGAAAGGTTCATAGGATCATAGTACCTCTAAGAAAGGAAACGATAAAAAGAGGATGGAATGAGATAGATTGGGGCAAAGTCTACTGGCAGAAGGTCTTTCTTGGTTGAAAGGAGTGGTGAAGAGGAAAGAAGCTGGAATAGGAAAGTTATAAGAAATTAGTCAATAATCATTTATTAAGCCCCTACTATTTGCCAGTCATTATGCTAAGGGCTGGGGATACTGAAATAGCAAGCAGTTCAGTTTCTCAAGCTCAGGCTAAATTGTGAGCATCTGAAGGCTCAATCTCCTTTGAACCCTGATAGTTCACAGCTGTGCTGAGCCATGTAAGTTTCATACCTACTGACTCTGAGTCAATCAGGAGTTGAAGCTTTGTTATATGTACTGGGAGGTTGATGTTTTGCTTTGGGGGTTAGCTTATGAGAAGGATCTTGTGATTTCCTGGTCGAGACTCCTCATGGCCTTGTGTTCAGAGCCCTGACTGCTCAGAGGTAAAGGCTCTCTCAATCCAGTGATGTATGTAAAGAATATAAGCAGTATTCCTTTGAGTCAGGCAGTAGAGCCCTGTCTGTTGGTTTTTATTTCTTTGCTTATATTTTCTCTGTTGTGAATGTAATTTAAAAAGGTTGTTGACCCCTTGAACAGCTATCTTTTGTAGTAAATCAGATCCAAGGACCTGTATTAGCAAACCATCCTGGGTATGCCAGTATGGCTGTCTTTACAGGTACAAAGACCAAAATGAAAATCTGTCTTCAAAGATCTTACATTTTTTCGAGGGATATATATATGTATATATATATATATGCATATGTGTATATATATATACATATATATGTAGACAGAGAGATATAGAGATTTGGATATGTGTGTGCATACATATACAACATATGTACAAAATACATACAAGCAAGGGATGGAGTAGCAACTAATAGCTGCAAGTATAAAGACCAGCCTGACAGTATTTTTCAATCATGTCCAACTCTCCATAACCCCATGTGGGATTTCCTTGGCAGATACTGGAGCAATTTGCCATTTCCTTCTCTGGTTCATTTTACAGATGAGGCACTGAAGCAAACAGGGTTAAGTGATGTGCCAAAAGTCATACAACTAGTAAGTGTCTGAAACTGGATTTGAACTTAGGAAAAGCAGTCTTCCTGAAATCAGGGCTGGAGTGCTACCCACTGTGCCACTTCACTGCCCAGGAGAGAATGGGATAGATGCAAGAGATACGGTAGAGGACTGGAAGGAACCTCAGAGAGCATCTAGATCAATTTCCTCATTTTACAGATGAAGAAAATTGCTAAACAGTGAAATGAAATGGTTTCCCCAATGTCTCACAGGTAATAAATGATAGAGATCCTATATTGTTATTCAATCATTTCAGTCATGTCTGACTCTTCACGACCCCATTTGGGGCTTTCTTGGCAAAGATACTGGAGCAATTTGCCATTTCCTTCTCTGGTTCATTTTACAGATGAGGCACTGAAGCAAACAGGGTTAAGTGCCAAGAGTCATACAACTAGTAAGTGTCTGAGGTCAAATTCCAACTCAGGAAGATGAGTCTTCCTGACTCCAGGCCTAACATTATGTAACCACTGGCCACATACACACACACACATTTATATTTATATATGCATATTTATACGTATGTATGTACATATATATATTTATTGACCTTATATAGACATTCAAATCAGTAAGCTCTGAGCACCCATAGGATGTAAGTAATTGTATCAATTGTTTAGGATGCATATTTAAAATTAGATGTTGTTCCTGCCTCATGGATCATGAAGCTATGTAACATTGATTACATCTCTTAATGTTTATTTTGATCTTTGTACTGAGGTTCCTGTTTCATTCTGGCTGGTTATTGAGAACTCCAGTCCATGTTTCTAATTTGCTTATTCATAAGAATATGATATTGTGCAAAGAATGATGGATATGGAGTAGAAAGACCCATGTTTATATTCTGGTTCTGTTTCTTACTACTTGTGTGACTTTTGACCCAACCTTTGGAGGGGGAGGGGTGAGATTATAAATTAAAGGAGTTGAATTCCTTCTCATTCCAAGTTCCACAATCTCAGAATTTAATGAATTTTAATATATCTTTTTGTACTATGTACACCTCTGTAAAATAAGGGGGTTGGATTAGATGATGCTCAATTGGCCTCAAATCCATCAGTGAATTAGGATGATATCTACCCCAAGCATGTGAAGACTTCCTTTGGTAGAACTGGCATATGAGAACAATTTGTTCCAATGGCCATGAAGGCAGCTGAAGCAGGTGCTATGGAGCTCTTCGAGATTGGTCAGACATCAAAGACGCCAAGGTCATCCACTGCATTGGGGCCATCATAAGTTATCTTGCCTTTTGTCTTGCCATTGGACATTGATGATTCAGAGAGAGAGAGAGGCTGAAGACTTTGTCTGCTTCACTTATATCTAATTCACACCTGAGTTAAGACATCACCCCGTGATGTCACTGGTCCTCTTCAAAAAGGAAGGACTGATGACAACAGCTGTGATCCTATTATCATTATTACTGCATTGATGTTTTTTTTAACTCCAAAATGTTTCCATGTGCTCATTTCCCTCCCTGTAGTGTTCCAGGTTAAAAAAAATTACAAAAAAATGACAAAAAAATAAAAATTTTAAAAAATAATAATAAAAGAAACTGTTCTTTCAGCACCACATCTGCTTATTCCATCTTGAACACCTGCTGGAAAGGTGTCATGTGGGGCCTGGAAGTTGATAGATGGGATTTTCTTCAGCTGGCTCTGCTGTTTGAGAAGAAAATCTTTAGTGTATTCTGAGTTCTAAATTTCAAATGGTAATGGCTTCGCACATTGCTAATCAGGGCTGTGAGCTGTTTCCAAATTATTACATTATAATACTATGACTGGATCAAGGCTGTGTGATGAATGCATTTTGGCCTTGGCTCTCAAGGTCTGACAGTCAGGATGAGGCATTGCACAGCCCCTCACCAGGTGAGCATCTAATTTTGATTTTCAAAAATTAATTCTAGGGAGCATTCATGTTCTATTCAAAGTAGACATCAAGGATTTATACTTGAATCAGTCCAATCATTCTTATCGTCTCCTCCATATGCAAAGCAAACTAATGCTTTGGCTCATATACTTCTGTGTCTCATGGGCTACCATGCAGCCCATAAGGATTCCCAAAGCTGGAGGATGCCAGTAATAGTTAATAACTGGAAGAGAAAGATTTAAGAGAAACTAGATAAGAGCATTATCTGATTAAATGCAAAGCCTCTCTTGGTCTCACACTCCTGATGATCTGGACGGAAGGGTACAGGCTAGGGGAAAACAGGACCAGGGCAGGCTAGTAGTGTTGATGGAGCCAGGGCTCTGTGTGGGCAAAGGCAGTCAGTGATAATCAGGAGGGTACTTAAGGGCCAGGAACAGCAACATGACATAGTTGATTGGGAGACAGCATTAGAATAAGGAAGCCCTATTTTCAAGGTCCTGCCTCTGACATATAACAGCTATGTGAACCTGAGAAAATCACAACCTCTAGATTAACCCTCAACAACTCTTAAGTTTGTAGAGCAGATGCATTGGTAAAGGGAGACCTTTCACTGAAGTTCCCTATGCTAATGATATTATAAGTCTGATCCAAACAAAATGTTCTATAAACTAAATATATATGAATATAGTAAATTCTCAACATTTGTACATTTAATTCATGACTCAGAACAAGCATTGGCATGATTTTATTAGTAATCTCATTTTCACTTTCAGAACTATGCACATTTGCAGTTAGACACAGTAGAGAAAAACAAGAGAGGTGTGATGTATACAAAGTTTGTGAAATGGGTAATATCCTATTAGGTGCTTCACTGGTCTTTTTCACCATACAGTTGTAGAAAAGACCTCCCCATGCATTTGGAGTGCTGGCCTTGCCAATCTTGCAGTCTTTCAACAACAATGACTAAAGTCCTAGCAACTTCTTTCTTGGTTTTCAGAGGATAGCCAAAGTAGAGAATTTTATAACAGTATACATAGCATTGTCTGAAATCAATATGGTTTGGTTTTTTAAATTATTATGATTATGAAATGTTAGCATGAAATATCACAAAATTCTAGGGAATTATTAGTGAAAAAATGTTTTACATGTTACCAGTTTTATTTTGTGTACTTCATTTTATGCATTATTTCATATTTACTGTATTAAGAAAACTGTATGTTATCAGAATTAATGTTATGTTGTAAAGAATTACATTCAGAAAAATGTATTTTCAGCAAACTCTAGTGAAAGATTACTCTTGTTGATGGGTGTGGGAACCTAACCCCTTATTTCCCATAGGTTCAATGTATCAATATTCAAAGTTTTTCTATTTTTATACTGTTTTCTAGGAACCCTATTCCCTTGAAAGCAGAGGATTGAATATATGCATAAAATAAATACAATTTTACTTTATTCTTATTTAAGATGTTTTAGTTTAAATTTTTTAAAAAGTTATTTAAATAAAATATTTTATTTGTTTTTAACAGAAAATATAAATAAATAAATATAAAAGATATATAATAAAAGTCCTATGTAAACTAGAATAGGCAGAGAGGTCATAATATTCAGATAAGTAAAACAGTCCCTGTCTTTGGAAATGCAGATGGGAATGGAAGACAGAAAGAAGAAGCAGGCTCCAGACAGAGAGGGACTCTAAAGTCAGGTAACAGAAAGAGCCAAGTGAAAGAGAATTAGCCAGATGTAATGGTAATTTAAATAGGAAGATCTTTTCCATTCATTAATAGGCCCATGTGACCTGGTTAAATCACATGGAAGTCTAAGTCACATGTGGTGGGAGGAACTCGCTGAACAGGTGGAACAGAACGGTGGAAGAGAACTGGAAGAAAGTTGGTGAGAATAGTTAGGGTGGAGGAGAAAGGACACAAGTATATGAGTGTTTGCTTATGGGAAGGCCCCAACGGGGGTGGGGAGGGAGCAGGGCGTGTGTTAGGAATGGCTTTGTCCCCTGCAGTATTAATGTGTATTGACTTCTTGGTTACTTTGACAGGATTTGGCTTTCTGGTGTTGGGATTTGGCTTTTGGTGTCTGAATAAATGTTTTTCTTCTGCCTTCTATATGGAGAATCTGTTATATTTTGTGATTCAGAACTATGCCTGCATATTCATAGTCACCACTGGTGCAGTGAATATTGCCTTAGTGGCACACCAGGATGAGAGCCACAAGGAGGAAAGGAATGATCAAAATTGTCCAGGTACAGCAAACAAATCAAAACAAAATAGATAGTAAAGCATAATCAGGAAAAGCAGTCACCAGGGAGTCAGGCAAAGAATTGGAGACTGGAACAGAAAGGATCTAGGCACAGAGAGGTATGACACTGGACAATGAGGACCTCAGTCACAGAAAGACTGGGCTCCAAGAACTGGAACACTCTCTAAGGGTACTGGACCTGCAGGTCAGGATGCTGGCAGAAAACCTGGGCCAGTTCAGTTACTGAGAGATTGAACAAATCTTGGGAACAGGCAAGAAGAGTCAGCCATGAAGAGTTGCTACATAAAGTAGAGAAGGAGAAGACTGTGTCTATCAGAATCTAGAAACTCCTTCAAGGCCCAGACTGGCTTACTGTTTCCTCTGCATCCCCAGCACTATGCCTGGCATAGATTAGGCACTTAATAAGTGGAAGGGTTTTTTTGGTTGATTGATTGACTAACAAGAATCAGGTGCTGAGGCACACAATGATAACACAGGAACCAGGGCCATGTGCTAGCCAAACCTGACCACTGAGTCAGGGCCTGGTGGGTCCCTTCTACTTCTATGTTCCCTTGACTAAAAAGCAAGCATTGAGGGTACAGTATGTATGAGCAAGATGGACCAAAGGTGAAGTTAGGTGACACCCAAGAGGAGTAGAAGTGGAGATGAGAAATGGGATTTGTTCCCCAAAGATGTGGCAATAAGAGCTATAGCCTCTGCTGGCCACCAGTTTATCTTGTTAAATCATCATGTGAAGGAGTTGAGATGACTTAGTCCTCAGCTTCTACTGTAAATCTCAGAACATGTTTGGAATATGAATCATGTACTTACTGTAAATGGACTATTGTGGCTCATTGTCCAAAAAGGGCAAGCTGTCTGTCTCACCTGAACTAATCTCTCTCTCTTTTTAAAAGAATCAGCTCACTTAAATTCATTATACTGAAATAAAGTGATGAGATATGTTAGGCCTTAGCAGAGTGAAAAAGAAATTAACTATTTTGGGGAAGTATCCACACTGTAGAAGGTATTTTTTCTTCCTTAAGGGGACAGGAACCACCAAAATTCTAAAGTCAGCACTTGGACTTGAGATCTATACTAGGGAACCAAATTAATTTTGAAGGAAATTCAAAGACAAAAAAAAGATCAGTGATACCAGATCAGAGAAGTAACTTATCTAATCTAATGTATAATTACAGGTAGTACCAAAGGAAGTGGAATTTTGTAATTAGCAAGAGGGTGTGTGTGTGTGTGTGTGTGTGTGTGTGTGTGTGTGTGTGTGTTGTGTTGTGTTGTGTTTAGGGGAGCCTGTGATGTAGTAGAGGAGAAGATCTAACTTTAAGACCTGCCTCTGATACATATTAACTTTGTGACCCTTGTCAAGTCATTTAATCTTTCAGTGTCCCCACCAATTCTCTAAGATGAAAAGTTGCAGAAGAATTGCTGATCTGCATTGATAGAAGGTATTCCCTATACCTAAGAATTCACCGTTCATTGCCATATCTAGTGGCTATTTCTCAATCCTGATCCTCCTTGACTTCTCTCAGTATCTGACCCCTCCTCCGCAATATTCTTTCCTCCCCTTGTTTTTCATTTCACTGATGTCTCCCGGTTCTTCTTCTCTCTGGTCAAATGTTCCTTTTCCTAGTCTTCATTCACATCATGCCCTCTAAGTATGGATGACTCCTGAAGTTCTATCCTGGACCCCCTTTCCTTTCCATTCTATGCTCTCTCTCTAGGTGATTTCATCAGCGCCCATAAGATCCATTATCCTCTCTATGCCAACGATTGACAGATCTAAGTTATCTACTAGCCCTAGTCCCTCTGCTGAGTTAGTCATGTCTCCAATTGTCTCTTGGACACCTCAAAGCGGATGTCCTGTAAGCATCTCCAACTTATCTCTTGGCAGCCCTCATAAGGATAATGGATTTAAAAATTATGACAATAGAAGTTAACTCAGGGGCTTAGATAAAACATAGGCATGTGGGTGAGAGCAACAGGAAACCATATAAATTAAAATCCTTGGTGGTATTTACTGAGTGCAAAGTAATTTGTTCTGATATCAACCATCAGGCAACCAGAAAAGAGAAGCAGACAAATTATGAACACACTGATCATTCAAAAGAGTATTCTACATTTAGAGCTGGAAGAAAACTCAGTGGTTCTGCAATCCACCCCCCTCATTTTACTAATAAGTAACCTGAGATCCAAGAAAGTGAAATAACTTACCCAAGCTAGCATACATCCTTCTTCCTTCCTTCCTTCCTTCCTTCCTTCCTTCCTTCCTTCCTTCCTTCCTTCCTTCCTTCCTTCCTTCCCTCTCTCCCTCCCTCCCTCCCTCCCTTCCTCCCTCCCTCCCTCCTTCCTTCCTTCCTTCCTTCCTTCCTTCCTTCCTTCCTTCCTTCCTTCCTTCCTTCCTTCCTTCCCTCTCTCTTTCCCTCCTCTCCCTCTGTCCACATAGGGAATCATACCCTCACTTGCAGGTGCTGTGCTCCAAGGAATATAAATTTTGATTGCTAAAACCTTCCCTCACTGAATCACTAACCCTTTGGGATGTTGGCTTTGGAAGAGAGTATAGACAATAAAGACTGAGTCAAAAATGGTATATTAGCTACACATATCTCTGTGGTCCTACAATCACAAATAACTGCTACAGAATGAAATTACTTTGGATCCTAATCTTTTAGAGATAGAGAGGGAACTCAAAGAAATGCATGTTTTCAGTTATTTCTGACTCTGTACAGATCACTGAAAAATGAAAAGTTTTGCAAAGCCAGACCTATCACGTAGGCATCTAAAGAAACAACCATAATTTGGAGTCCAACTTTTGGGGGTTTTTTAGGCTAAATTCAATGGGATGAATTTGTATTTCTAAATGATCTTTTTATTTCTCTCTCTGTCTTCTTCCTCATTCATATAATTCTCCCTGCGTCTGCTTCTCTCTTTGTTTTTTTCTTTGCCCCACTAGATCAATCAGAGATAGCCTAGTACTGACACCCCAGTACTTTGATGGATCCATGATCTCCTTGATGTGGGTACTTGCTCCAACACTGAATGTTACAACTCATCCATTATGGATGACTCTTCTCCATGTCCTCACATAAAGTCTTCCATAGGTGGTTCATTCAACATAATGAAGGCCTTCCTCTATTTCTCTTGATGCTGTGTGAACACCAACAGAGTACATATGTTGTCCAACTGGTGATGTACTTTGTTCTTGGCTCATAAATTGTGGAACAAGCTGAATTGTCTTTGGGAAATGGCACAATTTTAATTTGAAATAACAATATTCATCCAGTGATGCACTATGGCTTCAAGCCATGGAATGACACAGTCTGCAAAGAATTACTTTTGAGTCACCCAAAGGGCTATGGAGAGGTATGTGGTTGGCACTAGTGGGCTACAACAAATTACTAATGAAGAATTGCTCAAGAGAAGCAGTATCAAAGGTGTCATCGACCAAACAATAAGTATTTATTCAGTACCTACTGTGTGCCAAACACTGTGCTATACAAATGCAAAAGCGAAACAATCCATATTCAAGGAGATCTTATATTCTAGAGGTGTATATGTGGTGGGGGATGAACAGGGAAACATTGGAATCAGCTGATGGAAAACAAAGATGGTGAGAAGTGAACTCATAGATCATACATGCAATCATGGGGATGTCAGAACTGGAAGGGGAACTTAGAGGTTGCCTAATTCAAGTCCCATTTTTCAAAAGAGATGGGCCTAGAGAAGAAAGGTAGCTTGCTGGTTGGTTCAAACCTAGGACTTCTAAGGGCTCTTTTAATTAATACCATGCTCTGATGAAGAAGACTTAGGAAGCATTTGAGGAGAAAACATTTGGCAAGAAGCAGTATGGACTTGTGTGGTGTGATTGGTGGAAAGGGGCATCAAGTTCTTTGAGGGGATTATACTCATTCCAAAGGCCTAGGCTTGGGAGAAGGGGGAGGGGGACAACTAATAAGAATGGATTCCCTTCTTTCCTCTGCCAATTTACTTGCAAGTCAAGATATTACCATCCTGATGTCACTGATACTCTTCGAAAATGAAGGACAAGCCATAATAGCCTAGTCTAGACAGAATCACTAGTTTCCTTCAGAGTTCAACAAAAATGCCTCTTCATACATAAGGCCTTTCTTGATCACCCGACATGCTAGTGCCTTGTCCCCCATCAAAAAATCAACTTATTTATTGTGTGTGTGTATGTGTTCTCTTGCTTTTAAATGTGAGCTCCTTCTGGGGAGTTATTATTTGATTAATATTTTTGTATCCCCAGCATCTAGTACTATGCTTGGCCCCTAGAGTCAAAGGATCAAAGGACTATAGATTTAAAAGGAACCTTTGTGACCAAGCAATCCAACCCCCTCTTTGTATACAAAAAGAAACCAGGACTAAAGAAATCAAATGACCTTGCCCAAGTTCACATAGGATGGTAGAGATGGGATTGGAATCTGGGTTCTGATTCTGAATGCATTGCCCCATCCACCTATTGCTCAATTACTTGATTGACTGTGGTTGGGATGGGGAGAGAAAGGCCCTGACATGGAGGTGGTGAGGTTGTTCTGGTCTTGCTAAGCTTTCTTTATCTGCTTTGCTAGCTTTCCAAATTGATTGGGCTCTCTAAACTTCCAAAGGTTTTCTTTTATCCTTCTAGGCTCCTCCACTTCTCAATGACACCTCCATCTCCAGATTTTCCAGCTTAACTAGAATTATATCAAATGATTTGACAGTAGGTTACTTGTTATGGATAAATTAACTTATCTTGGCAGTATACTTTTCAAGAATGCACCCATAGTTGGTGAGGTTGATGCCCGCATTGTCAGAGCTAGCTCAGTGTTTGGGAGACTCTGAAGGAAAGTGTTGGAGGGAAGAGGTGTAGACTGCCTACCAAACTGAAGGTTTATAGAGCTGTTATACTAACTTCATTGTTGTATGCCTGTGAAACCTAGACAATCTACCAGCCCCATGTCAGGAAACTGAATTGCTTTCATTTGAATTGTCTGAGGAAGATACTGAAGATCACCTGGCAGGATAAGGTACCAGACACTGAGGTCCTTTCTTGAGCTAACCTGCCAAGTTTTCAAATTCTACTGCAAAGGGCACAACTCTGATGGGTTGATCATGTTGTTTGAATGTCAAATGTACATTTTCCTAAAAGGCCATTTTATGGAGAACTCACCCAACGCAAGTTCTTACATGGAGGTCAGAAGAAGTGATCAAGGACCCTCTCAAGGTCTCTTTGAAGAAAGTTGGAATCATTTGTGTGATATGGGAGACACTGGCACAGGACCACCCATCATGGTATGCCCAAATCAAAGAAGGTGCGGTGCTGTATTAGCAAAGCAGAATTGTAGTAACTCAAAAGAAATGTGAGATATACAACTATAGAGACCTTTCCATTCCAAATGTTCATATGGAGTATTTGTGCCTAACCTGCAGTAGAGCTTTCCAATATCATATTAGTCTGATCAGTCACACTGTACCTTGATCTCAACATAGTGATGTCATTTGGGTCTTCTTTGAGCATGAAGGACAACAACCAACCAACCAACTTGCTTTACAATCTCAGGCTGTTGTTAGTTTATGTTAGGATTTTGTGAACATAGCCAAAATTAAGATTTTATAGTCTGATTTGTTCCCAACCTTTGGCACTGGGCATAAATGTCAAGAGAATTTGCATTGTGAAATCACATCTTTATAATCTCAATTTTGTTCCTTTCCTCTAGAAGAGTTGGAAGTTATAAAAATAATAATGTCTTCTTTTTATTTCAAAATGATATTGCTTTTTGGGGACAATATATGGAATACAATTATTTGGTCAATTTATGTCCCCACACTGTGATTTAATGCAGAAAGGCCAACACTTCATCCTTTACTACCATTCATAGGTGGCTAAAATTGAAGTTTCTCTCCTGGGTCATCTCAAGGTCATCATAACAGCAAAAACCTCCAGTGATAACATACATCCTTCATTCTGTTAGCAATAGCATTTGATTCCATCCCACCATCTGGAGGAAGGGTCACCCAGGCCAGAATAAAGAGTTTAATACAAATAAAATATGACCCAAAGCCTTTTCCCATTTCAGTACAGGGAACAATTGGTCCAAAAGCGCATTTTCAAATACTTTAATTCCAATCCAAACGATGAAAAAGTGCTGGACTTAATGCTTGTTCCCCATCTCCCTTCCCACTCCCCAAAGTGTTTGAAAGTAACAAGAAAGCAACAAAAATAAGGATAATGTTTATCCTTGGTGCCCAGAGAATGAACTCAAGTTTTGGCTTACATTAACAATCTTTTGGCTTTTTTCTAAGTAGAGTTACTGTATGAAAAAATGAGACCAGTTAAGAAACCCTGCTATATTATTGTAAATCAAAGAGCTTCTTAGGGGAAAAAAAGAGTCAGCCAGGAAATTAGAAGAATGAAAACATACATGGTTGTGATTTCACAGAAATGTGATCATTTTGATGATTTAAATATCCCACAAACAAATTGTTAGTGAAGTACAAAGTGTTCCTCTTCTCTAATACCATCCCCATTTCTCTGGGCTGGCACAAAGACTAAATGTTATTCTGGCCTAGAGGTTAGTTGGAGACTCGTGAAAAAGATGCGGTCTCCAGCTAAGGTTGTGTCTAAGCACAGTCACTGGATTGGTCATTTCTTGTGAATAGTATAATCTTTTGGTCATCTCATTAGGCAGAATGGTCCCTGGAAAGTGTCATTGATTTGGCCCTGGGAGACAATTGGTTGTAGACCTGGATTTAGAGTCAGAGGAACTGATTCAAATACAAGCTTTGCCACTTACTATCTGTTTGACCTGGGTCAAGTCATTTAACTTCTTTTGGCCTCAGTTTCTTCATCCGTAAAAGAAGAGGGTTGACTGGATGACCTCTAAGGTCCCTTCCAATTCAAAATCTGTGATCTAATGAGTGAATTTTTTTTTGCAATATATAATCAGCAATATAGAAGATTCAATTTTAATGTCACAATAGCTGAAAACACTGGATTGACGTTTCTTGACATAAAATTTTTTGTCATATAGACATTGATGGTAGAGAAATATTCTCATTGAAGAGGTTGTTGCATTTATTCATCCAACAGATATTTATCAAATGCTGTTATGTATAAGGCATCATAGTAGGAAGGCAGGTGCTATGTAAAAATAGCTACAACACCACAAAGAAATTTAACTGAGTTCCAGCCTTCAAATTAAGCAACACATGACTAATTACTATGCGAAAAGTATAGATAATGAACATGATTGGAGTTCAGAAGAGAGAAAAATCATTGACTTTGATAAACTTGTATAAAAGAAACTTGCATAGAAAAGAGTGAAAAGGATGATGAGAGGATTAGGAACTATGTCAAGTAGCTTTCTTCTTATTCTGACCATCCTGTGGATACCCTGATGCATTCTTTCATGTAAAAATATATATATAATATACATTTATTTATTCATAATCTATGGACTAAAACAAGCATTTCCATAACATAGTATAAAGAAAGAAAGATGACTGCATATGAAACTGCAAATCTATTATGTACAACTTGCCATTCCTTTTAAATATACAATAAAGTTATGTAACTTTCTTTTGTTTAAATTTTTTTCCTTTTTTCTCCCCCCCCTCCAAGGTGGCTACTATTAGAAACAAATATGTGTGTTTGTGTGCGTATGTAAAATATACATAGTAGAAAAGTAGATCAATGGAACAGAACAGAGAAACAATTTATAAGCAGCAAATATTTTATATCTATATTTATTTATATATTTTATATTACCTATTGTATATATATATAGTATATATGCATATATATAGTAGCTTTGCATTTGACAAGTATAAAGACGTAAGATTTTGGAATAAGAATTCATTATTTGGTAATACATATTATTGACATAACTGGAAAGTAGTGTGGCAGAAATTGGGCAAAGACCAATCTCTTACACCATTTACCAAGATAAAGTCAAAATGGAAATATGACCTAGATTTAAAGAGAGATATTATGAGAAAATTTGAAGAACATGAAACAAATTGCTTATCCCATGCCATTGATCCGAAAAGAAACCCTACTTTTGGGACCCTCAGCTTTCCTATTTGTGCTCTTTCCCAATTACAGCATGAACTTCTGGAAAATAGGTAATGTCTTCTTTTTCTATGTGCATCTCTAGTACCTAGCATAGTACAGAGTAAGGACTTACTAAGTACTTTTTCATTTATTCATTCTTGACCTGCAAGGGCAAAACTAAGGGAAATATAGAGATAAGGACAATAAGAGATAGAAGTGAAGAGAGGCAAAATTTGGCTCAATATGAAGACTAATTTCCTGGAATTAGAGTGGCTCAAGGGGAAAATTAGGGGTGTCATAAGGTAATGAATTCCCCTTCAATGGAGATTTATAGCCAGAGGCTAAATGATTTGTCTGAGATATGGTAGAGAGGATAAAGACTGGGACAAAATAACCTCTAAGTTTCCTTCCAATTACAGATTCTGTGATTTTATGATTCTGTAATCGTGAGTTGAAATAGTCAGGGAATAAAAGAGTGAGACTTGAGATTTGAGCCTCAACTGATGTATCCTCTTAAGATGAGGAAAGGAGGTGGGAAGATCATGTCAGTGTGGTAGAAGGTATGAGTAGACAGAATGCACATCTGTGCTTGGAGGACCATGACTGTGGTTCAATCTCTCTCAAAAAAAAGAGCATAAAGTCTGTAAACCATAGTCCCTTGTGCAAAACTAGAATATGTGATTGAAAGGAGAGTTACTGAAAATTTAGACAACAAAATGATTAGAAAGAGCCAGTCTAGCTTCATAAAGAGTCAATCATGCCAGACTAATGTAGGGGTCAGAGCTAGGAGCAATGGGTAGAGGTTGGGTAGAGGTTGGTAACGAGCAGGTTTTGACTCATAGTTGGTAGAAGGGAAGAGTGCTATAGATATAGTTTGCTCAGATTTGGACAAAGCATTTGACAAAATCTCTGTGGAAAAACTGCTGAGATGTGGGTTAAATTAGAGGTGTCAAACTTGCAGAAACTCCCAAGTACAACCTGAACCAGATTCAAATGTTATTGGGAGATGTCTAACAAAATAAATAAAAATGCAACAAAGATAATGTTGATTTGTGGTTTTCTAAGTCAATCTGCCACCAGGAGGGATTCATTTCTACTTGAGTTTGACACTATTGGAGTTAGACAATAGCACAATCATGTGCATTTGGAGCTGGTTGAATGACCAGATGCAAAGAGTAGTTATTAATGATTCAATTTCAACTTGGTGGGGACAGAGGGAGGTCCTGTAGGGGAGTCCCTCAGAGATCTATTGTTGGCCTAGAGCCATTTAACACTTCATTATCAGAGACTTGAATATAGGCATATAGGCATGTTCACCAAGCTTGTAGATGAGACAAAACTCATTGAATGAGTCAAGATCCTAAAAGATTCTGATGGGCTAATGCTGGGTCAATGTTTGAATAAGATGAAATTTAATAGGGATACCTGTAAAATCTTATACTTTCTTACAAAAATATAACCTCATAAGTTACAAGATAAGGGAGTCATGGCTGGATCGCATGTCATCTGAAAACGACGTGGGGCAACATTTGACAAATTCTCTCACATTCTTGGATATAAGTGAAGAGATGTGGGACAGATAATTGTACATTTAAGTGGTCATAGACCTGGTTGAAAGGCCAGACCTAAAGAGTAAGTGTTCAACATTTGATGTCAACTTGGAAAGACAACTCTTGCACTTAGAGATCTATCCTGGGTCTTGTGCTATTTGCTTTGTATTAACAATGGCTTACCACTTCATACCTGTCCAATTGGCCAATATGACAAAAAATGAAAATGATAAATGTTGAAGAAAATATGGGAAAATTGGAACACTAATGCATTATTGGTGGAGTTGTGAACTGATCCAACTATTCTGGAGAGCAATTTGGAACTATGCCCAAGGTGTTATAAAAATATGTATACCCTTTGATCCAGCAATACCACTACTAGATCTGTATCCCAAAGAGATCATAGAAAAATGGAAAAGGACCCACATGTACAAAAACATTTATAGCAGCTCTTTTTGTGGTGGCAAAGAATCGGAAACTGAAGGGAAGCCCATCAGTTGGAGAATGGCTGGACAAGTTGTGGTATGTGAATGTAATGGAATACTATTGTTCTATAAGAAATAATGAGCAGGCAGATTTCAGAAAAACCTGGAAAAACTTAAATAAACTGATGCTGAGTGAAGTGAGCAGAACCAAGAATACATTGTACATAGTAACAGCAACACTGTGCAATAATCAACTTTGATAGACTTAGTTCTTCTCAGCAATACAATGATCTAAGATGATTCCAAAAAAAATCATGATGGAAAATGCTATCCACCTGCAGAGAAGGACTATGGAGTCTGAATGCAGATTGACATACATGATTTTCTCTTTTTTGTTTTTTTTCCTTTCTTGTGGTTTTTCCTCTTGTTCTGATTCTTCTTTCACAACATGACTGATGTGGAAATATGTTTAATAATCAGTGTCCATGTATAGCTTAATAAACTAAAATAAAATCAGAAAAAAACAATGACAGGTAAAAGTCTGGGTGGCATGCTTTTCAAATTTTCAGATGACACAAAGGTGGGAAAGATAGTTACTATTAATAACAGTAAAAAGCCAGAAAGATCTCAACAGTCTAGAATCTGAAATCAGACCTAAAAAGGTGATTCTGTTTTTAGTCCATATCTTTGATTTCATTGGTATAGGGAATAATCTGGGAGCTGCCTCAAGCAATGAAAGGTTATATAACTTACTCAGGATCATACAGTCAGACTATATTGGTGGCAGGAATTAAACACCTGATTCAGAGACTGGATCTCTTTCCACTATGTCATGTACCTCTCCAGATGAAATTTAAATGGGAAAAATGTAAAATTTTGTATTTGAGTTTCAAGAAACTGACTTCAAAAGTACAACATAAGGGAGTGAGAAGGACTAGTTAGCAGTTCATCCAAAAAAGATCTAAGAGGTTAAGTG
Source organism: Notamacropus eugenii (assembly GCF_028372415.1). Lineage (NCBI taxonomy): Eukaryota > Metazoa > Chordata > Mammalia > Diprotodontia > Macropodidae > Notamacropus > Notamacropus eugenii. The sequence continues at coordinate 376,661,882 of NC_092872.1, forward strand.
GGCTGAAAATTCAATGAGTCAGCAGTATCATAGGGCAGACCAAAAACTATATTAAACAACACTAGGAGAGGCAGAGTGTCTAGCACTAGGGAGCTAGTGATCCCTCTATAATTCACACTGCTCAGGCACTTCCAGAGTATGATATTTCATTCTGACCCCACATGTTCAGAAAGAAATTGGTAAACTTCAGCACATCCAGAGGAGAGTATCAAGGACTATAATTAGTCTCAAGAGTATACTAGTTAAGGATAGATTGAAGGTACTGGGGATACTGAGCTTGGAGAAGAGAACGATAAGGGGGTCATGATAGTTGTCACCAAGTATTTAAAGGACTGCTAAGTGGCACAGTTGGATAGAGTGCCAGGCCTAGAATCAAGAAGATCTGACTTCAAATCTGCCTTCAAATTCTAACTGTGACCCTGAGCAAGTCACTGCAGCCTGTTTGCGTCAGTTTCCTCCTCTGTAAACGAACTGGAGAAGAAAATGGCAAATTACTTTGGTATCTTGGTCAAGAAAACCCCAAATGGGGTCTTGGAGAGTTGGACATGACTGAAAAAAATGACTAAAACATGTGGAATTGGGATTTGACTTGTTCTGTTTGGTCCCCAAGGATGAAAGTATGAACAGTGGGTACTCATGGCAAAGGGGCAGATTTAGGGCTGCACAATCCACTCTCTAGACTTTATCACATGTGCCACAGAAAGCTTTTCAGTCTTGGAAGTTCATTTCACTCCCAGACTTCTCACACTGAAATTACCTCCACTCCTGAGTTCTCTTCCTCTGATGGGCTGGCTCCTCCCAGAACCCCCATTTTAAAGAAAATGTTCAGATCCACCATTTCTCTCCAGGTTGCACTCCTCTGGACTTTGTCTATCATTTCCTAGCACAGGCATCCCTCTAAACTCCTTCCTTTTATGTGTTATCTTCCCCCATAGCAATATAAACTTCTTGAGAGCAGAAATTGTCTTTCTTTCTGCTTGTTTTCATCCTCGTAGCCCTTAGCACAATCCCTGACACATTGAAAGTACTTAATTATTGACTTGTTGACTTAATTGCTGACTTCATGAAAGGACAAACTTCCTAACAATTAGAGCTACTGAAAAGGGAAATGAGAAACCCTAAATCACTAGTACCATTCCTGCTGAGGTTACTTTCTGTCTATTCTAATTCTCTTGTGTGTCCTGATTTATATATGTGTTTTCCGTGATCTGTATCCTGCCCCTGGACACAGAGGAGAGAGTGAGGCTGGTGACTTTGTATAATGCTCCCTCACTTAAATCCAATTCACTGGCAAGTCATGGCATCACCTCCCTGATGTCATGATCCTCTTTGAGAATGACAGACAAAAATCAATAACAACATGTTTTTCCCCTCTTCAGAAGGTAAGCCCTTGAGGGCAGGGCCTGCCTTTGCTTTTACCTTGGCTTTCCAGTGCTTAGCAAGTGGCTGGCACATAGTAAGTTCTTGATAAAGACTTGACTGAGTGACTGAAACTATCTGGAATAATAGAATGCTCCTCAGTGCTGGTGGTCTAGCTGTCCTGCTTTCAGCTCTTTCTAACATTATTACCAGGAATGTTGATGTAATTTTGGCATGTAATCCTTCCCTCTCCACATAGTTTCCTCTAGGAGCAAGGAGCCAGTCCTGTGGAGTAGAATAAAAGAAATTTGATGTTCACAGTTGAAATTCTTGAGACATCTTATCCATTCATGCACTAAGGAAGAAGATGAGTTGTCCTTTGTTACATCTCCATGGTCATCCTGAACTTTTTTGAAAGGGGCTTTTGAAGACATGAGGCATCCTAGGGCTGAGGATGTCACAGAGTGATATTTCTTGGCTCCTTATTCTCATTAGGAAATATAAGCTTCATTGCGTTTTTGAGTGGAGTATGGTTGCTAGGAAGACTTGAAGAGACAAGGGAAAGAAAATTCCAAGGTCAGTTCCAAGGTCCATATTATAACATCTGGTATACCCAGTCACACTGGGTGGAATCTAATGGTCTCCTACATGGCTTAATTTACCAACCTTTCGAGGAAGACCCCCTCTTTGACCTAACAGCAGTTTTACAATTCTCGAATTCTATATGTATTTCACTGAGTCATTGTGGATAACCTCCCCCTTTTTTAAAATGCTGGTATTGCTAGGAGGAGTAAGGCTGTAAGATTCTATAAGTCATTAATTCCTTCCTATGGATTAGCAAATCTGATCTTTTTTTCTCTCCCTTTCCTTCCTTAAGGTTCCCAGAGAGAATGGCACTGAGGAAATGGGAGTTTCCATTAATGTTTGAAGGAAAGTAATTTGGTAACATGGTATTCTGAGTGCTGGATTTGGAATGAAAGGACCAAGGTCCAATTCCCAGCCACCATGCTTGCTTCAGCAACAAATATAAAATTGGAAAGACACAGAGAAGATTAGCATGGCCCCTGTGCAAGGATGTCACACAAATTCATGAAGCATTCCATATTTTTTTAATGTTCTTTTTAAAATTTTTTTTAATAAGAGCAGACAATAGGTTCGTGCCTATTGAGTATGGTCATCCTATTGTCTTATCTTTTGCTATGGTTCTTCTCCATAATTCTAGCATTAAACAAAATAAAAACAAAGTGCAAGTAAAGCTTAGAGAGATGCAGGATTCCTGGCTCAGTAAGAAGGCAGATAAAATTCAGCTTTATGCTGACAGTAACAATCCAAAGCACTTTTATGATTCCCTGAAAGCTATTTATGGACCAAAAACTCATGGTGCATCACAACTACTCAGTGCTGATGGAGCCACATTGATTAGTGATAAGGACATGATCCTAGGGGGATGAACTGAACACTTCCATATTGTTTTCAACAGACCATCATCCATCAATGCTGAGGCCATTGACTGTTTACCTCAGGTTGAAGTCAATCCCTGCTTAGCTGAACTTCCAACTGAAGAAGAGGTTTTGAGGGCCATTAGGCTCCTTTCATGTGGCAAAGCACCTGGTGCTGATTCTATTCCAGCTGAGATTTACAAGGTAGGGGGGCCATTGATCATACAAAAGTTGACTGAAATTTTCCAGGTTATATGGCAAGAGGAGGTTATCCCCCAGGAGTTCAAGGATGCTTCCATTGTCCATCTCTATAAGGGTAAAGTGAATAGATTGACCTGCAACAATCATAGGGGGATCTCTCTCTTAGTCACTGCTGGCAAAATTTTTGCTAGAGTCCTCCTTAATAGGCTGATCCTTCACCTGAAAGATGGGCATATACCTGAGAGCCAGCGTGGCTTCAGAAAGGGTCAAGGAACAGTCAACAATTCCAGGAGAAATGCCAGGAGCAGAACAGAGGTCTGTACACAATGTTTGTGGATCTGACCAAGGCCTTTGACACTATCAGTCGTGAGGGCTTATGGAGATTATGTCTAAATTTGGTTGCCCGGAGAAGTTCATCAATATTGTATGTCAATTTCATAATAGCATGTTTGCCTGGGTTCTGGATAATGGACAAAGCTCTCGTGCCTTCTCAGTCACCAGTGGAGTGCTTGCTGTCATGCTTTTTAGCATGATGTTTTCAGCCATGTTGACAAATGCTTTCAATGAGAACGAACATGGCATCAAGGTCAACTACCGTACTGGTGGTAAGTTCTTCAATTTGAAAAGGCTACAAGCCAAGATCAAAGTGGAGGGAGTGTTGGTGCATGATTTTCTATTTGCAAATGACTCAATGCAGCCTCTGAAACTGAGATGCAACAAAGTATGGATCAATTCTCTGCTGCCTGTGATAATTTTGGCCTAATAATTAACACCAAAAAAACACAGGTGCTCCATCAGCCACCACCACACCATCCATACATGGAACCATTGGTTACAACAAATGGAGAACTTTTGAATGCTGTAGATAAGTTCACTTACCTTGGTAGTGTACTTTCCAGGGATGTACACATTGACAATGAGATTGACATACCTGTTGCCAGAGCTAACTCAGTGTTTGGGAGGCTCTGAAGAAAAGTTTGGGAGAGAAGAGATATTAGGCTGACTACCAAAGTAAAGGTCTGCAGAGCTGTTGTGCTGACCTCATTGTTGCATGCCTGTGAAACATGTACAGTGTTCCAGTGCCATGCCAAGAAACTGAATTGCTTCCACTTGAACTGTCTTAGGAAGATTCTGAGGATCACCTGGCAGGATAAGATACCAGACATTGAAGTCCTTGCCCAAGCTGAACTGCTAGGCATTCAAATTATGCTTCAGAGAGCGCAAATCTGATGGGCTGGCCATGTTGTTTGAATGCAGAGTGTATGCTTGCCAAAGACCATTTTATGGAGAACTTACATGGGGCAGGCAATCACATGGTGGTCAGAAGAAGCAATACAAGGACACTCTCAAGGTCTCTCTCAAGAACTTCGGATTTGACTGTGCAACATGGGAGACACTGACACAGGACAGCTCAGCATGGCCTGCCCACATCAGAAAGGGAGCTGTGCTCTATGAACAAGGCATAATTGAGACAGCACAAAGTAAACATAGGATGCACAAATTTGGGGTAACCACCCCAAATATTCACACCAACTATCTGTGCCCAATCTGTGGTAGAGCATTCCCAGCTCTTATTGTTCTGATCAGTCACAGTCGGACAAAACTGAAACTTCACTTTATCATGGTGATGTCATTTTAGTTCTCTCCGAGAATGAAGGACAACAACCAATCTGTTCTGGTGATCTGGGATCAGTGATCTTCGATGTTACTGTTGTAATTGCTTTGGGCCATTATGTATTACACCCCTATGAAATGGTGAACTTAACTGCTAAATGTTGTGGGTGTGTTCTGACTGCTCCACTGGACCTTCTCCAAGTTACTGTTTGCTTCAACTGATCCTCCTATGCCATAATGTTGAGGTCTTTTGCCTTCCATGTTGACTTCCTATAGATACTCTCCAGCTTACCAGCATCATTTCTAAAATGTAGCTCCCAGAATCAAATGCAATCCTCTATCTGATCAGGAAAGATTGTAGCAGGAATATCACTTTCATTTTTTCAGACTTTATAGCACCCTTAATACAGCCTAGGGGCAGTTAGGTGGTGCAATGGATATAGCATGGGGCCTGGAGTCAGTAAGATCTGAGTTCAAATCTGGCCTCAGACACTTACTAGCTGTGTGACCCTGGGCAAGTCATTTAACCCCTATCAGTTCTTCATCTATAAAATGGGGGGACCCACTAGAAAAGGAAATGGCAAATCACTCTAACATATTTGACAACAAAACCCCATAGACTTTAGTCCATGGGATCATGTAGAATCTGACACAACTGGATGACTGACCAACAGCAATGCAGCCTAAGATCACATTCACTTTTAAAATTATTACCGTTGGTTCCTATTTTTTGATCCTTAGCCCTAGGCTATGCCTTTGCTTTACAGTCATTAGTCTCCTCTATTGTCTTAGCTACAGTATTTTAATAGTCTTTGCCTGATCAAAAGAATTTATGTAGTGTATATTTCAGTATTCAATAGGCTAACACTACCTGACGGTTTTATACATAATATCAATAGACTCATCATCTAAATCAGTGCTACATGTCTATGAGTGAGGAATGGTTGTTAAGATTAGTTTCTAGCCGTACAGAAGGTAGAAGCTATCCATCCCTATCCCTAGATATTGCTCTATGCTCGTCGAATTATAGATTTAGAACTGGAAGTAACCTTAGAGGTAATCTAATTCAATCTTCTCATTTTACAGATGAGCAACCTGAGGCACAGAGATGTTAAGTAAATTGACCAGGGTCACACAGCTTGTAATTGTTATTGTAATGGCATAGAAAAAAAGCTAGCTCTCAAGAGTTTATAAAGTGAAGCTCAAAATACAAACCTTGGGTTAGAAAGCAAAGCTAAACTTCACCCTAGGACTTAACTAAATTTAAATCGACAAGGATTTCAATGTGGCTGAGCTAATGTTTACCTTTGCACTAGCTTCAAAAAAGTTATTTATTTAGAAAATTAACATAAATAAAGTTGCAGTGAGATAATGCCTTCATATAGGAAAAGCCCTGGAGTTGGCATAAAAATCTAGGATTCCGTTTCCTTGCCCTGCTACCTACTACCTGTGCTAACCTTGGGTACCTTTCTGTGCACTGCTACTTCTTCTGTAAAATGAGAGGATTGAAGTGGATGACATCTAAAGTTCCTTCCACTTCTCAATCTTATTTAACCTAATCATGAAACTAATGTAAATGAGTTCTGTTAAATTTCTTTAAGAGTATTTTAAAATACTCTTAATAATTTTCAAGAACTCATAATAATAAAAACAATAATAGCCAACATTTATATCATGCTTACTACATGCCAAGCACTGTGCTAAGAGTCTTGCTGTTATCTCATATGATCCTAACAACAACCCTGTGAGGTAAACACTATTATAGTCCCCATTTTACAGATGAGAAGACTGAGGCAAACAGAGGATAAGTGACTTGCACAAGATCACACAGCTAGTAAGTAGAAGGGGGTGGGAATCACTTCAATCTGAGTCCTGACCCTAACCCTAATGCTTATTAGTCATGTGATCTCCCTACAACTTATGAGTAATGTGACCTTTGGCAAGTCATTTCATTTATAAAATGGGGGTCATATTTTCACTCTCTCACAGAATTGCAAGGATCAAATAAGATAAAAGAAAGTTCTTTGTAATTGTAAGGTGTTATAAAAGTTAACTGATGATGATGATGATGATGATGAAGAAAAAAGTGTGGCATGGAACCAGAAAATCTTACGTTTAAGTCCTGCCTCTGCTGCACACTGACCGAGTGACTTTAAACAAATGACTTCTTGTCTCAGTACTTTGGGTACCTTTCTAAGATTATAATTACAGAGAATGTGCCAACTTCCATTGGCAAAAGTTTCTTTACCTAGGAGTTCCTTGTACTAATGAAATAATGAAAAGGAAGAGGAGGAGAAGGATGAAGGAAGATGAAGGGGAAGGAGAAAGAGGGAGGAAGAGGAGGATGAAAATAGAAGTGGGGGAGGAAGATAGAGGAGGAAGAAGAAGAAATGTGGAGGAGGAGACGTGGTTATAGTGTGAATAGAGAGTTAACCTTGGAGGCTGGAAGATCCTGGTTCAAATCCTACCATGAACAGATCGCCTAACCCCTTCGTATCTGCAGATAACTCTCTAAGTCTGTTACTCACATCAAGTGGCCAGTCGACATTGGTGAAAGGAGTTTCCGCACCATTTCCTATATCATTGAAACCTTAGATCCCTATCATGAAGACCAGTAATAACACTAATGGCATTTGAAGATGTTTTAATAGTGAACTTCCTTTAATACTTCATGAGACTATGGTTTTCCCCCAGAGCTTCTGTTCTATTAACATAGACTCCAGGGTTATCTCCATGCCCTGACGAGACATCAGAATAGGATTTCATAATAATTACAGGTAGCTTATATGCAGTGCTTTAAAGTTTACAAAGAATTTTCCAAGTATTATCTCATTTTACACTCACAACAACCATGGAAGGTAAGTGTTACTATTATTCCCACTTTACAAATGAGGAAACTGAGACAAACAAATTAAGTGATTTGCCCGAAGTCACAAAACTAGTAAGTGTTGAAGCTGGATTTGAACTGTGTTCTTTCTGACTTCAGGTACAGCGCTCTATCGACTGCTAACTGCCTAACATTTCATCTTTCATGATGTTCAAATGTTAATTAAATAACAAGACAAGCAAAGTGCTTTAATTTATTCAGCACCCCCAGCACTGTGGGGAAATACACAAAAACCTGAAAAAAATGGTCTCTGACTTGCTACAGACAGCTGTAGCTGGCAGGATGTGTGTCCAGAGTAGATGACCGCAGAATACCCATGGGAGACAATTGGATCAGGAAGAGGGAGAAAACGGTGCATACTATACAATGTTGGTATGGAATTCTGGGAAGTAATAGCTGAACTCGAGTTCTGCCTCCAGCAATAGAATTGTTAATGTGGAGAAAAAGGTCACAAAGAGTGATGTGCTCTGCAAAAGGAGAAGCCATCCTCCAGTCAAGAAGCTTCCTTAGTCACAGGTAAGCAGTGTGGCATTCAGGAAATCAAACTGAATTAGAAATGAGAAATTTGGAAATCCACCTTCGAATCTCAGCTTTGACACAAACGGCTGTGTGACCTTGGGCAAACCCCTTTACTCCCATGAGCCTCAGCGTTCCCGTCTATAAAAGGAGGATAACAATACTTGCCCTTCATGCCAAATGGGGTTGTTTGTGAGAAGAATATTTTGTAAATTTTGCAGTTCCTAGAAAGGCAAATGATTCCTATTAGGAATCTAAGTTTAAAGCTAGAAGGGATTTCAGGGGTTATTTAATCCAATTAGTCTTTTTAAACTATGTATTTCCCACAGTGCTAGGGATTCTTAATAAGTTAATGCATAATGATTGATTGTCTTACTATTCAAGGATCATTTGACCATCATTAAATCCTATTCTGATGTTTCACTATGGGTGAAGGTGACCTTGCGTTCTTGAAGGTTATGCCAGAGGAACCTCAGGGAGGTTACATGATTTACCTAAGGTCACACAGGTATTCAGGATGACTGTTTAACTATTTTTTTTTGATACACCTATCTTTATTAGCAGCACTCTTTTCAGAAATTCCAAGAGGGTTCAAGAAACTGTGATGTCTAGGAAGCCAGGAGGACAGAAACCAAAAGGTTTGTTTTCAGAGGCTCTCAATAACTACAGTAAGGGGAAGCAGAAGAAGCTTGGCCCGCATATCTAGTAACTATTACACAGGTCCATACAAAAAGAGGGCCACCTCCCGCTGTCTGGCTCAATGGGGAAAGCTCTGGATTGGAAATCACATGACCTGGATTCAAGTTCTGATGTTGCCCCTATTTTAGCTGTGTGACTTTAGGTAGGTCACTTAACCCCTCTGGGCCTCAGATTCTTTCTTTGTAAAATAGTGATTATAAAACTTGCATTGTCATAAACAAGGGTTTTATGAGGATAGAATGACATAATGTCAGTAAAGTGCTTTGTGAACTTTAAAGTCCTTTACAAATGTGAATTATTACTATAACTAATAGTTCATACGAGTATGAGAAGGAATTAATTATATCTTCTAGAGAATTATTCTGCTTTAATGGAGACTGTCATTTGTTCTTCAGTCTTTTTGCTTCCTGGTCAAGCTCTATGGTTGGTATTTTAGTTTTTGTGTTGTTTTGTTCTGTCTGACACAATAGACAATTAGTTGCATTTGGTACAGAAATTACACAGGATGTGGATGTACGATTATTACGGTAGAATCTCAGCAAATTTCTTGGAATTTCTTTGAAAAGATACTGGAGCTTTTTGCCATTTCCTTCTCCAGCTCATATTACAGATGAGGAAACGGAGGCAAACAGGGTTAAGTGATTTACCTAGGATCGTACAACAGCTGATTCTGCCCCTGCCTGGTAAAAATATTTCAAAATGTTCATTTCCAATCCGATATCTTCAGGTCAAATACCATTTATCTATCCATAAATCAGGTTCCCACCCTCTTTTATCTTTTGCATTTTCCCTGAGTAGATGTGACCCCAGAAGTGAAAAAAAAAAAACCAGTTTGGATCAATAATACACTAAGCTTTGAAAATGCTTGCTTTGTTAAGCCATGACTTGAGTCTTTCCAACTGGTATTATCTGGAATGAAAACTTGTCCAGCTGTTCCTTCCAGTGAACTTGTGATATCCAGCCTCAGACACTGTGGAAGGCTATGTGACTAGCTGAGTGACCTTGGGAACGTCACTTCAGCCTGTTTGCCTCAGTTTCCTCAGCTGTAAAATGAGCTGGAGAAGTAAATGGCAAACTACTCCAGTATTTGTGCCCAGAAAACCCCAAATGGGGTCATAAAGAGTCAGACATGACAAAAACAACAAAGCTTATGGTCTGTGGATAGATTTCAGGGCAGTCTGCGAGCTTAGATGGGATAAAATTACTTCTTTATTTTCACCAACTTCTATCTGAAATTTAGAACTTCCTTCAATTTTGAATGGTAGGCAACAAACCTCATTGAGCTTCTCCAGAATGCCAAGGGGACCCATGACATACCAAACTCATGCTCTTGAGTCTTCTTCCTCCACAATTCTGATCCCCCCTCAGCTGTGCTCAAGTTGATATTGAGCCCACTTCTATGTGAGGTACAAAGGGGTGCTGTTCAGGGCAGGGGAGTCAAAAATGTTTTTTCACTGATTTATGTATCTTTGAAATACTTTTGCTCTGTTTAATTCTACAGAGACTAACTTACACACCCTTCAGACTACAGGATTGCTGTTCGCTGATCTCACAAGTTCATTGGAAAGAACATCTGGACGAGTTTTCATTCCAGACAATACCAGTTGGGATGACTCAAGCCATGGCTTAACAAAGCAAGCATTTTCAAAGCATATTGTATTGTTAATGAAAACTGTTTCTTCCCTTCTGGGGTCACATCTACTCAGGGAAAATGTAAAGATAAAAGAGGGTGGGAACCTGACTTATGAACAGACAAACTGTATTTGACCTAAAGACATCAGATTGGAACTGAATATTTGGAAACATTTTTGCTGGGCAGGGGCAGAACTAGCTGCTGTGTGACGCTGGGCAAATCACTTAACCCTATTTGCCTCAGTTTCCTCATCTATAAAATGAGTTGGAGAAGGAAATGGGGAAAAAACCAACAACTTCAGCATCTTTACCAAGAAAACCCCAAATGGCATCATGAAAAATCAGACATGATTGAAATGACTGAATAACAACAAAAAAAAGCCAAGGCCAGGGAAGCAAAGTAAATTACCCAGATCATCCAAGTACTAAGCGTCAGAGGCAGGATTTAAACCTCGTTCCTCTAATTGATCCTCTTTCCCCTGTACCACATTGTCTCCAAATCCAGCACCCTTTGTTTTTCTGAACCTTATAAAATGAGAACAATGATCCTGGTGCTGCTTATCTCACAGGGTCTTTGTGATGAAAATGCTCCTGTGAACTTTAAAAAGCCCTAGCAATGTGAACTGTTCATCTAATTATAGGCCACTTCCTGCCACCATCATGAAAGACCACACCATAGCTCATCAGACTCTTAATTTAGCTGCCTTCCCATTCCTTTGACTGGTGATGATTAGCACAATATTTCTGCTGTGGCTGAAGCTCTCTCCCCTGCCATCTGCCTCATCTCATTACCAGAGCCATTCATTCAGAAGTCACAGCTCAGTATTTGCACCAAGGAAATGAAGTCCATGGGGATGTCACATCCAACTGTTTCAAGTGAGGAGTGACTTGGAAGAGCCTGATTATAACGGAGAGACCCTTCATTTGCATACAAATAAATGCACTGGAAACCCTTAACAGAGAGAAGACATGGAAAAAGTCCAGAGCCCTGTGACTTGGATTTAATCTCTTAGTTACTTTAAAAAAATCCTTTGGGGTTAGTAGTCATAGTCTGAAAAAGATCTCTCGCCCTTCAAATATTTTATGAATTCACAGACTTCAGTTTGAAAGGATCTATTCACAAATCCTTTCATCCAGAATCAACACTTACCCCAACGTACCTTGTGTCTTTAAACTGCAGTAGGATCACACTGGGTATTTTGTTCTTAAAAAATACAGACTCATCATCTGAGTGGTCAACATAAAAAGACTCTAAGACATTTGCTTGAGCTCAGCGGAATGTCAACATCAACCAAGCAGTTATAATAAAAAGTTCCCCAATAAAGAAATACTTGGGATTCCTTTGTAAATGTCCTAGCTCTCTACCAGACCCTGCTCAAGGTTAACCAAAAAGCCGAGCCAATGTTATTCAGTCACTTTGATCTTACCAATAACAGAAAAAAAAAATCTAGACATCTTGCCCAAGCAAAGAAGAAAGGTCTAAAATTCAGGTTTTCCTGCATTCCAGAGGTAATTTTAAAGCACTTATACACAGCAGGTTGGGTTTTTTGGTCACCCAAGAAGCTTGTACTCAAGTTCTGCCTACTAGATTGGGCATTGCCAATCACAATATTCTGTCTATCTCTTTAGGCCCCCTAGTGTAGGGGTTCCTAAAAGGGCATCCCAGCACCAAGAAGGTGCAGGGGATAGAGGTCCAGGCCCAAGTTCAAATCTGACCTCAGACACTTATTAGCCGTGTGACAGTTGTTGAGTCATTTAACCCTGTTTACATTCGTATCCTCATCTGTAAAATGAGCTGAAGGAAATGGCAACCCATACCAGTATCTTTACCAAGGAAGCCCCAAAGCGGCTCCCCAAGAGCCTGACATGACTGAAACGACTGAACAAACAATAATCGTGTAAATAATTGAGCTGAGACTTGAACTCAGGTCCCCTTTTTATTTTTCAGTGATCCAATAAAGCAGGTGCAAATGCTGAATCAGCTTGAGTCTGGCTTCTGGCTGCCTCTGCCCCAAAGGCACAGGCCTAGCTGCTGCATTCCGGTGAAAGAGACTGGGAACAAAGAAACTCTGTTTGCTTCGCCAGTCTCTGGGGTACCGCCCTTGAGGGGACTTCTCCTGGGCTTTGATGCCTTCTCTGTTTTCTGACTCCTGGCTTGTATCTGGGTCTTTGGCTTTATTAACTCTCAAGCTTTTGCTGGCTGTGACCCCAGACTAATTACTTGCGCTGTCTCCATTGGTTTCTGGCTTTTTTGTTGGTGTTTTTTCCTCCCTCTCTCTAGCTCCTTAGCCCCAGGCTATCCTCTGGTTTGTGGCCATCAGCTTCCCTGGCGTCTTCTGTCTTCTGCCTGCTCATGTATTTTGATAGGCTGGGCCCTATCAAAAGAACTCATGCTACATACATTTCGGGAGTGTATGAGATTCATATGGCCAGCTGGTTTTACATACCACGACAATATGTTACCTAAATCACAGTTGTGCTCCACGCCTAAGAATTATATTTTCTGAAAGAGACTGACAAAATGCAGAATTCTGAGTAAACAACTCAATGACATTTGTCAGAAAGGGAGTTTGGTTTGGACGAGGAATCTCATGTCCATTTCTTGCATGGCAGTAGGAAAAATTACTTAACCACGAGTCTATTTCCAAATGTGAAAGACTTGCCTCAAAGGAGAATATCTGGTCTTCACATCTCCTTAAATCTCTACTTACTGTTTCTTATCCAGGGACACTCCATAGTCCATAAGCGTTCTTTTGAACCAGCTTGGAGCCCTAGCTTGAAATCCTCTCTGATTCATGAGAGAAATGATTTCCCTCTTGTATTTAATAACTAATTATTAAATTAGGACCAAGGTAATACCTCTTTTCTACTCCCTCATCCAGAAATCAACCAGTGTGGGAAATCATGGGCAAAGATTTATCCAGGCTAAGATCTAATCAAATTCTAAGTATTTTAAGTATAGGGAATGGGTGGATTCCTGCTCTTGTGTTTAATCAGACAGTTGGGGCGGGGGGGGACGGGAAATGTGGAGTCTCCCTTTTGTCAGAGATCCATAACTCTTGTTAATCAAAATTTGAGTGCTCAGCAACACACCTAAAGAACCTCACTGGAATAAGCTCACTTCTCATTATAATATCATTCTTTCTCATTACTTGTTAACCAGTCAGTCAATTGCCACCCTCAGGAACACTCACCCTTCCTAGGGCACATGAGCATTGAGTGGGTTCCGTGAGGGATCTTCGGCATTCCAGAGTGTCACTGACCCTTTTATTAATTAGATGCTAGCATCATTAATAAATTTCTTAATTACCAAGAAACTATGTCTCTTGGAATTTTTAAACATTACACTCAGAAGTGAGCCATTGTACACAGTAACAGCAACACTGTGCTATGACCAACTTTGATAGACTTAGCTCTTCTCAGGATTGCAATGATCTAAGACAGTTCCAGAAAACTCATGATGAAAAATGCTATCCACATCCAGAGAAAGAATGGAGAATGTAGATCGAAGCATACTTTTTTCTTCTTTTGTTTTTTTCTTTCTCGTGGTTTTTCCCTTTGATTCTCATTTTTCTTTATAGCATGAATAATGTGGAAACATGTTTAACATGATTGTATATGAATGGCCTATATTCAATCGTATGCAGTCTTGGGGAGGAACAAGAGGGAGAGAAAATTTAAAACTCAAAATCTTATCAAAGTGAATGTTAAAAACTAAAAATAAATAAATATTTTAAAAATATATATGCTAATTGATTGACCAATTGACTTTCCAGAGAAGTCAGACTTAAGATAGCTAATAGTGGTTTTCACTTTTTATAAATAGTAAGTACTAAAAAAATGCATGTTGGCTTGAAACAAAACAAAATAAAACCCAAAAAAACACTCAGCTCAAGCTTTATCTTTTGCATAAAATCTTTCCTGATCTACCTCCCTGCCTCCTACCTCTTCACCACTCCACCCTCCAACTATGCTATGTTCATATATATATTTTGTGTTTACCCATATATTTGTATGTATATTGTCTCCCTTGTTCCCTCCTTATATTTATAAACTTCCTGAGAGCAGGGACAGTTTTACTGTGGTCTGTATTCCCAACACTTAACACAGTGCCTCCTAGCCTAGAGGAGCCCATTAACAAATGCTTGTTGACTAGTTGATTCAATAATGGAAGAGGCTGAGGGGGCAGAGCCAAGATGACAGACTAGAAAGACACACTTACACAGGGTCTCCCCACACAGCCCACAAAATACCTGTAGAGAGGGCCTCTCAACAAATTCTGGAGCAGCAGAAATGGAGAACAACAGAGTGGAGGAGATTTCCAGCCCACAGTGACCTGAAAGGCCCACGGAAACGTTGGTAGCACCAGACGTGGAGCAGAGCCCAGCCCAGCCTTGGCCGCCCAAGGAGACTCTGGGAGGAGGACTCCTCGGGGGTGGAATCTCCAGTCTCAGCAGGTCCTCAGATCCCTCAACCCACAGGTGCCAAAGGTCAGCCACAGGGTTTTCTCAGCTGGCCAGGAAGGGAGAAGGACCTTCCCATAGCTCTGGCAGCAGGCAGCGGCCACAGAGGTAGCACAGCAGCCCCTACAGACCCTCCATCGTTGGAGCATAAAAACCCCTGGGGGCACTGAAGATCTGAGTCTTACCTCAGCCCTGGATGGAGGCCCTGGGAGAGCTGGTCTTTGTTTCAAACGGAATGGCGGCCCTGCCCATCCAGCTTATCAGAAAATCAGCCCCTAGTGCTGACTTGGTGGAACTGGAGGCCAGGTAACTGTGGAGAGGTAACTGCTTAGATTCTGGGCACAAAAATCCCTCTCTGCATCCAGACCAGTACACATTTGATTGTGCCACCTTGGAGGAACTGAAATCTCACAGATTCCCAGAGTATATCCTACTCTTGACAAAGGACCCAAACATCAAGTAACTGGTTGGGAAAATGTCCAAAAAAGGGGAAAAAAAAAATAAGACCACAGAAGGTTACTTTCTTGGTGAATAGATATCTCCTCCCATCCTCTCAGATGAGGAAGAACAATGCTTACCATTAAGTAAAGACATAAAAGTCAAGGCTTCTGTATCCCAAACATCCAAAATAAATATTCAGTGGGCTCAGGCCATGGAAGAGCTCAAAAAGGATTTTGAAAATCAAGTTAGAGAGGTGGAGGAAAAACTGGGAAGAGAAATGAGAGAGATGCAAGAAAAGCATGAAAAGCAGGTCAACACCTTGCTAAAGGAGACCCAAAAAAATGCTGAAGAAAACAACACCTTGAAAAATAGTCTAACTCAATTGGCAAAAATGGTTCAAAAAGCCAACAAGGAGAAGAATGCTTTAAAAAGCAGAATTAACCAAATGGAAAAGGAGGTTCAAAAGCTCACTGAAGAAAATAGTTCTTTAAAAATTAGAATGGAACAGATGGAGGCTAATGACTTTATGAGAAACCAAGAAATCACAAAACAAAACCAAACAAATGACAAAATGGAAGATAATGTGAAATATCTCATTGGAAAAGCAACTGACCTAGAAAATAGATCCAGGAGAGACAATTTGAAAATTATGGGACCACCTGAAAGCTATGATCAAAAAAAGAGCCTAGACATCATCTTTCATGAAATTATCAAGGAAAACTGCCCTGAGATTCTAGAACCAGAGGGCAAAATAAATATTGAAAGAATGTATCCATCACCACCTGAAAGAGATCCAAAAAGAGAAACTCCTAGGAACATTGTGGCCAAATTCCAGAGTTCCCTAGTCAAGGAGAAAATATTGCAAGCAGCTAGAAAGAAACAGTTCATGTATTGTGTAAATACAATCAGGATAACACAAGATCTAGTGGCTTCTATATTAAGGAACAGAAGGGCATGGAATATAATGTTCCAGAAGTCAAAGGAACTAGGACTAAAACCAAGAATCACCTACCCAGCAAAACTGAGTATAATACTTCAAGGGGAAAAAATAGTCTTTAAATGAAATAGAGGACTTTTAAGCATTCTTGATGAAAAGACCAGAGCTGAAAAGAAAATTTGACTTTCAAACACAAGAATGAAGAGAAGCATGAAAAGGTAAACAGCAAAGAGAAGTCATAAGGGACTTACTAAAGTTGAACTGTTCATGTTCCTACATGGAAAGACAATATTTGTAACTCTTGAAACACACACACACAGAGAACTGAGTGAATTGAATAGGATGGGATCATATCTTTAAAAAATGAAATTAAGGGGTGAGAGAGAAATATACTGGGAGGAGAAAGGGAGAAATGGAATGGGGCAAATTATCTCTCACAAAAGAGGCAAGCAAAAGACTTTTCAGTGGAGGGAAAAAAAGGGGAGATGATAAAAAAAACGTGAAGCTTACTCTCATCACATTCGACTAAAGGAAGGAATAAAATGCACACTCATTTTGGTATGAAAACTTATCTTACAATACAAGAAAGTAGGGAAGAAGGGGATCAGCAGGGGGGGATGATGGAAGAGAGGGCAGTGGGAGGAGGGAGTAATTTGAAGTCAACACTCTTGGGAAGGGACAGGATCAAAAGAAAAAATAGAAGCAATGGGGGACAGGATAGGATGGAGGGAAATATAGTTAGTCTTACACAACATGAATATTATGGAAGTCATTTGCAAAACTACACAGATATGACCTATATTGAATTGCTTGCCTTCCCAAAGGAATGGGTGGAGAGGGAGGGATGAAGAGAAGTTGGAAGTCAAAGTTTTAGGAACAACTGTCAAGTATTGTTCTTACTACTAGGAAATAAGAAATATAGGTAATGGGGTATAGAAAGTTATCTGGCCCTACAGGACAAAAGAGAAGATGGGGATAAGGGAAGGGAAGGATGTTAGAAGAGAGGGCAAATTGGTGATAGGGGCAATTAGAATGCTCGGCATTTTGGGGTGGGGGGAGGGGAGAAATGGGGAGAAAATTTGGAACCCAAAATTTTGTGAAAATGAATGTTAAAAGTTAAATAAATAAATTTTAAAAAATAATGAAAGAGGCTCAATCTATGCCAGGAATCATGATTTAGTCTGAGAACTGATTTGGTATCAGAGATGGATGGAAATTCCAAGAAAGAGAAGTAGTATGGATTGACTTACCCATTCATTCAACAAGTGTTTTTTAAAAAGTGTTTGTTGCTATGTGCAGTCTACTAGAGATACAAAGACATAAATGAAATTATTCAACGAATTTGCACTCATTCTACCCAGGGAAAATGTATATGTGGATGTTACGTACTTGTACATTTTATATGTCCAAGACATAAATAAAATTATTCAGAGGGGAGAAGCCACTAATAACCGAGGAGGGAAAGACAGGCTTCCTGTAGGGCAGCCTTTGAGCAGAGTCTTAAAGGAAACCAGAGATTTTAAGACAAGGAGGTGACTAAGAATTGATAGATTGAAAATGTAGATAAGGATATTCATTTTACCCTATTCCCGTTTTTATAGAAAGTCAGAAAGGCGTAGTGGGAATAGCATTGAATTTGAGGTCAGAAGATCTAAGTTTGAATCCAGCTTCACTGATTACTAGCTGGAGGTGAACCTCTCTGATCTTCAGCATTTTATTTGTAAAAAGGGAAATGACAGCAAGACCTCAGGCCACATGCCACTGACTCTGGGTCTCAGTTTCCTCAGTTACAGAAAAGAAGGCCCTTGTCAACTGATTTCATTGGGGAATTCCTCAACACAAAAGTACTAAAACCTTCTCTGAGAATAATCCCCCCCACCCTGTTCCATTTGACTGGGAGTTGGAGGGGGTCATTAAATCCATATTCAAGTCTAGAAGATAAAAAGTTTAATTAGCATCAGCAGTTGCCAGATGGATTGCAATGGCCTGAGCCAAGGGAGATACACACACATACAGATTTTTTACTTAATCTTAGGGAGACACCACTTGACAAAGAGGAAAGGTCAATTAGCTTATCAGGTTAGGGCTGCTCAGTCTTTCTATGTTTAGGAGGTTGAGTAATGGGGAAGAAGATGCTAGAGAATTTTGGAAGAATGTATTAACTGTAGAGTCTTAGGAACTGTCCAAGACCAGGTGTGTTCCAGTGAGATAAAGTTTTCTCTGTAGTTAGTCTTATTAGAATGTTGTGTTTGGGTAGTAAATTTTCAGGCTAGTTAGAGGCTTCCCTTCAAGACAGGATCAATTCAAGTTCATCTTGCCCTTGTCTGTCTGAGGGCCTCTATTCACACAATCCAAGATATTTCTCCCAAACTCACAGTAAATAAGGTCTCCCTCATCCACTTCGTCCACTACTTACACTATCTAATTTGTAGATATTACTTTGGGAAGAGAAATCTTTGTGAAGCCCCCCTCTTTGAAAGTTTATTATTGGTTCAGTCTAAGGCAACTGGCCATTCATCCCCTTTTGACTTTCCCTTCCTTGCAAAAATACTTGCTCAAAATGCAACAAAAATCAACTTATCTTTGTCTGAAGACAAAACTTTTTTTAAAAGTACAGACAGAAAATAAACAAGCAACAGAGATCAGGAAACTCCCAAAAGTCCTGATGCCAGTTGGCTAGGCATTGATGGAGATGAGAGAGAGACAGAGAAAGAGGGATGGAGGGAGGGAGGTAGAGAAAGAGATAGAGGGAGAGAGAGGGAGAGAGAAAAAAAGAGAGAGAGAGAGAGAGAGAGAGAGAGAAGGAGAGAGAGGAGAGGGGATAATTTCACTATGTCCCACATCTTGGCAAGCAAGTGTATCTGGGAAAGAGCAAATTTTGTGCTTCTAGATCACTCCTTAAATGAGTCAGGAAGACAGGCAAGGCTCCAACTGCTCATGATTATATCATTCTGAGGAGCAGCACTCTCCCTTGCCATTAGTGTATTGGTGGTCTGTCTTTTCTATTCAAAAAGCAAAAGTTCCTGAACTTCCTTGGCACTCCCACCTCCTCCTATTAACCTCCAGTCCCTCCTTCCAGCTGGGAAAAACTATACTTCCTATCAGCCCCTTTGCCAATGAAGGGGGGGACATTTGTAAATCCACTTTATAGATGTGTGAGTCAATTCCTCAAGTAATTGTGGGAGACAGTTGTGCCATAGTGGAAAGACCTTAGGATTTGGAGTCAGAGGACCTGGATTTAAATCCTACCTCTGACACTAATTGTGTGATCTTAGACAAGTTACTTTGCTTCTTTGTGCCACAGTATTCTCATTAGTAAAATGGACACTACATTTGTGCTACTTACTGCACAGGGCTGCTCTGAGAAAAGCGCTTTTTGTAAACTACGAAGTGCTATGCTGTTGAGAACTGTCACTATAATCGATAATAGTACTTTAAGTTAAAAAAAAAAAAAGCTAAATTCAAAGCCAAGAATATTTTCTCAACATAATCTGAAATGAGTAAATGTCAAATATCCAAGTAACTAAATATATATCATTGCCTCATGCAAAAAACTCATTAAAACTCAAACTGCTTGTGAGTCCTATGAATATGCCATTCAAGCACATGTCAACACTGAATTTAACATGTTAGATTAAAATAAAACATGATCTCCTTTCAGTGCCAAGATGGGGCATTGGGAATCATGTGACAGGCTTATGGAAAGGATGAGGGGAAGAGAGAGGAGATCTTTTCCTAACTCTCCTATGGATTGAGCCCAGGAGTAGCAGGGAGTGAGATCTCTGTGGGTAACCATTAGAATGTCCTTTAGAAATGCTGCTATATTACATCACTGTCCTGTGGTAGGAACAGAACAGTTTTCTCTTGGATCACTTCATTCCTAAAGTATTCTTTCTGGGGCTTCTGGTGGGACAAAGGAGAGGAAATAAAACCCCAGATGGAGAAGTGTATGACAATGAATCCAACATTTTTACAAGGCACCATCTTCACTTGACATAGTCAAATAGCCTCATCTTTATCCTCTTGAGACATCTGCACTGGGAACAAATGGATTTCCATTAGTCGTGCCCAATGGACATACTGCAGAAACCAGGAGAGAAGAAACAGCTATTCTACACCATCGGGGTTCCTATCCTATTACATAAAAAAAACAAACTTTTGTTTTTTTATAGTTGGATAACTGTATTTCAATGTAACTGATATTTTTTGTAATCCTATATTTTTGTTTTATGCATTTAAAAATATGATTCTGGGGAGGGATCCAAAGATTTCACTAGACTGGCAAATACACACACACACACACACACACACACACACACACACACACACCTCCTACAGCTTGAATAAAAGAAGGGAGAAAAGGCATACATCTGGGAGAGTAGAGCATTCCAGAAGTCCACCTGATCCCCAGATCATCTCCCATCTAGGAAAATGTCTTCTATTTTTAGATTCTTCATGGTCAGCATATTCCAAATCATGAATCAATGCTCTCTAATTTTGTTTCCTGTGAGAAATGGAATAGGTGGGTATGATTTCACAGAAAGCTTAATAGCACTTTTGAAGATGCATGCTACCTGGCAAAAGAGATTTAGAAATTGGAGTAGGTGACCTATATTGTGGTTCTGTCAAACACAGTTTAGGTGTTTGAGAGAGATGAGGGTGGAGATGGGGTGGGGGGCAGGGGTTGTGAATGTTTTCCTGGCACCAATGCCCTTATTAGTAGTGTGTGTTCATCCTTTGTTGCCAAAGAAGACCATGCCATCAGAGAAATGATGACATGACTTGCACTTGACTTTGTTTGAGTGAGGGAGGGCTGGGCAGATCACCAGCCTCACTTCTCCTCCAAAGCCATCTGAATCCAGTGACCAGATATTCATCAGGATGACTGGAGATGACCCAGGATGAGGCCATTGGGGTTAAGTGACTTGCCCAAGGTCACATAGCTAGTGTGTATCAAGTGTCTGAGGTGAGATTTGAACTCAGGTCCTCCTGACTCCTGCATTGGTGCTCTATCCACTATACCACCTAGCTGGCCCATTAGTAGTGTAATGATCTGGAACTGACATGTTCTTGTTTTGTACTGTTTCTATTTGGGGCATGCTGGATAATGAGCAAGTTGGGATCTAACAGTTAAGCCACTCTGTCTGCTCAGAAATAGTTAAGAAGTAGTGTCTGCACTTCCTTTTGCTACTTTCAGGGATATGAAGACCGACACATTTTAAAAACCCCTGAGTACTTAGTTCATGCTTCCTTTTTATTTTTTTTTAAATTATGAATTTAATTATTGGCAAACTCAAACTTTTTTTGAATAAAGAAGTGAATTATGTAAGAAACTGAATTTTTCTGTATTTAAAGCAAGCTAAAGTTAACAAGTTAGTAACAAAATTGCTTTGTGTCCACTTCTGTACTTCTTTTTGTTTTCTTTTGCAAATTAAAAAAAAATATTTCCATAGGGCAATGGTTCTTAACCTAAAATCAATAGACCTTCCAAACTGAAAGTGGATGAAAAAAATAAACTTTATTGTACAATCTCTAATTGAAATTTAGCATTTCCTTCAATTATGAATATAGGCAACAAACATTATTCTGAGAAAGGGTCCATAGGCTTCATCGGTCTGCCAAAGGGGTCTATTATCCAGAAAAGTTGAATAACCCCTGCCAAGGCCAACTTCAAGCTATCCTAGTTAACCAGCTACTACCCTCAGGATGAATGGAGCAGGTTGAATAAGTGATGAGGCTTTGCATCATCATTCACTTGGGGTGTTTCTTTGTGTCTGTCCACCTTCCCTGTCTCCCATCTCCTACTTGAATTGAGCTTCATTACAGAATTATTTGCAAAGTTCTGGCTGGTCAGACATTAGGAAGAGACATCCAATACAGTAAAGAGACAATTTATACACTGGTTAAAATGATTGTTATTGATTTTACCAAAAGTGACACAGTCATATACACAAATGATTCAGCTGTGTACTGTCAACCTCCGAATTAGGTCTAAGAAAGACAAACATGACTAGGTTATGTCCATCATTTTATTTCTCTCAAGGCTGGTGACATGCATACATGGGGGGTAGCCAGTATGGAACTGGGCTCTCTTTGGAGTTGGGGTGCACAGTTTTTAAATCCTTCCAACAGGAGCTGATATTATTTCATCATCAGCTCATCTCTGGACAGAGGAAATACCTCTTTTATCAGACTACCCCCAGGATTTAGGTTATCTAGACAAAGAATCTGTCTCCACCAAACCTGAGCAGAACACAATGGGGCTTCTGGACCTTATATTAAATTATTTGCCAGTCTGGGTTGGGGTTTGACCAGGATAAGGAGAGTCATTACTTATCATCAGTAATGTCCTTCTGAAGAAAAACTGAACTTTGGAAGAAAGGGGCTCAGGAAAGTTCTGAATCTCCGAGATAATGATTATTAAAAAACATTTTTCACTGTACACATCTATAAGTAAAGGTTCTGAATTAAATACTGGCATACCCCATCAGTGGTGGTTTTTCAGAAATAAAAGCATTCCATGGGCTTTTACTTGCTGATTAGGCTTTGAGATGTTCTCCAGTGCCATGGAGGATGTAGCAAAGAGAATGGAGTCTTTATCAGGAATGGGGTTTCCTAGGAATTCCGATTTACAGATTATATTTCACCAGTTATATCTAATCTTAGAATACTGTAAGTCTTCTCAATGAGACCATGGTCTTTCAAAAGAAATTGGACTAATGATTCACACCAGAAAAACAAAGTGGATAAAAAGTATATATTGTACTGATTATAACATCTAATTAAAGGGGCTGCCCTTTTGTATATGTGCAGGGATGTTCTAGTAAATGTTTACCAATCGTCCCTCCACAGGAAAAAAATGCACAACATTGTATTTTTAAGCTTAATCCACAGTATTTACATTTTCTTAAGTTAGACAATCAACAAAACAATATCAAACCCTGATTTGGAGCCTTTGCTGATTTCTGAGGTATACTTGTACTTGAAAATTTAACAATCGGTTCTTTTGAACGACTGTTCCTGCACATCTGTGTGTATGTGTGTGTGCATGTGTGTGTGTGTGTGTGTGTGTGTTGGAAAGGTTCTGTACAATGATCTCCATTTAAAATTGAACAATATTTTTTTCATACTTTCAACAATCCGAAACTACTTACCGCCACAATAATCAATCTTGTTTCAATTCTATTCAATGCTCATTTGTTAAACCTTAAGTATTTACTGTGTGTCCACAAGCACCATGGTAATCACTAGGGGCACAAAAACAAAAAACAAAAGTCTCTGTGCTCAAAGAGATTATATTCTACTTTTTAATACCAATATCTTCCTAATAATGTCTGTCTATGAATTATGAAACACTATAATCTCAGAAGAATTGGTGATGCCTATAGCAGGACCAATGATGCCAATTGGTGATGCCAATAGCAGGAAAATATACCAAGGAGGTCAAAGAAAGATGGATAGACCCCATATATTCAAAAATACATCCATTAAAAAGTAAAAATATTTATAGTATTACTTTTTCTAGTAGGAAACTCACACCAATAGGGAATAACTGAATAGATTATAGGATATGATGTGATGGAATCTTATTATATCATAAGAAATAACAAATCAGGAAATTCCAAAAAACTTGGAAAGTCTTATATGAATTGATGCTAAGTAATAGGAAAAGAACCAGGAGGACAACTTAGACAATGACAACGGCAACAAAAAGGAAAATGCCACTGAAAAATTCCAGAACTCTGATCAATATTAGGTGATAAGTAATAGTGATGAAAAAAATTGATAAAACTTTTTTTGAAAATGAGAAAGATTTATGGCAGGTAGAAGCAGACTGTGGCATGTTGCAAATGATCCTTTCATGTGAAGTGTGACATAAAAGAGGTCATTAATAATAGTATTTATATAGTACTTTTAATGTTTGCAAAAGTACTTTACAAATATTATCTCATTTAATTGTAATTACCCTAGGAGGTAGGTGTTATTGTTACCTGTATTCTGTAGTTAGGGAAACTGAGGCAGTTTGAAGTTAAGAGACTTGCCCAGGATTATGTAGCTGGTAAGTATAATTATCCCTTCCACATCAAGGGGGTTAGAGGTGTGGCATCCCCCTGCCCAGATCTGGAAAATCTAAGTAAAAATTTTTGGTCCTTCTTTCATACCAGAGAAGAAATATGAATTATTATGGTATTGAGAGATAAAATATTTTGATAAATATGCTAAACATACACTTTATGTTTTTCTAAGCTCCTAAACTTTTTCTGTGTTATTTGCTAGCTTTCACATGTCATCTGCGGTTTCCACAAAACTCCCCCCAAATTCTCATTTAATTTCTTACACTGACCTGCTATATATTGAAACTGTAATGGGGAAAGTCACAAAGTAGAAGGGATAGCTGTATCTGAAACAGAATTTGAACTCTGGTCTTCCGGCTTCCAGATCCAGAGCTCCATCCACTATGCCACATGTATGATTAGAAAAGAAAATTGTCCAGTCTCATAGCAAGAGTGAGAGATAAGACATTTACAAATCAAGTGTAGTTCTGGTATCCAAAATATTAAAAGAATTAGAGAAAGGTCTCCGGTGGATGTGGTAGTCTCCATGAAAGTTGTGTAGAAAGACGTGGACAAAAATTATTCATGGTCAAGCTCAATTCTTTTCTAAGACCAGGGAAGGCTGTTTTCAAGCGAGCAAGTGAGAAGAGCTTGTCATCTCAACCCAAACATTTTGGTGTATCATGTACTTAGGACAGAGACAACCTCTGTCCAAGGCTCTTCTCAAGGACACACAATGAAGGAGAAGAGAGGGGAATACAAAAACACAAAGGGAAAATCACCTAAGTAACTAGATTTCTCAGAGATACACTGCTATGCCCTTCCCAGAACCGACCCCCTCACCTCCCACCATCACAATTCACCTGTTTCTTTGACTCTCTTACTGTCCTTCCTGATAGCATAATGTGGATTTCCATATTGCATGGTGCTCTCTGGTATTCTCACCACCAAAGCTACCTTCTTCTGGATGTGCTCCATGTTATCTCCATCCTTATTAAAATATGGTGCATAGAACTGAATACAATGTTCTAGATGTCTAATCCCTCTATTTTGCAAATCAGAAAATAGGCCCAGAGAATATTGTAGAATGATTCAACATCACATAGAATGAAGGAGATGATACTTCCAATTATATGGTGCCCTGGTCAGATCAGTTCTGGACACCACATTTAGGAAGTACATGGATATACTGGTAAACATCTAGGGGAAGGCAACCAGGATGATGAGGGGCCTTGAGAACCTACCATATGGGCACAGTCAGGGGTGGGGAATCTGTGGCCGTAAGGCCATATGTGGCCTTCTAGATCCTCAAGTGAAGCCCTTTGACTGAATCCAAACTTCACAGAATAAATATCCTTAATAAAAGAATTTGTCCTATAAACTTGGACTCAGTCAAAAGGCTGGACCTGATGATCTAGAAGGTCACATGTGGCCTCAAAGACTGCAAATTCCCCACCCTTGGGCATGGTATTAAGTAATGTTTAGACTTGAGAAGAAAAGACATAGTGGAACATGATAGATGTCTTCAAGTATTCAAAGGGATGTAATGTGGAAGAAGCATGAATAGGCTTGTTCTAAACTGATTAGCCCTAGGGAAAAGGACCAAAAGCAAGGGGTGGTAGCTACAGAGGCAGATTTTCATTCAATGTAAGGGAACGTTTCCTAATAAGTAAAGCTAGCTAGAAGTAGGATGGGCTATGCCGTGTGGTAGAGGACTGCCTTTCAAGGTCTTCAAGTGAAGACTGGATGACTACTTGTCAGGAATGTTGTAGAAGGAATTACAGCTTTAACTAAGAACCACAACAAGAAAAGGGAGACTAGGAAGCATCTCCAGGACACTGAAATTTAGAGGGCATGGACATCCTTTATGTTTCTTTAGCAACTCATTAATACCTAATTAGCAAGGACAAAAAGTTAAAATAGAAAGCTTTGAGATAGAATGCCATCCCACCCATGTGACCACACCCCACTTGAGCTCCCCCTTTGGCTTAGGATCACTCTGCTCCTTCCAACCCCACCACACACACACACACACACACACACACACACACACACACACACTCACACACACATTCATCCTCAGTAGTAAACATCTAAGCAGATGGTTAAGAAGATCTCAAAATCTTTGTTTTTAAGGACCAATGTTCTGGATTCTCTGCCCACCCCAAATGGCGTGATATCCTAAGGTCTCTTCCTTTCCCTTCAATTTTGTCTTAAAAAGTTGTTTTAAGGGTGTATTTCATGCTGTTTTCCCTAGGCATGTTTTGTGAAGCTTGTCCCAGGCGCCAAAATTGCTAGTCATGGCTCTGGTTGTACCAAATGATCTCTTAAATTCATTCCAACTCTGACATTTTATGATTCTGTGCTATAGATGGTGTTAAAACCAGGTTTTTTAACTTAAGATGATTTATCTAGAGCTGGAAGGGATCTTAGAGGCCTTCTAATATCACCCCCTCATTTTACAGATGTGGAAACTGAGGTCCAAAGAGGTCATACTTCTTGCCCAAGGTCATATGAACCATAAATGGCAGAGGCAGGTTAATTCAAGTCCTCTGATTCTAAAGCCACTGTTCTTTTTACCCTACCATGCTATCCCACAGCCACAAACTACACCCCTAATATTAACCAAGTACTCAAACAGCTCAAAGTAGGTACATCTACACCAGGGCCATCGCTGGATCCAGAGAACAAAGGTCTCATAAAGAAAAGGATGGACTGTGCTATGTGCTAAGTGATGTCTGTAGCTTGGTGTGGAAGCAGCCTCTGTAATCTGCTTGTGTGTGTCACAGGTAGCTGCAATCAGAGTGAGGCTCTGGAAAGATTTTTCTGAATCTCCCATGAGGCTTTGAGATAACACACATGGTGCCAAGCAGTCAATGAATTTCAAGAGTTGACTGGCTACTGTTCCTGGCCCCAAGGTATAGACTGAAAGATGGGGGATGTACGTATTTCCCTTCATTTCCCACCTGACTACACTGCTTGGGACTTTTCCATCATATACCCAGGAACTTCATCATCCTGCAAGATGACGTCAGCCTTGGTACCATGAAACATCAATATCCTCTGTCCCTCTGTTTAGAGGTCAGAGAAATGAGTTCTTCTCCAAACCTCCATTTAAGGAGGGGTCTCAGGCAAGCCATTTCTCCATTTCATACCTGGCTGTACTCCTTAGTACTTCTCCATCATGCCTCACACCAAGTACCTTCTCCTCCCTTCTGCTCACTCTCAACCTTTCAGTTTTCCTTTGCTGTCTTTCCCCATTCCATTGTAACCTCCTTGAGGATAGGGGTTGTCTTTTTTTTTTTTTTTGTATTTGTCTTCCCAGCATACAGTTAGCACCCTGCCTAGCCCTTAGTCAGTGCTTAATAAATGTTGATTGACTGACTTATTTGGAAAGATACTAGATTTCCCAATATTATCATCCTATCAATGGCTGTCTTTACTATTTTCTCAACCAATGACTCCTGAGAGCCAGATTTTAAATGAATCTCTTTCCACGTCCCAATTATCATTCTCTTTCCATAGAAGAAAGAGTCACAGATGTGGGAAGCTGTTCTATTTATATGATGAGGTTGGAGAGAAAGTCTGCTTGTGCCCTGCAGGTTGAAAAGGAGAAATCATAGAATTCTTGCTGGAAAAGACCTTTGGGATTATCTAGTCAAACTGTTCGTCTTACACGTGAGGAAACTGAGACCCAGAGAAGCTAGGCAGTTCGTCCAAGATTGCAAAGATAGGAAATCTTTCTGACTTCAAATCTCTCTTTGTACTGCACCACACTCATTGCTTACGTTAACATTTCTACAAGGAGCTTAGAGCCCTTGGCAGCCCAACTGGTCTGAGCAATATTGGCCTTTGAGGTCTCTTCCAACTCTGCATCTCTGATCTATAAGCCTCAGTTTCCTCACCTGTAAAATAAAGGCAATACGATTTATATTACCATGTCACAGAACTGTTGTGAGGAAAGTGTTCTATATACTTAAAACCCTGTAGTAATGTAGACTACTATTATTTTTGAATTATTCCTTCTATGAGACACATTTGCTTTTAAGGTATGATTAATGGAATTTCAAGCATCACTAGAGGCCAAGGGAGGGGTACATTTGGGACAAAAGGGGAAGGGAAGTGGAATTTGGACAAACAGGATGTAGGCAGGGTTGGACAATTTCTCCAAATCAGGTTAGATTAACCGCCACAATTTCCAGGCTATTGGGACTTTCCCAGGGCTCAGGCAACTGTTGTCATGCCCCTCCTCCTCAATTTCTCCTCTTGTGGAAAAATTCATATTAACTCATTGGTCTAATGTCCTGATTATTGGCAACAACTTTGGGGATGATGGAATGGGAATGGCCAAAATGATGTCTCAAGCAGCCAGAGCAAGTGGCCACTGACATACCATGATTTGAATGGAATTAAATTGAGTAGGGGCCCCATTTGTCAACATGAATCTCCTTCATTGGCTGGCTAGACTCTTCCCCTCTCTAGCTTCTATACAAAAAGGCAGAACCATAACTAGCATGTGATAGCTAGACCTTTGACCCAGGGTACTAACATTCTGTGGGGATTTGTTTCCTCCATAGGGGATACACTTCCCTGGTGTTCAGTATGACCATGTTTCTTTTAGCTCTACAAATGCCCTCAGACTGCCACCTCCAGGATCTTGCTTCTAGAGCACTCTTCTGCCAGGGCTTGCCTTCTTCCCAGAGCTTTCACAACAGGACTAACCAGCTCCTATTAGGGCAGGAGACATCTGCCCTTGCACAACTATACCTGAAATTAAATAGTTTAATGCCTTGCTATTGTCCATACTTTGCCTATTGAACAGAATTTTCCCTAGGGACAATAATGTGTAGCTATTACAAACCCCGCATTCTGACCTTGACACTGTCATGGGAATCATTCATGGCTAAAATGAAGTTCAATTCCAGCCATGTCTGCCAAGCAGCATTTAAGTGGTAGGCCCTGAGGAGGATACTGATAAAAGAAGTAAAACTGGGTCCTTTCCTCATAAAGGATCTTGGGACTGTGCTAAAAGGGAAAGAGCACTGGAAATGGAATTGGGGGATCTGGGCCTTCAAATCCCAGGTCTGCCACTTACTGGGTGACTTGGGGTTAGTCACTTCCCTTCTTTAGGACTAGTTTCCCATAAGTGGTCTAGAGGGTTCCTTCCAACTCTAAAACTATGATCCTACGATTTAGAGTTGAAAGGGACATAGCTGTGTTATCTAGTCTCTTTCCTGAGATAAGGCAGTGATAAAAATAATTATAAATAAGTACATAATTATTTTATAGTTTTACAAAAATATAATTATCGTAAATAATTCTTTATGTATCATATGGCACGAATAATTATATCATTATTTATGGGATATGTATATAGAATCTATAACTATTATAAATAATTAAATCATTCTTTATATGATAAATCATATAAATAATTATGTAATTATTCATATAGAATATTAAAATTAAAATTTACATATAAAAGGCATCATATAAGTGTACAAAAGGTATTATATATAAATATTAAAGATATTTTAATTATAAATATATAAAAGTGTATAAAAGACATCACAGTATATAGTAGACAGAAGATAATATAATTATATATCATATATACATTACATACATAATATATAATATATAAATATGTAATATGCATCATATATTATATATACACATCACATACATAATTATATGAAAGGGTCATAGGATATAGTATATAGAAGATACTATAATGATATATATTAGTATATAAAAGGGATCATAGCACATAGTATAAAAAGGTGTTCTAATTCTAAATAATTAGATAATTATATAGCATATGGTTGTGAGTATATATATAGTTACTTATATAAATGTACAATTGTTAATTATATAACGATTTATACGATCATTATTTTAATATTTAAATACAAATAGCTAAAGTACAAAAGAGAATGTGGAGGACAATGTAGAAAAACTCCCAGGAGGAACAGTTCCCTCTGCCCTTCCGAGGTGTAAAGACTGTTGATGAAAGTTGCTATGGTGATAGTGAAAAGGCAGCCAGGAGAACAGAGCCCAGCTGACTGTCTCTGGACTTAATAATATGATTTTATGTAAGACATCAAGAAAGAATGTAAGAAGTCAGCCACTTTGCTCCACGCCTCTAAAGAAAACCAGATGAATGGGAGCTCAAGTTCTATAGGGGCCCACAGATCCCTCCTTCGGGGTTCAGGGTTTCAGACTCAGCCATCCTCCCAAGCCCCACCCTGCCTCCTCTCCTGCAACAGCTAAGATTCTGAGAAAGTTCTTGGTCCTTGCCTCCCTCCATCTCTCTCTCAGAGAACCCTGCTGCCCACAAGGGAAGAAGAGGGAAAAACAAAACAAAACCCAAGACCTCAAGCGAAGAGAAAAAGGAATTTTGACCATGAAAGGGCATGGGGTTTTTATTGGTGATTGGCAACTCCTCCCCAAAGGGATCTGAGATAGAGTGACCCAGAGCATGGGGGTGGGGAGAAACCCTGGGGTTTTTATTTACATTTGGATTGCCCTGCTTTCTTTTAAAAGGAGGTGGTCAAGGTAGTTTTACTAATTAGAAACACATTCTTGGCTGTCTGGAGTGAGCCAAATTGTTCCTTCCCTATTCATGGGCTCTCTGGGATCATCTCTAGACTAATGCTGAACAGCTAGCTAGATGCTGAAGGAGTGAGTCTGACCCATGAGAGAAAAAAGGAGACCCCGGCATAGAGAAGCAGCAGGGTCCAGTGGAATGGGCCAAAGGATGTGGGGTCAGATTCTACCCTGGCCAAGTCACCTCATCTATAATATGAGAAGTTTGGACTACAGGGGGTGGGGAACTTGTGGCTTCAAGGACATGTGGCCCTCTAGGTCCTCAACCCTTTGACTGAATCCAGACTTCACAGAATAAATCCCCTTAATGAAAGGATTTGTTCTGTAAAACTTGGACTCAGTCAAATAGCCACACCCTGGGACCTGGAAGGTCATATGTGGCCTTGAGGCTGCAGGTACCCCATCTCTGGCAGATGTTCCCATCTACCCAAGTATGGGTTGGTAAATGTTTTTTAACATCTAGATCTCCAGGAAGAGAAATGTACATAGAATATACTGTAAGGTTAATCTTAATTATTGCCATTTTATCTATCACTTCTTAGTTCTCCATAATCAACAAAACCATTCAATCAAGCCCTAATTTGTAGCATTCTCTGATTTCCAAGGTGAAAATGCTCATGCTGAAAATTTAACAATTGAATGTTTGCGGGTGAGGGTCCTATCATGCACCAGCACACCCAGCTCTGGAGCTTATGACCCCTCCTCAACCCAAATGTCCCTGTGTGTAAAATGGGGAAAGTTGGAGGACATGATCTCTAAGGTCCTTTCAGCTCTAAATTTTTTATAGTATAGACGATTCTGAAATCTATTCCTAAAACACCCTTCATATCTCTATGTCTTAGTTTATTCTTCATGAATACATAATAATATGGCTGGGGAGTTTTGGGACACTTTCACAACTGTGATCTCAGAAAGTTATTAACATAAAGGGGACAGATATTATTATCTTTGTCTTATGACTGAAGAAAGAAAGACAACATGGTGGCAAGCATAATGAGTGAGATTTATTTCTCAGTAGCTGTGTGACCTTGTACAAATTACTAAACCTCTCTGAATCTCAGGCAATACTCTCTCTACTGAGTTATAGGCCTGTTTAGGATCAGTCTGGGTGGGAGTAACTAAGCTGATGAAATTAGCAATTTTCACATTTTGACTCAATGTGTATAGTAAGGGAAACCCGAGTCACAGAAGGATTAAATAGTGTCACAAAGCAGCACTCAGGTCAGGACTGACATGCAGATTTCCTAAAGGCTCATTCCACTGGACCACACAGGCTTACCACCAGCAGTGTTTATAAATGCTTGTTTTGAAGGCCTCAAGAGAAAGGTGATACGTTTGTTCAAAGAATATTTCAAAGTACCAAAAATTTTAAAAGAACTTGTAAACTATGGTGAAAAGTAAGCCTCATTTTGAGTCTTCTGACCTTGAAAACTCTTTATTAAAAAAATGAGTCCCTTCCCGCTTTTCCCCAAGCACAGGATGACCTTATAAAATCACAATACCCAAAGTGAGTGCCAAAACCCAGTGTGGAGAGGAAGCAATGCACACTTATCGCCTGAAGAAAACATCCTCATGCTATGGGACCAGGTAGATTTATTCAAGGAATAGTTGAAATTGAAATAATAAAGAGAAATTTTTTAGAATGTGCACAAATGGTTGATTCAGTAGACAAAGCACTGGATTTGCAATCTAAAAAGCTGGAAAGCAGAAGAATGGAATATGATAAGCACTGTGAGAAACTCTTTACAAATATCTCATTTGATCTTCACAAAAAACCTAAGAGGTAAGTGCTATTACTATCCTCACTTTACAGTTGAGGAAACTGAGGCAAACAGAGGCTAAATGACTTCCCCAAGGCCACACAACCAAGAAATATCTGAGGCTGGATTTGAACACAGGTCTTCCTGATTTCAGGACTCCTGAGCCATCTAGCTGCCTGAGACACCATCTAATACAATCCTCTCATTTGAAAGAGAAAGAAACTGAGACGAGATGACTTACCCAAGGTCATATAAGTATCAGAAGTGGTTTTGTGAGCTGAGGTCTTCTGATTCCAGAGCCAGGAACTGACCAACTTTTACCTGTGGATCAAAGGACCTGGAATCCCATCCTAGGGCCATAACTTTACTACCTGTGTGCAACTGTGGCAAATCATTTCCCCTCTCTGGGTCTCTGTTTTCTCACCTATGAAGTCGGGGATGAAAAAGGAGGGTGTTGATGAAAGGAGAGTGGACTCAATGATTGTTAAGGCTCTTTCCAGTTCTAAATCCTACAATCCTATGAAAAGGAGATTGATACAGTTCCATTCACCTTCTCAACCACATGTGACAATTAAAAATTTTCAAGAGACATAGTTTCTGGGTAATTTAATCGTTTCATTAATAAAGTCAGCATGTTATTAATAAAAGTATGGTCATTTGGCCATCTCCATTAGACCAAAGACTCGTAATGGCAGTGGGTTCCCAGTTTATATGCCTTTGAAAAAGAGGTGTTTCTAAGAGGTGCCTACTCAAATCTGATTAACAGGAGGTGGGCTATCTTGGGGTACAATGACTCAGGTCACTCAAATCTTGGTCAAAAAGACAGCAATGTCCCTATCACCTGTCTTGATACTAGGGAGAATCAACCTTTCCTCAGGCCTGTCTGAGCAAACATAATGAGCAGGAATATACCCATAAGACCACACTTAGAATTTCTTTTACTGTCTGATTAGATCTTGGCCTGGGAAAATCTTTAAGAGACATTTCCCACACTAATTGGTTTCTGCATGAGGAGATAGAAAAGCGGAAAAACCTTGATCCAAATACAATAATTAGTTATTAAATATAAGAGAAAAAGATTCATTTCTCATACTTAGGAGGGAAGAAAACACATTCTAATCATATTTATCAGATTTCCATCTGGTTTCCCAAACATGATGGTTTATTAAATTCATAATTTTTAAAATCTGTAAATGGAAGATGGAGGAGTAGAAAGAAGCACATACTCTTAGCTCTTACCCCACAGCCCATAAAATACCTGTAAAGAAGAACTCTCAACAAATTCTAGAGCAGCAGAAGCCACAGAACAGCAGAGTGGAGGAGACTTCTGTCCCAGAGAGACCTGAAAGACCTACGGGAAAGGTCTTTTGTGCACCTGACGCAGAGCAGAGCCCAGCCCTGCCTTGGCCACATGGCACCAAAAGGAGCAGATCCGAGCAGGCTTCAGGGATAGAATCTCTAGCAGCAGCGCAGGTCCCTCAACCCACAGGCGCCAAAGGTCAATGAGAGGGTCTTTTTGGCTGGCCAAGAAGGGAGCAGGGTGTCCCCATAATTCAGGTCTCCTCAGGAGGCAGTAGTAGAGGCAGCAGCAGACAAGGGCTCTCAAAGCAGGTAGTGTCCTGAATCCATTGTTGAAGGTCTCATTGTAAACCCCCTGAGGGAACTGAACCCTGTGTGTTAGCCCTGCCCCCACCTGAGGAGTTGATCTTAATCTCACACTGGATAGCAGCCCTTCCCCCACAGAAAGCCCCTGAGGCTTGGGAGCAGCTCATTTGAAACTCAGCCCCCAAGTGCTGGCTTGGCAGAACTGGAGGCAAGGTGGTTGTGGAGAGGAAACTCAGAAGTCAAGTAACTGGCTGGGAAAATGCCCAAAAAAGGGGGGAAGAAGACCATAGAAGGTTACTTTCTTGGGGAACAGGTGTCTCCCCACCATCCTTTCAGATGAGGAAGAACAAGGCATACTGTCAGAGGAACTCAAGGCCTCTGCCTCCGAAGGGAACTTAAACTGGACTCAGGCAATAGAAGACCTTAAAAAACAAGTTAGCAACTTACTAAAGGAGAACCAAAAAAATGCTGAGGAAAATAACAGCTTTAAAAAAGAGGCTAACCCAATTGGAAAAAGAGGTCCAAAAAGCCAATGAGAAGAAGGAGGTTTTAAAAAGCAGAATTAGCCAAATGGAGGAGAAGGTTCAAAAGTTCACTGAACAAAATAATTCACTGAAAGAGAGAATTGAGTTCAGGGAAATGAATGACTTTGAGTTAAACCAAGAAGTGAGTAAAGAAAACCAAAAATTTGAAAAAATAGAAGATAATGTGAAACAACTCTTTGGAATAACAACTGACCTGGACAATAGATTCAGGAGAAATAATTTAAAAATTATAGGACTACCTGAAAGCCATGATCAAAAAAGAGCCTAGACATTATCTTCCATGAAATTATCAAGAAAAACTGCCCTGATATTCTAGAATCAGAGGGCAAAATAAATATTGAAAGAATTCACCAATCACCTCTTGAAAAAGACCCTAACAGAGAAACTCCTAGGAATATTGTGGCTAAATTTCAGAGTTCCCAAATCAAGGAGAAAATACTCCAAGCAGCTAGAAAGAAAGAGTTTGAGTACTATGGAAATACAATCAGGATAACACAGGATCTGGCAGCTTCAACATTAAGGGATCAAAGGGCTTGGAATGAGATATTTCAGAAGTCAAAAAACTGGGATTGAAACCAAGAATCACCTACCCAGCAAATCTGAGTATAATACTTCAAGGGAAAAAATGATCATTCAGTGATATAGATGACTTTCAAGAATTCATGTTGAGGAAAAGACCAGATCTGTATAGAAAAATTTGACTTCCAAAGACAGGAATCAAAAGAAGCATGTAAAGGTAAACAGGAAAGAAAAATCATAAAAGACTCTCTAAAGCTGAACTGTTTACATTACTACATGGAAAGAAAATATTTTTAACTCTTGAATCTTTTCTCAGTATTTGGGTAGATGGAGAGATTGTACATACACACACACACACACATACACATAGATAGAGAGTACAGGGTGTGTTATATCAAAAGAGATGATATCCACACACAAAAAATAAAATAAAATAAAAAAGTAAGGGACTAAGGAGGAAAATTCTGGGAAGAGAAAGGGAGAAATGGAACGGGGCAGGCTATAACTCATAAAAGAGAAAAGAAAAATCTTATTCAATGGAGGAGATAAAGGAGAAGGGGAGAGGAGGGGAAAAATAAAGCTACTCTCTCCACATGTGGCTGAAGGCAGGAACAACATGTTCACTAAATTTGATATGAAAATTTATATCACATCACAGCAAAGAAGGAGAAGAGGTGACAAGTGGGATGAGGGAATTGTTAGAAGGGAGAGCAAATGGGAGAAGGGAGTCACTAGAAATAAACACTTTCGAGAAGGGACAAGGTCAATTATAGGGGAAAAAATAAGGGGGAATAGAGTAGGACAGAGGGCAATATAATGAGTACTACACAACATGATTATTATGGAAGTCTTTTGCAAAAGAACACATATTTAATATGTATTGAATTACTTCCCTTCTCAGTGGGGCTGGCGGGGGGGGGGGGGAGGGAGAAAAGTTGGAATTCAAAGTATTAGAAACAAATGTTGAGAATTTTTATTGCATATAATCGGGAAATAAGAAATATAGGGAATGAGGTATAGAAATTTATCTTGCCCTACAAGAAAAGAGAGAAGATGGGGATAAGGGAACAGTGGGGTGTGATGGAAGGGAGGGTCCATTGAGGGAAGGAGTAATCAGAATGCAAGGTATTAGGAAGTGGGGGGAGGGGAGTGATGGGGAGAAAAACTGGACGTGTTACAAAGTGAGGTAAAAGCAATTAGTATCAAAACAATTGACTGAATTAATAAAACTGATAATAAATCAAAGACATCTTTAGTTTGGGGGAAAGAATTTCAGTCTAAATTTCCTAGAGGAAGGTAGCCTCGGGTAAAATTTGGCATTGATGGAAAAGTTAAGGTTTTAATGGTAAATTTGATTTTATGATTGCTATTTAATCAGGAACTAGAACATGTATAGAAAAGCCTGTAAGCCACTTAAGACTTGCCTCAAAAGATATTCCTTAGCCAAAGTGAAAATTATAATCATATTTGAAATCTGGTTATCAGAACTTGCCATTTTTTTAGATGCTATGGGACTATTAAGTGACTGTTCTTCTGAGTCTAACTCTAGGTATGGGTAGCAAGAAAGGCGATCTGAGCCTCCAACCCATGATGTCAGCAAGCTGGTGAGATGCTGGTATGAACTGCAAAAGGTGATCTCATGGGAGGGGTGGGACAGCGGCTGTTCAGCCTGGGCTGAGGTAGCATTCTCCCGACTCAATTTCCCCACTGACACCTGGCAGACCTTAAGTCTGACTGAATGCAAGTGGATAATCTAATCCTGCCTGGAACTGACATGAAGTAGGGGAGATGTTGTATCCCTGCAATGTCCCTACTCTTGGTGGCAATTTCCTATAGTCAAAAGGTTTGCAAGCTTAATACCAGATCTATTCAATTATAGATTATTGGTAGGGAAACATCTGAGGTTAAGTCTAAAATTAAGCTATTTGGCATAGGACTTTAGACCAACAGCAATAAGTTAGGGTCCTTTAATTCTTGGCAATACTGTGGAGACAATTAGGTCAAGAGCTTGTGAAGTTAGCAACTTAAATATTATTTGTGTCTCAGTCAATGTTTAAAAAAAAAATTCTTTTGTGGCCCATATTGTAAACTCTTTAAAAAGAAGTATCACCTGACCAAAAGTTTGAATTGTTTTTATCTATTATAAACTGTGTTAAAAAATGAAAAAAAATGAAAACAAAAAAACCCCCTGTAAATGGAGTGGCCGTCTCAGAAATACCATATTGATAACTCTAGGCTATCAAGGTTCTAGCTATATCAGAAAATGTCATGACATAATTACAGAGGGCTTTTAGTATCAGTAATACTTGCTAAAAAACACAAGTGTGGGTGAGGTAACATGGAATGCCAGAGAATGAGCTGACCTAGGAGTCAGAGAGACCTGGGTTCAAGTCTTGCCTCTGAAACACATTGGCTATGTGACTATGAACAAGTCACTTAATCTCTCAATACCCCAGAAAGCTCTCTAAGACTATGCAAAGCAGATACCAATCTCTATTGGGAAAGGAGTTCCTCATTTAAATCACAGGTCCATCCAGCACCTTTCCCCTTGCCCCCTCCGAATAAGCTTCCACAAGCATAACAGGCGGGTAGCCACCCCAGACTGAAAGGCAAATCACAGCATGCAACTTTGCTCCAAAAAAAGATAGGTAGGTGAACCTACCCATGTTAGATGTTGTCTCTAAGATAAAAGAGAAATTATCTCTACTTAGCATTGAAAACCCTTCAAAGACCAGCTGCAGCCTGCTTTCCCAGGCTTCTTTATATATATATATATACACATATATATGTATGTATATATTTATGTATATATGTGTGTACATATACACACATATATACATATACATATAAAAAATATATTTATATTATATAATTATATATAATATATGTGCAATGTTAATATCTTTGTTTTTATATAATGTTCATTTCTAAATGTATTCCTCGCCTGTTTCCTTTCCAAGGAGCCATCTCTTATAACACGGATTTTAAATACCATAACAAAAGAAATATTACAAGAAAACTTCCCAGAACTTCTGAACATAAAGTAAGAAGTGCTAACCAAAAGAATTCACAGATTGCTTCCAGAAAACAAAGCAGCACTGTGTTACAAATTCGAAGTCACATACCGACTGACACCAATTATCAATCTAGGCTTAATTAAAAATGGGTTAATAAAAAATTAAAAATAAAGCGTATGATAAGAACAGATGGTACAAAGATTCCCCCCAAGAGTCTGGGGTGCAGTCTCCGAACAGAGTCCAGGGGAAATAAGATCAGACTTAGAGAGCTCATGTAGCAGAAGAGTAAATTCATAGCTCTTGATTATTCAGAAACTTTTTCTAATGAAATTCACCTTAGACATAACTTTCTGCTAGGCTCCATGTTGGGTCTTGAAGATGCCTTTCTAACAGTGTGTCAACTGTCCTTAACTCCTCAACATTGACATCATCCATCACTGTTCTAGTGACTCTGCTAAAACATTAATGGGAAGTCTGACCTTTCAAAATTCGCAAAAATTTCCACTGGCCAGCTGAGCTGCGAGGGGAGAGGAGGAAACTTAATCTTCTGTCTCCAAACCTCAACCAGTGATTTCTTTGTCTTGGATTTTGGGCTAAAGTTGCTTCTACCACTGGGCTGCCTCAGCACTGGAATCTAAGGTTCTGAACTGGATCTTTTTTTTTTTTATATCTAAATCTCACAGAGAGGTCCTTAAAAAATCCCAGTACATGCCTATGGAGCATTATTTTATTTCATTCAATGTCTAGAAGCACTTTCCTCCTTCCCAACCTAATTGACTAAATGGTTCACACTTTGTGTAATTCCTTTTTGATTGATCCAGTTGAGGTGTTTTCGCTTCATAAAGTTATCACAATGTAAAATATCTTACCAGTTACAATCCAGAATGGATAGGATGATTGATTGATTGATTGATTGATTGATTGATTCAAAAGATACTCCTCCCTCTGAAATCAAACTGTTTACAGAAAATTGTCAGCCATCTGCTCTGCTTGCTATAAAGGTGTGCCTGATTCTGTTCTACTGGACAAGTATTTCTCAAGCTCCTACTAAGTGTAAGGCATTAAGCTTCTGATGTGCAAAGATCAACAGAAAAGTGGTCTTGGTTCTCTAGAAACTTGTGCTCTACTTATTTTGCCCCCAATGATTTGTGTTTTTTCTATTCTGTTCTTTGAGTCATTAATTCTGTTTATGGGTCATTAGTTATGCTTTCATAATTCTCATTTCTCTTTTAAACCATTCAGGAACATCCTGTTGTGGTTCCATGTTCTCTTAGATATCTACAGAGTCCATTTCCTCATCAGGTGTTCATTAATTTTCCTTTATCTTACAAAGGTCTTTAACAGAGTTTTCTTGCTCCCAAGATCTTTGGTAATTTCAATCTCCCCCACTCACCCTATTCCCCTCTTGTTTGCTTGCTGACTCCTTCCCCTTTGATGAAAGTTATTCTGGGGGTTAGACTTAAAACTGTCTCCACCTCCTCTCATGCTGAAGAATTCACTTCTCATTATAACTTAGGAGAAATTCTTTAAGAGTTGCTGTGGTCAAAAAATTTGTCAGTCTATGGTAAACCTGGTAATAAGCCTCTGAAGTTAGTTAAAAGTTCATTCTCAAATGGCAGTCCGCTTCTAGACCAAGAACTGTTTTTGAAGCTAGGAATTCCTGAGTGCAAAACCTGCCTCTTACGTATAGTGACTACATGACTCTGGACAGGTCACTTAATGTTTAAGTTTTCTGGGCTACTGGCTAACATTATAAGTTGCAGAGAAAGATGTCAAACTGTATTAATAGAGGGAATTTCATCATCTGACCATCTAGTTGCTATCCTTTTCCAGGGAAGGTTACATGGAAAGTGTGAGAAAGCCTTGTGGGATGATAAGTATTGTGAAGGACACAGACAAGGAGGGAATGGCCCCCAACCCCACCCCATGCATTCTAGACATGGAGGACAGTCTATGCAAGTAAATCAATAAATCATATGCATTCATTAAATACCTACTATGTGCAAGGCACTATGCTAGGCCCTGGGGATAGAAATACAATGAAAGAAATAAACACAAAGCACAAAGATGAGAGAGATGGCACCTTAAGTTTAGGGAACAGTTAATAGTTACTTTTGATTGAAATGTGTGTGGAACTTCCAATCTTATAGCAGGTGTGAAGGGAACTAGCTAATATGAAAGACATCTGGGAAAGCAGGTTAGAGTTAAATTGTGAAGGGCCTTGAAGTTATACCTGGCTTAGGAATTCACATTTTAGCCAAGAGGCAATAGGTAGGCACTGAAAGTGTTTTGAGCAGGAAAGTATTAGAGACAGGCAGAGACAGGGAGAGAGAAGAGAGAGAGGGGAGAGAGAGAAAAGAGAGAGAGCAAGACAGAGAGAGAGACAGAGAGACAGAGACAGAGAGAGAGAGAGGCAGAGAGAGAGAGAGACAGAGAGACAGAGACAGAGAGAGAGAGAGGCAGAGAGAGAGAGAGAAAGAGGTGAGAGAGAGAGAGCAGTATTCATTAATTACTTAGAATGTGCCTAATCCTTTGCTAAATGCTAGACATACCAACAAAGTTGGGGAGGGGGGGGGGGGAGAAAAAAGAAAAAAACAAACTGTGTCTTCAAGGCGCCTACATTCCAATGAAGGAGACAACATGTAAATAATTAGGCATTTACAATACACATGCAAAGTAGTCAGAAGTTAATTTTAAAGGGAAAGGTATTAGTATTTGGGGGAAATAGTGAAGGTCTTTTGATTAATGATTTGGGAATTGAAATCATAAAATCATAGAATTTTACATATAGAAGAAGCCTTAGAGCTGTAACATCTAACTTTAATTTCACAGATGAGAAAACTGAGAGTCAAAAGTAGAAGTGACTGGTCTGAAATCTGCTAATTAGCGAGAGAGCAGTTAATCTATTTTTAAAATTAGAGATGTCTGGTGGTTTTGCTTAGAGAATTAGCCTATGGGAAGACATAATAAACTAAGTCTGTCTGAAAGCTTATGAAAAGGAAGGTGCTGACTAGTAGTTCACCAGTGCTAGGGTACTTCATAAAAGAATGCATTTATATCCCACAAAAAAACTCATTAAAATTTAAGAAAACACAGAGATCTGCTTGAGTTTGGACTTCTCCATTTTAATACTGGAATAGTAACCAAAGGTTAGGAAGCATATGTCCCTGAAATACTTTAAAAGAAAGGCACCCATATGTCTCAGATGATTGATCAGCCTGGAAGCAGGGTCCTAGGCTCAATGACCTCTTGAAGTCCCGTCCAGATCTGTCTGTGATTCTGTGCTGTATAAATTCCTGTTATCATTATAAACAGTGTTATTCTGCTATTATCTAAGCAGTGTGGGTGGTTTGTGTTTTGTTTTGTTTTATCTGGAAAATTGGACTTTTGTTTGCACGATATTATCTTTCTGTTTATAACTTTTTTTTGTCAAAGTTCCCAGAATCTTTCAGATGCTCAGCACAGATAAATTATTAAAAATTATTATAGTAGATCATCCTTGTAGTCAGTAAATAGAAGGGGACAGAGTAGAGAGGATAGACTTTAGTGGGATGTCCTCTGGGTTCATATGGAGAGGAGAGGCTAGAGAAATGAATTCCCTTCTTACATGTGGTGAGATAATACTAAAAGTAATAGTAATACATAAACCTGTTGCACCTACAGAAGAACTTCAATCCTCGGAAATTCAGGGATAGACTTCAACTTCTATGTTCCTTCCTTTATAAAGCCATGAACTGACTTTTCTTTGCATGGGTTTTTCAGTCCCTAAAAAGTCTTTTTCCTAGTTACTTTCTCCTAGTTTCCTAGTTCCTATACTATAAGTAGCCTGGCAGGGGTGAGTAATTCCAAGAAGGTAACCCTGATGTAAGCTTTGCAGAAGGGCAAAATATATCTCTTCTCTACCTACTTGACACAGAACAGCGCCTTAAAGGAGAGGATCAAGCCTATGATACAAAATGCATTAAACTTCTGTTGAACAATAATAGTTATCATTTCCATAGTGCTTTCTGTGTTCCAGGCACTGTGCTAAACCCTTCTCTCATATGATCTTCCCAACAACTCTAGGAGATGGGTGTTATTATTAACCTCATTTTACAGATGATGAAACTGAGGTAAACAGAGGTTAAAATGACTTGTCAAAGGTCACACAGCTGGTAAGTGTCTGAGGTCAGATTTGGATTCAAGTCTTCCTGACTCCAAGCCCAGCGCTCTATCCACTGTGCCACCTAACTTCCTACTTGTAGATTTATGTACTATTTATCCAAATGCTTAGCAGAGTATGCACATTAAAGAGTCATGTGGTGAGCATGAGTACTGTACATGTCAATGAGAATTACATGGGAGAAGTAGTGCAAAGGTGTCATCAGAGAGATGTTTGACTAGAACAAGAGATGGGCTGGTCATGTAGTATGGGTGAGGCATAAGTCATAGACACCTTGCATCTCCATCAGTATCCATGCAATCCAAAACATAATTAGGAATCTTTTTACCTGGGGGAAAAGTAGTGGGCAGGTGAAGAGGATTTCAGCAGACAGTCTAACTAGAACAAAGAGTGTGTGTAGCAGCAGAAAGACAGTCAGGTCATGGGAAAAATGAGCCAGGAGACGGGATGAATTTTACCTCAGAGATAGTAGTCCATGGACCTCTGGAAACTGTAAGGAAAGAGCATGCTGGGAGTTGGATGCCATTGCTACATGGCTCTGAGGGTAGCTCCTAGATCTGAGTGAGGGTGGCGATTGAGCCACATTGTGTAGGCCAAATAGCATAGACCTCAAGGTACAAGAGAGGCAGACTGCTGTGTAAAAATAATGTAAACACTGTCCCCCCACCCCATGTCTGTGCCTTTGAGCAAAGCCCTAGTCCCCCTGATAGAGCTGTATCTCTACACACAATGTCAAGATATCTGTGCTGCATAAATAACCTGATATTATTACAAACAGTGTTGTTCTGCTATTGTCTCAGCAGTATGAGTAGTATGTGTTTCATTTTATTTCATTTGGCCATCTTAAGGTATAGGATGCTATAACCGCAAAGGTTATCTTTAAATTCCTCTATATTTATCTTTTATGTAATAATTTCTATATGTTGTCTCCTCCATTGGAATAAAAGATCCTTGAGGGGAGGGATGACTTTTTCTTTGTATCCCT
Organism: Notamacropus eugenii; assembly: GCF_028372415.1. Classification (NCBI taxonomy): domain Eukaryota; kingdom Metazoa; phylum Chordata; class Mammalia; order Diprotodontia; family Macropodidae; genus Notamacropus; species Notamacropus eugenii. Next base: position 376,705,326 of record NC_092872.1, read on the forward strand.
AGCATAAGCACAGTGACTAGAACCTAGTGTGTGTTTAATAAATGCTTGTTGATTGATGCAAAAACCAAACAATTCATTTAAAATATAAAAATTCATTTAGAGTTAAAATGGAGGCCTAAAATTTATCATACTTTAGGTGAATCCAGAGAAGCAACAGTAGTCATCTTGATTCCATGAGGAAAAGAAAAAAAAAGCATATGGTCAATAAAGAAAAACAGGGAAACTATATTGTGCTTAAATTCACTGCAGATACTAAAATAATATAAACAGTAAGCATATATTCACCAAATAGTTTAACATCCAAGTATTGCATATAAAAACTAATTGAATTGCAAAAAAAAGACCTAGGTATAGGACATGACTTTAATGCATCTCTTTTAAATACAGACAAACTTGCTTTAGAAGCAAGAAGGAAATTACAGATTTGAACAGACTATTGGAAAAGCTACATATAATTAGTCAATATGAATCTTGAAGGATTATGCTTATTCTTCAGCATCACATTGTAAATTCTAAAAGAAAAGACTGATCATATGCTGGGGAGCATAACACACTCAAATGCTGAAAGACGGAAATATTTAATGCATCATTAATAGAACATGAAAAACCAAACTGGTAACTAATTTGATCAAGAAATATAAAGGTAAGCTAACATTTGAAAGTTGGCATATCTGGAGTCCTTTTCCCAGGCCTCATCCTGACTGAGAGGTAACCTTTGGTTGCCAAAGATTATGTTAGTGGAATACAATTTGTTAGATTTTACCAGGCTGACAAGGCTTTGAGTGCAATGCTAACCACAGATCAGATTTGTTTTCCAAGGACTAGCCTAGCTAAATGCAAAGGTATCTAGCAGTATGGACAGTTGGTGATGAGTTCTTTGGTCATAGTGGCACGTTAATAAAGAAAAATACAAGATGGTCTTCAGTCTTGGATGACCCCTTTCTGCTTCTGTAGCAATAGCAATGCGGTGAGAAAGGAGGCGTGGCATGCTAAGAGTCATAGTTTGGGACCATCTATAAACTATAATTTGCTATTGCTGCCCCAAGGCTAAACTGCTTATCCAACAGCTATTTTATTGGACATACTACTGGAGAAACTAATTCTACTAATCTTGACATTATCACTATTTACAAAAATATAAAATAAACGAATAAAACGGGAACTACAGAATCTAAACAACTCAGTAGCAAAAATGAGTGGGCCACAAATGAACTCCCAAAGGCAAACACCCAATTCCAGATGAAATTAGAGGTTAATTTTATCAAATATCTACAGGACGCATTGGTCCAGTACCACAGGGGTCTGACACATGCCCAGACCACCTAAGAAGGAGGCACATTTTGGAAGATGCTCAGGACTTAGTTCCGGGACACTGGAAGACTGGCATTTGTGTGATGGACATTCTGCATTAGCCTACCGCATGGTTGGGAGTGGCCTCTTTCCACTGGCTTCATAGCCAAGACTGTCTGCATCTTTAAATCTAACTGATCAAGGTACGCACTGAAGTACATCACTTCCTGGGGAGTGAAGGGGTGGAGGACTTGTTTATTCATAGGTACTGCATGGATACCATTAGTAAGCTGGGGAAAGCCTGCAGGGCCACTGTCTTCTCTCATTAGGCCATGTAGGCCTGAGAAATGGGCTTGGAGTAGTCATTCAATTGTCCTTTTCAGTTCTAGGTTCAGGGAGGAGAGTTCCTGACCCAGGAATTCAAGCCACAGGCACCAAGGAGTCCAGGACTTCAGGGTAGATATTGCAGGACCCAAATCCAGGGTCCCTGGAAGTTAGATCAGGGAAGGAGGAAGGGAATGTTGTTGGATTTGGAACTTGGTGAGATTAATGCTATGTAGGAACTGAATTAATGTGAACCTAATCTCTTCCCCCCACATAAACTTATACCATAGAACCTGTTCATTTATTCCACAAGAGATACTCAGTGTTCATAGCAAGACTGTACCACACCAAGAGGATAAAAATGACAAAATTTTCCAAATAATTTTTACAGATTTAGTGTTATACTAATTAAATCACCAGACACTTTATAAAATTAGAGAAAATAACATCAACATTCACATTGAAGAATTAAAGGTCAAAGATACTAATCAACTTGCTCGATAGACATTCTGAGAAATAAAAGGTGAAGATAAAGATACAAACGATTCAGTAGGAAGGAAAAGAGCTTGGCCCTATTAGATTTCCAAATAGTATTAGGAAGCAGTAATTACCCCCTAACTATCTTGTACTGGATTTAAAAAATAAAAGTTGAACAGTTGAATACGGTGAATAAAAAAGACTTAGAAACAAATACACAGAGTAGGAGATGTTTGATAAAGCTAAGAACACAAACTACTAAGGAAGGGATTTTTTAATGTTAAAAGTATTGCTAAGAAGATTGGAAAAATCTTGTAAGAATTTAGATTTAGACTAGCAACTAATACTATATGTCAATAAAAATTCCAAATGAATAGATAATACAAACATAAAAAGTTACATCATAAAAAAAAGAATGTATGGTTTTGTCTTTTACCTCTCTAGAGAGGAAAAAAATTGTTAACCACCAATGAAATGGAGAGAATGATAAAAGGTAGACAGGTAGATAGATAGAGCATTTATTAAGTGCTTATTATGTGCCAAATAATAGTCAACCAGGTGGTACAGTGAATAGAGTGCCAGGCTCAGTGGAGTCAGGAATATTCAACTTCCTGAGTTCAAATCTGACCTCAGACATTTACTAGCTGTGTGACCCTGGGCAAGTCACTTAACCCAGTTTGCCTCAGTTTTCTCATCTGTAAAATGAACTGAAAAAGGAAACAATAAATCACTCCAGTATCTTTGCCAAGAAAACCCCAAATGGGATCACAAAGAGAGAATGGACATGACTGAAATGACTGAGACAACAATGAAGTTCCAATTACTATGCTAAATGCTGGAGATAAAAATCCTGTAGGCCAGTCAATCCCTAATCTCAGAGAAGGAATTTACACTTTAATGGGGGAAGATAATTTATAAAAAAAGAAGTAGAAAGCGGAAAAGAGATAGAGGAAAGGTGCCCATGGCAATATAGCAAAGGAGGAGAAGGACAATTCTGGAGAGAGTTCAGGCATGAGTGAAAGGAAGCATGACTGGGACCCTTCCCAAAATATTGATCCCAGGGAAAGAGTGACCCATCAGGAGTGGAAGGCCCCAGGGCATGGGTTTCTCAGGGTGGCAATGCGGCAAGTCAGGGGAAAGAGGAGTCCAGAGTGAGTTAAAGATAAAATGGACTATTTTCACTATCTAAGATTCTAAAGAGTTTTTGCACAAGCAAAATAAAGACATATGGAGTCAGAAGAAAATATGCGGATTGAAGGAAAATATGCATTAAATATTTCTAATATGTGTCTGTCATCCCAAATCTACAAAAGAGTGATATAATATTTAGAGCTATACCCAAAATACCAATGGTTAAAGATTTGATCAAAGATTTTCATCAGAAAAAAATAAAAAGGTCCACTGTCTGAAATATTGTTCAAAATAATTAGCAATTGGAAAAAATACAAATCAAAGCCACCCTGAGATATCACTTCACACCCATCACATTAGCAAAGGTAGAAAAATTTGTGATTAGAGGGGATGGTGGAAGACAGGATGATAATGTTGTGAATTGTTTCAGCCATTGTGGAAAACAATTTGATGTTATACAAGAAAATTTATTAATTTTCATGGTCATACCCATTGACCCTCAAATGAGGTATTCACAGCAAGAAAATGCACATCGGAAAAAATTTTTCATAGTTGTATTACTATAAAAACTAAGGAAACAAAGGTATACTCAATGGTTGGGGAAAGGCTAAACTAACTACAACATATGAATGGAACAGAATGTTTCTGCACTGTAAGGAATGAAAAATATGAAGAATTTTGAGACACGTGGGAATACTCTCATAAAATGCTGTTGCATAAAGAATGCAGAGACAAAAGAATAATGCATGAAATGATTATAGCAATGTAAATAAAGTCAACCTTAAATGGCAATGAATTCCTATGAACCAGAGTAGATATTGCAGGCTCAGTGTTAACTCCAGCACCCTCTTAGTCCAGGTTCCATCCTAGTAGGAAATGAAGTACTGCAAGTGCTTTCAACATTGAGCACTGAACATTTAACAAAGAATGTTGTGTTCGTCCTTCGTTGCCGAAGAAGACCATGCCATCAGAGAAGTGATGACATGACTTGAACTTGACTTTGTTTTGAGTGAGGGAGGGCTGTGCAGGTCACCAGCCTCACTTCTTCTCCAGAGCCATCTGAATCCAGTGACCAGATATTCATCAGGATGACTGGAGATGACCCAGGATGCACTGGGAGACCTTGGGTCCTTCAGGCCAAGGTCTTTGCAGGTATTCACTTAGGGTGAGGCAATGCCCATTCATTGAATGGGACTGTTTAAGAAGTAGCCAGGGCATAGCCCCTTTAATGAGGCCAAGAAAAAGAAAGACATCAGGCTGGGAGGGAAACAGCAACAGATAATCACCCTAAAGCTAGGATGGCCCAGAAGAGCCCATAGGCAGGTACCCATTGGCATCCCAGCTTCAGAGTGCAGTAGCTTTAAGGTTTTAGGAAAGAAAAAGATGGAAAGGAAGGGAAGGGAACAGAAGGGAAGGGAAGGAAAATGGCCAGTAAAACCCAAGTCAACTGGGCATTTTTGGCCATCCAAATTTGCTTTCCTTTGGAAAGGAGAAGGAAGGGGAGGGGGAGGCAGACAGGAAAGGAGGAGCTGAATTACCCAGCTAGCTGGGTCCCCATTCAGCCAGCTGCATCTACTCACGGGATTGTGTTCTTCCTTCATTGTCAAAGAAGACCATGTTGGGTTTATCCAACATTAGGCTACCAAGTTCATTTGTATCTGTTATGTTATATACCTTATCTGTTCCATTAAAAGATCTTTCCTAACCATTGTCAAATCACCCTGCTGATTACTGATTCCTAGTATAGTTTGAAATCTGGTACTGTGAGGTTTCAGGAAGGGACAGATGACAACATCCTGGTTAGACTTCTCTCAGATTTCAAGTCATTATGACAAAGGGAGAGATAATGGGAGCTTCTAGTGAATGTTAGTTCTCTGTCTTCCTTCAAACAGAGAAAAAGAAGCATAAAAATTGTTTTGTACTTAGTATCACCATTTTATGCCTAAAATAGCAACCATCATTCAAATAATATAGAATTCCTTAATGATTTTTAGAAAGATCATTGACTGATAAAAACTGCCAGGGAAACTAGAAAGCAGTTTAGCAGAAATTAGGTTTAGATCAATACCTTATACCATATTCCGCAATACATTCTGTTAAAGACCATACATATGTGTGTATGAATAAGTGACCAAAGGATAGGAACAAAGGATTCTCAAAAGAAGAATTGTAAAGTTTTCATAACCACATGAAGGAATATTTCAAATAAAAAGAAAAACCTGCTAACTAGCAAAGATGACAAAAATGGCAACTGTGTTTGTTGGAAGGGTTGTGGGATGATAGGCATTAATATATTGCTGGTGAAGCAGTGAATTGATAGAACTGTTTTAAAAAGCATTTTGGAATTATGCAAATAAAAATGCTAAAATATCCATGCTCTTTGACTCAAAGATTCCACTACTAGGCTTATACTCCAAATAAGTCATTGATAAGAAGAAAGTCCTCATATACACTAAAATATTTATAACAGCACTTTTTGTGTTAGCCAAGAATTAGAAATGAAGTAGATACCTATCACCTGGAGAACGGCTAAACAAATTGTGGTACCTGAATATAAAGAAGTTTACTGTGTTACAAAAAATTGGTGTGTGTGATGTACGGAAAGAAAAGAGAAGCATGGAAAGAGTTATATGAACTGAAACAGAATAACAATAGACAAGAAAACCATACACCCAATGACTACCACAAGGTAAATGGAAAACATGACAACATGCAAACACAGTAAAAAATCAAAAGTGAATGTAAAACAAATATAAAGATAAAATCATGTGAAGACATATGAGAGGACATCCCTAATCTATACCCTTTGTGGAAATGTGAGGTTCAGAGATGTCACACATTACATACTTTTGTGGACTTTATCAATGTATTGATCAGCTGTGCTGATTTTTTTTTCTGTTTTCTGACTCTGAAAACTACTATTACCTATGTGAAATGTCTCTCTGTAAGCGTTCAATGGAAAGATAGTGGGGAAAACTATGATGATGTAAAAAGCAGAAGACACCAATTTTAAAAAGAATTTTTTAAAGGTCATTGATTTGTTAGAGCCTGATCGAATCTTAGAACTTAGAAGGAGGTGATAGAATGAGGGGTGCTTCAATAACCTACCTAAAACTTTAATATCCTCTTTAGAAATAGGCAGAGGCATGGATTGCTAAGTAAAGGAGAGAGAGGGATATATTCAGAAATGAAGGTGATATAAAAACATAAAATATTGAAAGAAAATTAAGAACTAGTCATGAAAATTTCCCCTTTATGCAAAACTGTCAGAAATACACAAACATTTTAAATCACCAAAAATAATGAGCAAGTCAAAAGACAGGTTATAAATGATTTTAAATATTTTGGAATAAAAGTAGAGGCAGAAATATAATGGAAGAGGCTTTGCAATTATCTAGCCCAATTTCTTATTTAAGAAAGGAAAAAGCTAAATTCCAGAAAAATGGGTGGATTTACCCAACAGGTTAAAGGTGGAGCCAAGATTATAACTCAAAATTTCCTTATTTCTAATCCTAGACATTTTCCTAGTTCAAATATATAGATGGGATCTCCTGGCTTAAAATTCTATAAGGAAAAGTAAAGCCAGGTAGGATTGGAAGTTCTCAAAAATGAAATTCTAAAAATGAAATGAGAAATAATTTCTCCTGAGGAGGAAAAGGTAGATATTGAAAGACACAAGAGTAAATTCATAGTGAACTCCCTGACAAATTAAAACTTAAAAAGACATTCAGAAGCTACAATCTAGGATGAACTGAGAATTAATATGAAAACATGACAAAGTTCTATAAGAAGTGTAAAGCTGGCAAGGAATGTTAAAGGCAGCTAAAAGAATTGGCTTGTTTCTTTTCTTTTAAATTTTAAATAATGTTTTTGTGTTATTTTTTTCTCAACCACCTGTCAAAAAATTTAAAAAAATTTTGAGTTTCAAATTCTTCCCCATCTCTCCTTAAGAAGGTGAGCATTGGGGGTGGAGCCAACACGACAAGGCAAAAGCAGAGACGAACCTGAGTTCTACCACAAATTCCTTCAGATACCTCTAAAAAGTGAATCTGAACAAATTTTGGAGCAGCAGAATCCATTAGGAGAGAGAGTGTGGCATATTTCCAGCCCAGGCTAGCCCAGAAGATTGATGTAAAGGATCTGTTACACCAGGATAGGGGAGTGCAGACAGCGCAAGCTGCACTAGTGCAGACTCCACCACCGAGTGTGGGCAGACTGAAGTAGAAGCAGAAATATGGATTCTCAAACATATCAGCATAGGACAGGAGTCCAGAGGAACTGAGTGAGAGAGAAATGCAGGACCCATGGCAGAAACAGTAGCTACTCCTGTGAGTATCAGGCCACAGATTAAATGTTTGAAAGTCACCTACTTGAACTTCCAGGAGCCAAGATGGCATGGTAAACTGTAAGTGCTCTCACCCTCCCCTTGTTGACCTTGACCAGAGAATATTTCCCCAGGAAAAATTATGGACTAGTGGAATCAGAAGAAGGGGCACAGCAGTCTCTCAGCTCTCAGCCTAAGGAGATTGTCAAGGAGAGTCCTTCTTGCTGTGGCTGAAGAGGACCAGTGCAGGACCTGAGGTGTTCCAGCAAATCTCACCTCAGCAGACCAGGAGGAGAGGGGAGTCCCAGGGAGGTGGAGACAATAAGCGCCAACACCAGGACCCCAGGCAGGCCTTAGCACAGGTGGGTAAATACCAGCACAGACCAGGGTTCACCAACCAATGAACCTGCCTGTGCTCTAGTGCAGAATGAGGGGAGGAAGAGAACACCTGGGGCCAGACCACCCCTCCCCTACACTTCATGCCAAGAGTTTCAGTGGAACCCTGGGGAAACTCAGAAAGATTTTACATGGCCTCAGCCTTGGCACACACCAGCCAGTGCAGCACCAGGTAAGCTGCAGCATTCTAGCTTCTGACTGAAAGAACCAGAGGCCCCAAGACACAAAGTCAGTAACCAGGCCTCAAGTTCTCAAAATAAGAAACATGGGACAGAGCCCTCTGTGCCCCAGAAGCAGAGATTCACTTTAAAAGTTAGGAAAAAGGCAACCACCATGAGCAAGAAGCAAATCAGAAAGCAAAAACCATAGAATTTTACCATGGGAACAGAGAAGACCAAAGTATGAATTCAGAAGAGGACAGCACTGACAATATACACACATTCGAAAACTCAAAAGGGAATATGAACTGATCTCGAGACCAAAAATCATTCTTAGAAGAACTCAAAAAGCATTTTAAAAGCTAATTTACAGAGGTAGAAGAAAAATTGGCCAATGATTTTTAAAATACAATTGACAAAATGAAAAAAGAATTCACTGAAGAGAATAGCTCCTTAAAAAGTAAAATTGGCCAAATGGATAAGGAAGCACAAAAACTTACCTGGGAAAATTGGACAAATGGAAAAGTAACTGTAAAAGCTAATGGAAGAAAACAATTTATTAAAAATTAGAATTGGACAAGTAGAAGCTAATGACTTTATGAGACACCAAGAATCAGTAAAACAAAATCTAAAGAATGAAAAAGATAGAAGAAAATGTAAAATATTTCATTGGAAAAACAACTGACCTGGAAAATAGATCCAAGAGAGAAAAGCTAAGAATTATTGTTCTACCAGAAAGCCATGATAAAAATAAAAAGGGCCTGGAAAATATCTTCCAAGAAATCATCAAGGAAAACTGCCCTGAGGTCCTAGATCCAGAGGGCAAAATAGTCATCAAAAGAATCCACCCATCATCTCCTGAAAGAGATCCCAAATTGAAAGCACCAAGGAATATTGTTGCCAAATTCCAGAACTATCAAGTTAAGGAGAAAATACAACAAGCAGACAGAAAGAAACATTCAAATATCAAGAAACTACAGTCAGGAGCACACAAGACCTTGTAGCTTCTACATTAAAAGATCAGAGAGATTGAAATATGATATTCTGTGAGGAAAAGGAGTTTGAACTACAATCAAGGATCAATTACCCAGGAAAATTGAGCATAATATTTCAGGCAAGGAGACTGACATTCAATGAAATAAGAGATTTCCAGACCTTTCTGATGAAAAGGCCAGAGCTCAATAGAAAATTTCATCTTCAAATACAAGTCTCAAGAGAGGCATAAAAAAAAAAAATAGGCAGGAAAAAAAGGAAAAAAACCTTGTTATTCAATATGGACAAATTGTTTACATCCCTATATGGGAAGATGATATTTGTCAATTTTGAGAATTATATATTTATTATGATATTGAAAAGAGATATACATAGATAGAGGGAGTGGTTATAAATTAACTGATGTTCTAATAAAAAACATAATTAAAGGGTGAGAAGGGATTGTCAAGGGAGAACAGAAAAGGAGGAGGCAGAAAAAGGTAAATTACATCACAGAAAGAGGCACAAAAACAGTTTTTGGTAGAGGAAAAGAGGGGAGGGAAAAGGGCATTGTTTGAACTTTATTCTCATCAGATTTGGTTCAAGGAGGGAACAACATACTTAGTTAAGTATAGAAATCTAACTTGCCCTACAGGCAGTAGAAAAGGAAAGGGGAAAGAAAATGGGGAGGGGGTTGAAAGGGAGGGGGGAGGATGTGATCAAAAGTAAAACTCTTTTATGGAGAGGAAGGGAAAAGGGAGAAACAAAATCACAAACAGGGGGGAAATAGGATGGAGAGAAAGATACAAATAGTAATTCTAACTGTGAATGTGAATGGGATGAACTCTCCTGTAAAATGGAGGTGTATAGCAGAATGGATTAAAACCCATATTCCTACAATATGTTGTTCACAAGAAACACATTTGAAATAGAGAGAATACGCATTTGAAACAGGGGGATTTAATACAGGGTAAAGGTAAAAGGTTGGAGAGGAATATATTATGCTTTAGCTGATGTAAAAAAAAAGCAGAGGTAGCAATCCTGATCTCAGACAAAGCAAAAGCAAAAATAGATCTAATCAAAAGAGATAAGGAAGGAAGCTACATCTTGCTAAAGGGCACCATAGATAATGAAATAATATCATTAATAACCATACATACACCAAGTGGTATAGTATCCAAATTCTTAGAGGAGAAGTTAAGGGAGTTACAGGAAGAAATAGACAGCAAAACTATACTAGTGGTGGACTCAGCTTCCCCCTTTCTGAACCTGATAAATCTAACCTCAAAATAAACAAGAAAGAAGTTAAGGAGGTGAATAGAGATAAACCTCTGGAGAAAATGAATGGAGATAGAAAGGAATATACCTTCTTCTCAGCAGTACATGGCACATACACAAAAATTGACCATGTACTAGGGCATAAAAATTTCATAATCCAGTGCAGAAAGGGAGAGATAGTCAATGCATCCCTTTCAGATCATAAGGCAATGAAAATTATATGTAATAAAGGGCCATGGAAAGATAGACCAAAAATTAATTGGAAACTAAATAATCTAATCCTAAAGAATGAGCAGATCAAATAACAAATCATAGAAACAATCAATAATTTCATTCAAGAGATTGACAATAGGAAGACAACCTATCAAAACTTGTGGGATGAAGTAAAAGCAGTTCTTGGGGGAAGTTTTATATATCTGAATGTTTACCTGAATAAAATAGAGAAAGAGATCAATGAATTGAACATGCAATTGAAAAAGCTAGAAAAAGAACAAATTGAAAGTCCCCAAATAAATACCAAATTAGAAATACTGAAAACCAAAGGAGAGATTAAGAAAATTGAAATTAAAAAAACTATTGAACTAATGAATAAAACTAAGAGTTGGTTTTAAGAAAAAAACCAATAAAATTGATAAACTTTTGCTCAATTTAATTTTAAAAAATGAAAGAAAACCAAATTATCAATATATAAAAGGGAAAGGGTAAAATCCCCTTCAAAGAAGAGAAAATTTAAGCAGTAATTAAAAATTACTTTGCCCAACTACATGCCCATAAATTTGATGATCTCAGTAAAATGGATAAATATTTTTTAAAAATATAAATTGCCCATTAACAGAAGAGGAAATAAAATACTTAAATTATCTCATCTCAGCAAAAGAAATTGAACAAGCCATCAATGAACTCCCAAGGGAAAAATCTCCAGGACCAGATGGATTTACAAGTGAATTCTATAAAACATTTGAAGAACAGTTAATTCCAATACTATATACTTGGGAAAAGTGGTGAAGAAGGAGTCCTACCAAATTCTTTTTATGATACAAATATGGGTCTGATACCTAAACCAGGAAGAGCCAAAACAGAGAAAGAAAATTATAGACCAATTTCCCTAATGAGTATAGATGCAAAAAATTTTAAATAAGATCTTAACAAAAAGAATATAGAAACTTATCATGAGAATAACACATTATGATCAGATAGGATTTATACCAGGAATGAAGGGCTGGTTCAGTATTAGGAAAACTATCAACATTATTGATCATGTCAACAACAAAACTATTGAGATATGATTATTTCAATAGATGCAGAAAAAGTTTGACAAAATACAACACCTATTCCTACTGAAAACACTGGAGAGCATAGGAATAAATGGAGCCTTCCTTAAAATAATAAATCTACCTAAAACCATCAGCAAGTATTATATGTAATGGAGATAAGCTATATGCATTTTTAGTAAGTTCAGAGGTGAAACAAGGATGTTCATTATCACCACTGTTATTCAATATGGTACTAGAAATGTTAGCTTTAGCAATAAGAGAAAAAAAGAAATTGAAGAAATTAGAATAGGCAAAGAAGAAACTAAGTTATCACTCTTTGCAGAAGACATGATGATATACTTGGAGAAGCCTAGAGAGTCAAACAAAAAATTACTAGAAATATAAAAAACTTTGGCAAAGTTGCAGCATACAAAATAAACCCACATAAATCATCGGCATTTCTAGATGTTAACAAAGCCCAACAGCAAGAGATAGAAAGAGAAATCTCATTTAAAGCTACAGTAGACACTATAAAATATCTTGGAGTCTACCTGTCAAAAGAAACCGAGGGACCATATGAACACAATTACAAAACACATTTCGCACAAATAAAGTCAGATCTAAATAACTGGAAAAACATCAGTTGCTTGTGGGTAGGCCAAGCTAACATAATAAAAATTACAATTCTATCTAAATTAATTTATTTATTCAGTGCCATACCAATCAAACTACCAGAAAATTATTTTCTAGAGCTAGAAAAAGCAATATCAAAATTCATCTGGAAGAACAAAAGGTGGAAAATATCAAAGGAATTAATGAAAAGAAATGCTAGGAAAGGCAGCCTAGTCGTACCAGATCTCAAATTGTATTATAAAGCAGCAATCATAAAAAACACTTGCTACTGGCTAAGAAATAGAGGGATAAATCAATGAAGTAGGTTGGTACTCAAGACACAGTAGTCAATGAATATAGCAATCTACTGTTTGATAACAAAAACTGCTGGGAAAACTGGATAATAGTGTGCTGGGAACTGGGCACAGATCAATGCCTGGCACCATACACCAGAATAAAGTCCAAATAGGTACACAATCTTGGTATAAAGGCTGATACTATAAACAAATCAGGGGAACAAGGAATAGTATATTTGTCAGATTTATGGAGAATGGAGAAATGTATGACCAAACAAGAGACAGAGAATATTATGAAGTACAAAATCCATAATTTTGATTACATTAACTTGAAAATGGTCAAAGGATATGAACAGGCAATTTTCAGAGGAAGAAATTAAAGATATCTATAATCATATGAAAACATGCTCTAAATCACTATTGATTAGAGAGATGCAAATCAAAACAGCTCTGAAATACCACATCACACCTATCAGATTGGCTAACATGACAAAACAGGAAAATGACAAATGTTGGAGAAGATGTGGGAGAGTTGGAACACTAATTCATTTTTGGTGGAGCGGTGAGTTGATCCAACCATTCTGGAGAGCAATTTGGAACTATGCCCAAAAAGCTATAAAAATGTGCATACCCTTTGATCCAGCAATATCACTTCTAGGGCTATATCTCAAAGAGATCATGAAAATGTGAAGAAGACCCACATGTTCAGAAATATTTATAGCAGCTCTTTTTGTGGTGGCCAAGAATTGGAAATCGAGGGAATGCCCATCAATTGAGGAATGGCTGAACAAGTTATGGTACATAAATGTATTGGAATACTATCGTGCAATAAGAAATGATGAACAGGAAGACTTCAGAGAGGCCTGGAAGGACATATATGAACTGATGCTGAGTTAAATGAGCAGAACCAGGAGAACATTATACAAAGCAAAAACCACAGTGTGCTAAGTCTCATAGACTTAGCTCTTCACAGCAATGCAAGAACCTAAAACATTTCCAAAGGACTCTTGATGCAAAATGCCATCCACCTCCAGAGAAAGAACTATGGAGTCAGAGCTCAGAATGGAGCAGACTATTTTCTCTTTTGTTATGTTTTGATTTGTTTTGGTTTTTCTCATGGTTTCTCCCGTTCATTTTAATTCTTCTATGCAACATGATTAATGTGAAAATGTGTTTAATAAGAATATATGTATAGAACCCATATAAGATTGCATGCCATCTTGGGGAGAGAGTGGGGGGGGTGAGGGAGGGGAGAAAATTTAAAACATATGGAAATGATTTTTGAAAACTGAAAACAAATAAATTAATAAAAAAGAAGAGCACTTTGTTATGGATTATATATGCGCTATCACATAAAATACATTAGTCATATTTCAGAAGAGAGCACAGACCCAGAAAAAGATAACAGAAAACAAAAATAAAGTTTAAAAAGTATGCTTTGGCTTGTGTTCAGATTCTATCAGTTCTTTCTCTGGAGGTGGACAGCATTTTTCCTCATAAGTCTTTCAGAATTGTCTTGGATTATATGCAGAGAATAGTTAACTCATTCATGATTAATCATCATACAATATTGCTGTTACTCTGTACAATCATCTCCTGGTTTTGATCACTTCACTTTGCATCAGTTCATACAAGTCAGTTCATATAAGTTTTTCTGAAAGCATCCTGCTCATTATTTCATATAGCATAATAGTATTATATCACAATCACATGCCATAATTTGTTCAGTCATTTCCCAAATGATGAGTATATCTTCAATTTCAATTCTTTGCCACCACAAAAAGAGTTGCTCTGGATATTTTTGTATATATAGGACCTTTTCTTTTATATCATTGGGAGTAGTGGTGTTGCTGGATCAAAGGTATTCACAGTTTTATAGCCCTGCAGACATAGTTCCAAACTGTTCTCCAGAATGGTTGTACTAGTTCACAACTTTACCAGCAGTGCATTAGTGTCCCTTTTTTTCTATATCCCCTCTAACATTTGTTTTTTTTCCTTCTCTGTCATATTAGCTAATCTGATAGGTGTGAGGTGATAACTCAGAGATGTTTAAATTTGTATTTCTCTAATCAGTTGTGATTTAGAACACTTTTTCATATGACTATAGATAGCTTTAATTTCTTCATCTGAAAACTGCCTATTCATAGCCTTTGACCATTTGTCAATTGGGGAATGATTCATTCTTATAAACTTGATTCAGTTTCCTATGCATTTGAGAAGACACCTTTAACAGAAAAACTTGTAAAAAAATTTTTTCCTCTAGTTTCCTTCTTTCCTTCTTATCTTGACTTCATTGATTTTGTACATGTAAAAGATTTTTAACTTAATATAATCAAAATTATCCCTTTCATATTCCATAGTGTTCTCTATTCCTTGTTTGGTCATAAATTCTTCCCTTATACATAGAACTGACAGGTAAAGTATTCCATGATCTCCTAACTTGCTTCTAAATCATGTATCTATTTTGACTTTATCTTGGTATATGGTGTGAGGTGTTGATCTATACCTAGTTTCTGCTAAACTGTTTTCTAGTTTTCCCAGTAATTTTTGTCAAATAGTGAGTTCTTGTCCCCAAAGCTGGAATCTTTGTATTTGTCAAACACTAGATTACTATGGTCATTTACTACTATGTATTTTGTATCTAATCTATTCCACTGATCCACCATTCTATTTATTATCCAGTGCCAGATAATTTTGATAATTATCACTTTGTAATACAGTTTAAGATATGGTACTGGTAGGCCACTTTCTCTCACATTTTTTTCATTGATTTCCTTAATATTCTTGATCTTTTGTTTCCTTCAGAAGAATTTTGTTATTAGTTTTCTGGCTCTATAAAATAAATTTTTTTTGTATTTTGATTGGTATGGTAGAATTGTCATTATAATTATATTGGCTCAGCTTACCAAAGAGCAATTAATATTTCTCCAATTGTTTAGATCTGACTTTATGTGAAAATTTTATAATTGTGTTCATAGAGTTCCTCAGTTTGTCTTGGCAGGTAAACTCCCAAGCATTTTATGTTACCTGCACTTATTTTAAATGGAATCTCTCTTTCTATCTCTTCCTGCTGAACTTTGTTGGCAATATGTAGAGATGCTGATGATTTATGTGGATTTATTTTATATCCTATAAATTTGCTAAAGTGGGTAATTATTTCAATTAGTTTTTAGTTGACTATCTAAGTAAGCATGCCATTATATTATCAGCAAGGAGTGATAGTTTTGTTTCATTATTGCTTATTTTAATATCTTTGATTTTTTTCTTGTCTTATTGCTACAGTTAGCATTTCTAGTACAATATTGAATAACCATGGTGATAATGGGTATCCTTGCTTTACCCCTGTCCTTTCTGGGAAGGCTTCTAAATTATCCCTATTACAAATAATACTTGCTAATGGTTTTAGATAGACACCACTTGTTATTTAAAGGAAAGTTCCATACATTCCTATGCTTTCTAGAATTTTTAATAGGAATGAACGTCATATTTTGTCAAAAAACTGTTTCTGAATCTATTGAAATAATCATATGATTTTTGTTGTTTTTCTTATTGATGTGGTCAATCATGTTGATAATTTTTCTAATATTGAACCAGTACTGTATTCCTAGTATAAATCTCATCTGGTCATAATGTATGATTTTTTGTATGATTTTTGTTATATATTGTGTATATATTTTGTTATATGTATGTAATCTCCTTGCTAGTATTTTATTTAACATTTTTGCATCAATATTCATTATAGAAATTTTTTTCCCCCATCATATAGATGGGGGGAGGGGATAATAAAAAAAATATCAAAGAGAGGAGAGAATCATTGCTTCAGGTAGATAGGAGAATGACAACTGGAGATGGAGAAAAGGTAGATCTACTGCACTCTAATTTTGCTTTTGTTTTCTTTGCATTGAGGAAGAAAGTTCAGAATGGAAAGACCAGAATGAAATAGCTAATGGGGAACTAAAATCTAAGATAATCAGGAAGACAATAAAGAATGTGGCCTATGGGCCCTTGATGAGCCCAGTTCACTAGGCACAAATACACTACATCCCAGAATACTGAAAGAAATGACAGATAATATTGTTGAATCAGTGATCTCTGTACAATTGGGAAGAAAAAGAAGAGAGGGGCAATAGGGTTAGATAAAGATAAATAATAAGATATACAAAAGAGGGAAACAGGTAGGAAGAGACTGCTTATTAAACAGCATAGTTATCAGTTTGCAGTCAATAATATCGGAGTCAAAATTCAAAAAGATTCTGCCAGGTTGAAAAGTTGCTGGGAGAGAGAATATCTTAAATAGATTATTTCAAAGAGGCAAAGAAAATCTTGTCACATACTGCCTGGATGACCTCCCTGGGCATCAGTTTCTCCATCTTCATTCATGGGAAGTTCAACTAAACAGCCTCTAAGGCTCCTTACATACCTAAATCAGCCCTCAGACATTCAAGAAGATTGTAGAGATAGCAATGAGGATAGCAATGAGTTGGCAGAAAGAAGACTGAGTGTGGTTATGAGACAAACCAAAGTGAGCCTTAATTTTCTTTTTAAAACCCAGTGGCAAAATATAGTCATTGACATATTTGACTTGTTCTCAAGTGGAGTGAGGAAAAATAAGGCAACAAATGCATGCCCCAGACGTTCTCAATGTGACTTTCCAGGAACCTAGAGAGCCTGTGAGTCATTCCTCTTCAGCACTCACAGCACATCCTCCAACCAAATCTTTTCTTCAGTCCAACTTGATAGCTACTGTGCTCTGCTCCCCATAGCTGCAGAATTCTTTGAATCCTCATACAGTGCTTGGGTTTGGGAGGTCCATGGTAAACAATGATCCTAGCTGTGATCATGATCATTCTTACCCCTCAGCCATCAGGCAGAACTGATGGACTCCCGACAACCCCAGAGAGTCCATTATGCTCTGATGAGGATTCAAACAAATGGTATTCACTGGAGTTAAAGTTGGAAGGAGAGCAGCACAGAGGAGGCTTTCATCACTTGATTCAATCTTTCCCTCCCTTTTCATAGGCCCTTTGTGGTCTCCTTGGCTCCCTCAATGATGGATGCACAATGGGCCAAGATGGGCCTACTCTTTGTCTGGGCAGAAACTGCTGCAGCTGTCTGGGAAGAAATGAACATTCAAAGAGTTCCCTTCATCCCTTTGCAGATGTCTTTTATCTTTCTGGCCTTCCAGTTTCAATTCAAGTCAACAGGTGTGTACTATTATCTCTCATTCTGCCGCCCCTTCCCTTCACCCTGCCATGGTCATAAGAATGCATTCTTGTGTGATTTGGGGTGTTTTATAACAAAAGCATTGAATGAATCTATATTCCACCGCTAAAATTAAAGAGTGGGTCTGTGCACACACTGAAGCCAGTTTACCTTTATCAATCTTTGCAAGGATCAACATAACCTTAAATACCCTCCCTATTTGCCTGTAAATGCCTCCTCCTCCTTTCCTTTGCCCTATCTCCATTTTTTCCAATTAACCCTGGACCAGATACATTTCTTCTTCCAAAGTTATTGATGTTCAATCATTGTCAATCATGTCCAACTCTTCGTGACCTCATTTGGGGTTTTCTTGGCAAAGATGCAGTTTTTTGCCATTTCCTTCTCCACCTTGTTTTACAGATGAAGAAATTTTGAAGGTAAATGGGTGTAGTGACTTGCCCAGTTAGCAAGTGTCTGAGATCACATATGAACTCAGGAAGAGTTCTGGCTCCAGGTCGGGCACTCTATCCACTTCACCACCTAACTGACCTTTCAATGGCTTTAGGTTAAAATTATCTTGCAAAAATGAAGCTTCCAATTATGGGGAAGCATGAAATATTTTAGGCCCCAGAACATGGCTTTATGGTATGCAAATGCAGTAAGAGAATCCTACTTGGGGAAGGGATTTAGATTTAAAGCATCTGTGAAAATGAAGCACTTTGGAAAAATGGGGCAATTACGCTCTGGAGGAGGTTAGGCTTCAGGTCTCATCCTTGGGGTCCTCCTCTATGGTGGCCTTCCTAGATGTCTGTTGATAGCTCTACGGCTTCCATGGCATCTCTTCACATCACAGAGGTAGGCTAGGCTCCGTATGACATTTCTGAAGGTGTTAGGCACTGCTCCAAAGTCATGACCTGTAAACTCCTTGGGAGCGGGGACAGCTTCAATTAATCAACCATTCAATAGGTCTTCTTAAGTGTTTACTATATACCAGGTCCTGTGCTGAGCTCTGAGAATACAAAGAAAATACAAGACTAGGCTCTGCCTTCAAGGAGCTTATATCCTAATGAGTTATACTTCATATTTATATTCTTTGACCCTAGCACAGGACCTGACACATAGTAGATGCTTAATAAATGATGTTTAATGAATGATGGTTCACTGAGTTTGGTTGTTTTTTTTTTCTCAGAGTTAGCTCTTCTGGGAAGTTGGGAGCAAGGAAACCTGATGGACCAGTGGGCTCGTACATCCTTATAACTGGGGAATTATTTTATTACAACATTGGGTTCCTATAGCAAAAATATTTTGGCTTTTAATTCATTGAATTATCAAGACATTCCCAACATCTATTTGCTGCCTTCTGCTATCATGTCCCACCCCATACACACACTCCTCATGACACCTCTGATTATATAGTGTTTATTCTAAAGAAGACTAAGGCTGAGAAGGAAGGAAAGTAAGTACATGAGTTCAAGGATATTTCTATTGGAGACTGATTGTCAAATATCCAGATGGAAATTACAAATTTCAGTTTTCCCATATTTCTAAATATCTAAATATTTGCAAGACTGGAAATAAAATGTCCTATCAGTTGAAACTGCTCAGATTTCATTCCTATGTTCAGTGTTATGTAGCTACACATGAGTGTCATTGTCATTAAACCTATAATAAAAGGTTGGGATGGTGGAAAGCACTGGCTATGAAATCAGCCAGGTGGCACAGTGGATAGAGCACCAGTCCTGAAGTCAGGAGGACCTGAGTTCAAATTTGACTTCAGACACTTCACTTTCTAGCTGTGTAACCCTGGGCGAGTCACTTAACCCTGACTGCCTTGAAAAAAAAATCAAAGGACCTGGATTCAACTTCTGATTCTACTTCTTACTTCCAGTGTATGTGTGTGTGTGTGTGTGTGTGTGTGTGTGTGTGTGTGTGTGTGTGTGTGTGAGTGTCCTTGTAGAAATAATTTCTCCTCAGTTTCCTCATCAATAAAATGAGGGAGTTAGTCTCAGTCAATGGTATCAAGCACAAATAGAAATGGATCCTTGGACTCTAAGACAACTCCAAAAGATTCATGATGGAAAATACTCCAGATCCAGAAAAAGAACCATGGAGTCTAAATGCAGATCAAAATATACTATTTGCTCTCTCTTTTTTGTTTGTTTCCTCTTTCTCGTGATTTCTGTCATTCGTTCTAATTCTTCTCTGCAACATGACTAATATGAAAATATGTTCAACATATGTAGAGCCTGTATCAAATTGCACACTGTCTTGTGGTTGGGGGTAGAGGAGGGATGGGGAGAAAATTTGAAATTTAAAGCCTTATGGAGGTACATGTCGAAAACTAAAAATAAATTAATAAATTTTAAAAAGAAGAAATGGATAATTGGGTGGCATATTGGCTTAGAAAACCACAAATCAACATCATCTTTGTCATATTGTATTCTTATTTACTTTGTTAAACGTTTCTCAATTATATTTTAATATGGTTTGGGCCACTCTTGGTAGTGTTGCGGTAGGTGACCTATGTTCCCTCCATCTCTAACTCCTATGATCCTGAGGCCTAAGAACAGACACAATTAGTGCTGATACATGTAGGAAAAGTGGAATAGCTGAAGGAAAGCACTAAATGACACATAGAGCAGGTGAGCTGGCCTAGTTGAAGCAGCAAGGCACCCTGAGGGAGATACAGAAGGCAGCACATGGCAGGAAAGTCAAACTACCACCACCACACTAACCACCACCTCCCCTCAAACTTTGATAGAGACAGCCTAGAACCCTGGGGCTAAGAGTCTTGAGAATAGTACTTGTATCACCATCAGCACCTAGCACAGTGCTCTGCACACAGAAGGCAACCTAATAACATTTGTGAATTGAGTGAATAAATATACAAAGGTGACATTGCACTGACTTGCTATCCTTAGGTCATTTGAGACGAATAATTTTTCATGAGGTGAATTCATGCTGATTCACCCCCACTCTTGCCTGGTTCCTCTTTTGGCCAATGGTACATATTTATCAAATGATCAGATGGTTAGAGGTCATGTGGAATGTAGAATGGAGTAAAACTACCTGGTCCATGGGACTGTCTCACCAGTGCCCCAGATCTCATTCATTTTAAGCTCTTGCTCTCTGAGCTAAACAGCCAATGTAATTGGGAAAGGGGGTCTGAACTTGAAATCAGAAGAGTTAGGTTTGGCTTCCAGCTCCAAATCCTGCTAAATGGATGAACATGGGCAGGTCATTTCATTCCTATGAGCTTCAGTTTCCTCTTTTAAAATGGCAATAATTAGACCAGTGCTATCTAATATTAGCACTACCTAATTTTGTGAGGAAAGAACTTTCCATCCTTAAACGTCCATAGAAATGGGGGCTATTATCATTTTCAGCCATATATTAATAATTTTACCTTAGCCATTATTTAATGTTGTCTATGCCTTTACTCTCCTGCACTCATGTCAATTACTGAGTGTTAGCTACATATCACTCAATCAGACAACCAGCATTTATTAAGCGCTCACTTTGTGTCTGGCACTGTACTGATTGGGTCACCATGGGAGAGTGTCAGAGAAGGCTTTTTGGAGAAGTCAAAAGCAGAGTTGGCTCTTGAGGTTTGGCAGCGCCATTGCCCAGTATAGAGGAGTATCGGGATTCTAATACATTTGTCCTTCCCCTGTCAAACCCACCTTGATTTTGTTTTGCATAATTGCACGTATGTAACCTATATCTGATTGTTTACCATCCGAGGGAGGGGGAGAGAAGGATAGAATTTGGAACTCAAAACTTTAAATAAAAATGCTAAAAAAAATTGAGGGGGATAAAAATAAAAGAGCATATTTTGCCTCTGACAACAAAGATAAGAAGAGCCTTTTTCAACTGCTATCTTGAGTAGGGCCATGAGATAAAATAAGATCAAAGAATAATGGACAGAGAAACAGTACTGCTTGTAGGCAAAATCAATGGATCTGAAACAAACATTTATTAAGTGTTTACTGTGAACCAAGCACTGGGGAAACTGAAGACAACAAACTCATCCCTGCCCTCAAGGAACTTCCATGTTAGTGGGGGAAACATTACACATACAAGGAAATACAAAATATCTACAACATAACCATGGGAAGCGCTGATCCAGAAGGGTCAGGAAAGGCCTCATGGGGGCCGTGCAACTTAAGTGAACTCTGAGAGGAGACGGGGCCTCTGATGGGCAGAGGTGAGAAGGGAGTACGTTCCAGATATGGGGAGCAGCCTGGGTAGAAACACAGAGATCAGAGATGAAATGTGGACAAGGAATAGCACGTACGCTAATTTAGCTAAACAGAGTGTGTGCTGGGAAGTGATGTATAAAAAATTCAGGAAATTAGAGGAGCCAGGCTGTTAATTATTATTATATATTTTATTAATGCAGTATATTACATATATTATATCTATTACATATCAAACTATTATCCAGGCTTTAAATGTGAAATTGAAATGATGGTCTTTGGTCCTAGAGGCAATAGAGTACCACTAGAATGGGGGGGAGGGGGGTAGCAATTGGGTGGCACAGTGGATAGAGTGCTGGGCCTGAAGCCGGGAAGACTCCTCTTCCTCAATTCAAATCCAGCCTCAGACTTTACTAGCTGTGTTAGCCTGGGTAAGTCACTTAAGTCTGTTTGTGTTGATTTCCTCATCTGTAAAATGAGTTGGAAAGGGAAATGGTAAACCACTCCAGAGTCTCTGCCAAGAAAACCACAGATGGGGTCATAATAAATCAGACATGATTGAAAGTGACTGAGTAACAACAACAGAAAGTTCATTGAGTTGCAAAGTGTCATAGTCAAATCTGAGCTTTAGGCACATTGCTTTGGCAGTTATTTGAAGAATAAATTGGTGATGGCAGAGACTTGAGATCAAACAAGAAACTACTGTAATACACCAAGAGAGTGGATATCAGGACTTGAAGCAGGGTGGTGATTATGTGAGCAGAGAGAGAAGGGAACAGATGCAAGAGATGTTAGGGAAGGAGAAATGACAAGATCTGGCAACTGATTGGAAACATGGGGTGAGAGAAACGTAATGACTTTGAGGTTGTGAACCTGGGTAACTGGGAGGATGGTGATGCCTTCAGCAGAAAAAGAGAAGTCTGGATTTCGAGGTAAAGAAAACAAGTTCTGTTTTAGACATGTTGAGTTTGAGATGCCTTCAGGAGATCCAGTTGGAAATGTTCAAAAGGCAATGGATAGGACAGGATGAGAGCTGAAAAGAAAGACTATAAGGCAGGATGACAGAGACCTGTGAGTCATCTGCATAGAAGTGATTACTGAACCCATGGGAGCTGATGAGGTCACCAAGTGAGAGAGTGAGGAAAGAGAAGAGAAAAAGCCCAGGACCCAGCCATGGGCTATACCCATGAATAGAGGTGGGACATGAATATGTCTACTGAGTTGTTCCCAGACGGATAGGAAGAGAACTCAGAAAGGAGTACCCCAGAGAAGAGGGAAATAAACAGTGGCAAATCCTGCAGAAAGGTGGAGAAGGATGGAAACTGAAAAAAAAAGCTGGATGCTGAAGGGGGATCCCTCCTCCACCACCATTCTGGCACTTTGACAAGATGTTGGGTTTGGGGGATGGGGAAGAGAAAGGCTGTAACTACTTTGGAAAAACACCCCTGGAACCACCCAAAAGCAGGGGAATTTAGGGACTTTCTCCTGAGCTGCGGGACGATTCTGAACCTCATCAGTGGAATTTAAGCCTAGAATGGGAAGCAGGTTCCCTGTAAAGCAAAAGAAGAGGGGATTTCACATTTGAGAGAATCTGGAAAAAAGACAGAGAGTGAGAGGGGAGAGAGAGAGAGAGAGAGAGAGAGAGAGAGAGAGAGAGAGAGAGAGAGAGAGAGAGAGAGAGAGAGAGAGAGAGAGAGAGAGAACATTTCTATAGAAGGAAATGAAGTCATATCCATCGCAGCAGATCCTTTCCAATAAAACTAGATGATCTCAACCATGATTTAGGTTTTTCCAAAGCCTAAACCCAAGACGATAATGAACATTTTGGGGATAGCAAAATCCAGAGCACACCGTACACTCTGTCCTTTTGCACATACTGTACTTTCATTTTTAAGTCTAGAGCTTATGAGAACATAACTGGGTCATTGAATGTGGCTTTCAGTGCGACAGGGCTGATAATGCAGTGGCCAATTCTAAATGTTTCCCTGAATTTCTAATTTGCGTACACTTCCCTCATCAAGATAGTTTGGGTAATTTGGAAACCACTTGTCAAAATACCCTTTTCATTCTATTGTTTGTTCTTTGAAACCCAAAGTCATGAGGCCTTAAGAATTTGCTGATTTGAACTACCAAGAGATTAGTTGGTCTAGAAATAGGCAATCAGCCAGGGATGTAACAAGTAAGCCTGTTGCGCAATGACCTCTTTGTAAAGAGTACTTTGCGGCTGCATAATGTCTGTGCTTCCCTCAAACCATGCTTATCATCCCTGGAGTAGATAGGATATCCTAGACCCTTTGCCAGGAATGCTTCCCCTCCCCTCTGTGTAAATTCATAGCATAAAGGAGCTGCAAATGACCTTAGAGATTATCCCATCCAGTCACCTCGTCTGAAGCCTCAAGAGAAGAAATGACTTGCCCAGAGTCACTGAAAAGCCAGAATTTAACTCATTCTGTACGGTTCTGTCTCTCTCTTCTTATAGATACCTAGTGCTCTCCTGTTCTCTTTTTCTTGTGTTCCAGCAAAAATTGCTTTCAAGGAATATTGGCTTTCCTGGAGAAGTTCTGGACCACAGGAGGAATTATAATTCATTTTTCCTATTTTAAAGATATGTGAGAATAATTCATTTTGTTTAGTGTTTTTGAGTTTATAAGATACTTTCTTGTAGAATCACAGAATATCAGAATCTTAGAGTCCCTCCCACACTGGGATGTGCCAAAGATGTTCAGACTGGTTTGCAAGAGCCAGTTGTTAAATTTTTAGTGATTATTTATCCCAAAGAAATCAGCATATGTTACAAATCAGGGCTGAATTTGTTTTGTTGACTATCTAGAATTAAGAAAGTGATGGAGAAAATGTTAATAATGCAAGTTAAACTTAAAAGTGTGTCCTGCATTTGCTCCCTCCCCCACGTCCCCACCCCCAGATGTTAAACATTTACCAGCACACCCCTCCTCAGAGTTCATCTGGTTTCTGGTCCAATTCCTTCTTTTATATATGAGAAAACTGTGTAGTTTAGAGAGGTCATGTGACCTGCATGAGGTCAGAGATCATACAACCAGTAGCAGAGACAAGTCTCAAAACTGGAGCTTTTGAGTCCAAATCCATCTTCCCATTGTATCACTCCATCCTCTACATTATTTCATTTTACCCCTACAATAGTCTTGTGAGAGGTGTTATTATTCCCATTGTAGAGGTTAGGACACTGAATTTCAAAGTGGTAGCATGACCTTATCCAAGTCAAATGATTGTAAATAGCCAATCTAAAACTAGAATGCAGTTTTCTTGTCTTAGTGGAGTATTTTTTTTTTTTTACCAGACCCTCATGTAGCTGATTTTTCTCTCATTACTCTCCTTGCAATTTTCCTCGTGATATGGGTAGTCTTCTTTGGAGGTCTTTCTCTTACTCGGAGCCAATTAACAATATTTTCTCCCCACGGGAAATTAAAGAATTAGAGGTTCATTAGACTAAGACTTAGTCAGTCATTTTCAACATAAATTCTCTGGAAGGGTTATCATTTTAAACTCTTGTTCTTGGTCACGACTGGAGTGCAGGAATTGATTGGGCATATGGAAAGGAACATCGGACCACAGGGAAGGTACAGATTGCGAATGGAGAGTGGGATTGGGCTCGGGAGTGGGGAGCTAAATGGCTTGTGTCTCAATTCCACTAGGATCTGTACACACACACATACACACTCACACACAACCCAAAGCCTAACACTTTTCCAGATGAGGAGAGGGAAGGCATTAAGGCAGATATTATATTGCCTGTGTGTTTTCAAGAAAACATCAACAATAAACAAAGTATAATGAAAGTATATTTGCCCATTTGGAATTTTTCAGGCTAATAAAGACATGCTGGCTCTTTATGGTCCATTGGGATTTTCAGTAAAATGAATTTTGCAAAAAGAGAAAAGTTAAGACTCATAAATTATTACCTTCCTTTTCACCATTAAACCAATAAAATATGCAAACTACTATTCATAAGCTATTGGAAGATGTAGATATTAAGAGAAAGTATTATTTAAACCTCCAGGTGTTTCAATTCAGCCAAGAACTAATTATAAAATTCCAGAAATCAAGAAGCTGATGGAGCAAAAGAAACTTCTCCTGAAGGGTTAATGCTCTTTAGAGACTAATTGTGTCAGTGTCTGCATGTCTAGCCCTCTGGCACTAGAAATAAGTCCTCTCTCAGCAAAGATGATCGCTGGCAGCAGGAAATGGATAGATTCAAACCTGTAATTTAGTTAAAAGAAAAAAAAAATTTGATTTCAAGGCCAAGCACCAAATGGTCCCATTGACTCTGGTGTGGCTGTCCAAAAAACCCTCTCCAGTGAACTGTGGCTTTGGGGTCTGCATAAGGGAAGTCATTCTGATATATCTTCTCCCCTGATAGACAGCAGTTCAAGCTCTGAAAAAACCTTTCTTTCCTCAGCCAAAAGCTAATGAACTGCCCCTGAGAAAGAAGGGAAACCATTAGCTGAGTAGGCCTGAGAGTGACAGGACTGGGACAGGAAACAGGTGTGAGGAAGTAGAGGGGAGAGGTGGGGAATACTGGGCTCTGGGGACCCCACCTCAAAGAGGAGCTGCTCTCTTCCAGTTAAAAACTAGAGAGAAGTCTGTATTTCTTTGCTAGTTTGGAGTCATGGTTTAGGCCAGTACTTCAAAGGAAATGCTCTTTAGTTTGTGGGCTGTGGGCATGGCTGGCTCCGTGAATGAATATTCACTTCAGTTTAAGTTTAACCAACTTCTTTTATTTAGTCAAATCTTGTGTAATTAGCTATAGGGAAAAGAGAGGACATTTGGATAGAATGTGCTATATATACTTAGAAGCTGGACTTCTGGCCACATTCCCTGAATGACTAGAGTACTGATGGGAAGGAGGCAGAGACAGAAAGAGGGAGAGAGACAGACAGACAGAGACACAGAGAGACAGAGAGAGAGAAACAGGAGGCGGGGTGCTTCATGGTACATGAGTTGATGCCATAGTCTAGCCAGGGGTGGGGAACCTGGTCTAGGCAGTGTTCTTTCTTCATCCACTTTGTATTTATAGTGTGATTAACCAGTCTGTTAGATTAGGATGGATTACACTGAGGAAGTTTTGTAGTGTTTCTAGTCTTGATGCTACTAATACAATGCCTTTCCACTTACATAGCTGCCATGCTGATGCAGGTCCCTGCCTCCCCCCCCCCCCCCCCACCTTGGTGGGTCTCCCTTCTCAAGCCTTTCTTCACTCCAATCCATCCTCTGCTTAGCTGCCAAAATCATCTTTCTAATATCCAGGTCTAACCAGAACTTTATTCTGAGAAGCGGTCCATAGGCTTCACCAAATTGTCAGAGTTCCATGATACAAAACAGGTTAAAAACCCCTGAAAGGGCTTTTTATGGAAACTTACTGTGAGCTACCACAAGGACAATACATTAACTAGCTGTGTGATCATGGACAAATAACTTAGCCTCTCTAAGCTTTAGTTTCCTTATCTGTAAAATGGAGGAGATAATACATATTCTAAATAAGTCTTAAATGAGGTAATACACACAAAACACTTTGTTAACCATAAGATACAGTGTCCGTTGTTGTTGTTATATGAACTCAAAAAGTTAATTATCTATTGATTTTACAGTCAAGGGTATTGAAGAACCAGTCAATCGTTGAAAGTGCAGAGTCCTTTATCCAGATTCAGCTTCCCTTCCAGAGACCCTGGGCAAAAGTCACTGCCGTCTTTAATCACTTAACACTAGAAATGCTTCTGTGACCAGTTCAATCCTCCTGGCCAAGCCCTGTGTCACAGGATGGCAGGGGTAGAAAGGCTGACCTGGCTGTGAATTGGAGAGCATCCTGTCTAGTCTTTTATCCTGTCAAATGAAACTCTCATTGGGGCTGATGGATGAGGATGAGGAGACCATTACAGCAGAGGCCTGTCTCTTCATGCATTTATCTGTAATCAGAATGGGTGGTGGTGCCAAGGCTCCTGCTGAGTAGATACAATTAATGCCTCCATCTGAACTCTCCTGTTCCTACGCTGAATGACAGCAGGCCGGGTCCACTGACAAGCACAAAACTGGTGGATGCTTCTATATCGGTCACAACTAGGAAAAATAGCAGAGTGGGGGGAAAGATTCTGAGAGATGGTATAGTATTATGCTTGGAGAGCTAGGCTTGGAGCTAGGAAGACCCGCCTTTCAAGTTCCACCTTTAATACATATAATGTGTTGATAATAACTTTATAATAATATGATATAATATATTATATATACTACAATGTGTAATGTAATGTAATGATATGATATGACATGATATGACAGTAATATAGTATATAATATAATTAACATAACATAATATAATATAACATGCTTTAGTCCTTTAATTCACAGTGGTATGAACAACTCCTCAAGACTAGAAGTTGCAAAGAAAGTGCCATCCTACACTGGTAGAGCAAGTTTCTTCATCTAGGAGTTTTTTATACCAATGAAACTATAGGTATAGTCCCTAGTCCTTCATCGTTTGCTTGTCTACAAAGAAGCAATAGAAACCTGCTGTCATTTTATCTTCTTTGGAGGGTAAAGTGTTTTTGAAAGGCAAATATAATTTTTGAATGGACAGTATTGGTCCTCACCTATTAATGGTAAAGCATACACCTATCTTTTCTTTGAACAAACTGTAAGTGACATGTATAAGCCTATATGTACTGTCATGCTTTTGTGAGTTTTTTCTTTCTTTTTGGCTATGTTTTTTAACTGTATGGGAAGACTATCCATTATGGGAGACTGAATTATAAGTTTGTTGCAGTGAGGGGTGTGTATTCTTTTAAAACAAATTCCATTAAGAAATCACTGGAGAAGTACAAATAGAAGCGCGCTTCATATTTTCAAAGTGGAGGAACATAATATGTCTGGGGGAGGATGCTCTAAATCAAGAGGTCAAGGGCACTCAGGGAGAAAGATAACCTCTAGACACGATAGTGTGGCTGCCTTCCTTCTCTTGTCTCCTCCCTGGGGAGAAAGTACTTGAGAAATGGGGGATGAGGGGGTGATTCAGGTCATTTGCCTTGGCTTCCTTTGTCTGTCACCAGAGTGAGTCTGCATTGCTAGGAAACTGTGTAATTGGGCTCCAAGGCTCTCTGTGCCTTTTGTATCTGCAAATTCATTTGCTGTCTAGGAGATGGCAAGAACCCAGGCTAGTCCATGAGAAATTGTTGGAAAAAAATGAAAATTTCTTTTCCAAGTAAGACTTCTAGTGGGGGAAAAAATGGGAGAAGAATGACCAGTGGAGCATCCTTCATGTGGACAAGGGACGGAAAAAAACCACCAAGGTGGAGAAGTGAAAACTGGGAATACAGAACCTCATAAGGGAAATTTCACACCCTTTCTCAGATTTTCCACCCAACCAACGCCCTTGACTGTTTAGACAAATGCTCCCATCGTGTGGCCAAAAGGTAGAATGCACAGTAGCCTGAAAAGTCACCTCCCAGAAGTGAGGAGGAAAGGCTTGTTCGGTCGTGCTTTATTTGTGATGCTGAACCTCCAACTGCATGTGTTTTCCAAGAGTCTCTTCCTATATATGGAGTAATGTCCCATTTGCAAAGATTTATAATGTAAAAGTCTCCCCTTGAGTGCTGTCTCCTTGGTGACTCCTCTGATCATCTCAGCCAAGAGTGGTTCCTTTCCTAGTCTATTGTAGTATTAAGCTCACATCTCCCTTAGGGTACTTCTTTTGTACAGATGTTAGTACAAGGGACTCCTTGTCTTTCCTACTCTACTACATGGTAAGCTCCCTGATGGCAGAGACTTCCATACTTTGTATTCCTCACACACAACATGGTGAATTGTACTTAGTAGTGGCTC
Organism: Notamacropus eugenii; assembly: GCF_028372415.1. NCBI lineage: Eukaryota > Metazoa > Chordata > Mammalia > Diprotodontia > Macropodidae > Notamacropus > Notamacropus eugenii. The sequence goes on from NC_092872.1 coordinate 376,735,083, forward strand.
AGTAAATGTTTGTTGAATTAAAAAATAAAGATTCAAATGAATTGTATATGAGATTATTGAAAGAATTCATTGATGTGAAATATAAAGACACAATTGAGAAATCAGAGAGAATGACAGAGAGAAGTAGAAATGTGTCAAAGTGAGATATACACACACACACAATGAATGGATGAATATGTAATTTGTATTATAAAAATATGTTCATGTTTAATAAAAAATAAAATTAATAGCTTATCTTCTGATATGCAGGTAAGTTGTTGATATAGTTTATCATTTCTTATTTAGGTTTCTAATATCAACAGTTAAGAAGTTGACTTTGAATCCTGAAAACATCTATTTAGAACTTAAAAAGAAATATTAAAACAGAGAATTTAATTTTATGTGTCTGTACATATGTATATAAATACATACATGTATGTGTATGACTGTAACTAGGGGCTCAAGCCGTGTTTCATAAGACTCTTTTCATTGGCAGAGATTAATTTTGACTACGTTGAATTATTTCCATAGTCTTTCTCTCCCTTCAGAGACTTCTCTCTGAAGAGAATCTGGAATTACAATGCCTTTTTTCTCAAAACCAGATAGTCAGAAACCAGGGTCTTTCCTCTCCCAAGCTTTGTCCAACCCCACTCTTCTTGAAGACTTGGAGCACAGAGCGATCAATATCCACCAATGAAAAGAATCTTATACAACTGGATTTGATACCTAGTAACACTTAGAGACAGAAACAGAGAGACAGAAAGAAGATACGAATATATAGATATCTATATTTACATATTGATAATTTTATATAGATAAAAATAGTTATTGATATTTACCTAAACCCATATATAAATATGTCTATATAGATATCTATCTATATGTAGATATATAAATATATAAAATAGATATATCAGGACACAGGGACTAGACCTATGATTTCATTGGGAGAAAATCATTGATGTTATTTGTCCTTCATTCTTACAAATGACATCAGGGAGGTGATGCCATGACTTGCAAGTGAATTGGATTTAAGTGAGGGAGGCTGTGCAAAGTCACAAGCCTCACTGTCTCCTCCTGAGCCAGCTCGGTTTAGAATATAGATCAGGATGAGTGGGGATGGTCCCCCCAACCCCCTTGGTAGAAAGAACTACCAGTTATTGAGGAAACTCCCTCTACCAATGGAGGTCAGCAATAATATATATGTATATATATGCATATATATACACACATATGTATAACTTACGTATTTACAAATAATATAGATTGTGACCTGCAGTGTTGGAAAGAACATCCAATCAATGAGATCATGGATCAATTTCAGTATTTAAGAACACAATATTATACATACACACACACATACACATATATATACATATACATATTTACATATGTAAATAAGATTATTAATCTAGATTTATACCAATATCTTCTTTTCATGAAGACACTGAGACCTAGGAAAGTTAAGTAATTTGTCCAAAGTAGTACAGATAATAAACATCCAAGCCAGGATTTGAACTCCATTCCTCTGACTCCTGAGTCAGAAAGACAGGACTCTTTCTCCTGTACTGTTCAGTCTCCCTGGTTACTTCTTAAACAGGTCTATTCAATGGATGCGTGTTGCCTCCCCCTAAGTGAGTACCTGCGAAGACCTTGACTTAAAGGGCCCAATGTCTCTCAGTGTATCCTGGGTCATCTCCAGTCATCCTGATGAATATCTGGTCACTGGATCCAAATGGCTCTGGAGGAGAAGTGAGGCTAGTGACCTGCACAGTCCTTCCTCACTCAAAACAAAGTCAAGTGCAAATCGTGTCATCATTTCTCTGATGGCATGGTCTTCTTCGGCAATGAAGGACAAACACAATCAGTATCCCTCAGTTGTATGTATATCTGTATATTCTTCTGGCTAAACAAGTTCTATCAGTTCTTGTAGGCAAATGGAAAGAGATCGTAGGTATGTTTTTGAACCTTCAAAATACCTTGGAGTGGGAGATACAATGCCCAGGAGAACAATGGGATAGATTCATCCTAAACCAACCAGGAATAAGAAATGGAGACTTGGTCTAGCAGGGTGAATAGGACAAGTTTCCACAACCACCTGAGAAAACCTTTTGTGCAATTAGTGGGGCTGTGGTGTTCAGGTATAAATATCCAAAAGGTTTCAAATAGCCTAGAGAATTATAGTTCCTGGAGCATAAGTGAGTTGACAGCCTTCTGTCTGCACCTAGTCAGCAATATTAATATGCCAGTATCTTTTCTTACATGACTATATATATTCATGCATGTTTTAAGCTCCCAAACTTAATTCAGTGGGGATTCCAACTCTATTGTGAATGTCTTTGAAACCCCAATTTTCTATGTGTCTATTAAATTGAAGCCAAGTGATTGATCCCTCATTACCTCCATCCAATCAATTTCCTCAAGGGGAAGTCTAGGTAAGCAGTTAGGTTCTTTCTTGCCCTTTTCAGGCACATACCTAGATGAAGTGTTCATATTTTTCTGAAAAGAAAAGAGGACCTGGGACAACATTTTGGGGACCCTAACACTTAGGAGGCAGTAAAAGAAAAAGAGCTATCAAAGAGGTAAAGAGGGATACCAGGCAGGAATAATAAACATTATGGGGATCAGTGGAGTGAACTTTTGGTGAGGTGACTAATAATGTCAAGGCTGCAGAGTCTGTGAAGATGAAGGCTGAGAAGAGAGCATCACTGGCATTTGAGTGATGATTGGTAACTTCTGAGAGCACATTTTCAGGAGAGAAATGAGAGAAGCCAGATTGATATGGGTTACAAAGTAAATAGGGAGCAAGGAAGCAGTAAGGGAATTTGAACATTTTCAATGTGAAAATATGAATATTTGTTAAGTTTTTCTTCCTGTTTTCCCATGGGGAGGAAGGGAGGAGTGGAAAATTAAATTTTTAACTTTTTTTTTTTAAAAAAAAGTTTTTAGTTAAGCTAGGTGTGGTGATTCACACCTGCAGTCCCAATTGCTAAGGAAACTGAGGCTGGTGGAGGATTGAGTTAGGAAGTTCTGAGCAGCAGCAGGGCTAACTCAATCAGATGTCCACACAAAGTCTGGTATGAATACAGTGAGATTCTGGGAGAAGGAGTTCCAGGTGGGGAGATAGTGGATCCAGGGGACCTAGATCAGACTCTCTAAGGAAGGAAAAGCCATTCTAGGTTAGAAGCAGAGAAGATTAAAGCTCCCATGATGATCATTAGTGAGATCAGGCCCATAAATGACCAAAGTACTTCCAGTCTGGGAAAGATAGGGAGACCTAATCTCCAAAAAATATATAGACAGAAAGACGGACAGATGGACAGACGGACAGATGGACAGATAGATAGATAGACAGATAGATAGATAGATAGATAGATAGATAGATAGATAGATAGATAGATAGATAGATAGATAGATAGGTAGATAGACAGACAGACAGACAGACAGACAGACAGGTAGGTAGGTAGATTGATGGCTCTTTCTAGCTGCAACCAGTATACCTAAAGTACTTTGCATAAGACTTGCCTAATGGGTAGAGTGAATGACAACTCTATACTACATCCCTGCACGTGGAACAGAGTGAGTTTGAGAGCTCTGGAGAGGAGACATACCCTTCATTCTTGATTAAGAGATATTTGTGGTCTCTTTAGGATCAAATTCAGGGAGAAGAAAGAAAAATATTTTCTTGCAGACAAATAAGGGAAAGCTAATCCATCAGCATGTCCTTGATTGCCAGCTTACCTCTCTAGAGTCTTCAGGAAATTTCTCTTGGTTGAAATTGGAGACTCTCTCTTAGTGGAATGCTATCTCAGCTTGCTCCTTTCTAAAGAGCTCACTCACATTCTATTTCATACTTATTATCTTCTATTTCTGGTCATCATTTGCTCGGATAAATGGTTTACACACTATTCGCTAATTATGATAGTCTTTTGCATAACTAGTATTTACTGAAAAGGGGCCAACACAATAAATATAAGCGTGGTGTACCCTCCCCCAATAAGAGTTAACAGCTAGGAAACTTTGAACTTAAAAATTGTGTCCCTAGAACAACAAAATGCAGGGGAGAAGGAAGATAAAATTCTAGAACCTATAAGAGGAGAGTAAAGTTACTAGACTCAAAGTCCTTCTCCTACTCCCCTCCTGGAGAAGAGTGGGCAAGATTTCCAAGATATCTGTTTGTGACATCTCTCAAGTTGTCTATGCACTTATGTATCATATATGTAGATAGATGATGGATAGATAGATAGACGGACAGACAGAGATATACACATCTCACCTGGACAGCACACACCCTACATAGGAGACTGACTGTGAAAGAAACAAGAGGTATAGGACAGCATCTTAAGAGACTGGCAGTGCCAAGTGAAGGCTTTTTTTTCCTTTTTATTTATTTATTTATTTATTTAATGTTCTACAATCACTAACAAAAAGCTTAGATTTTTTGCCCCCCCTGCCTGCCCCCCTTCACCCCCCTCCCTCCCCAAGATGCCATACAATTCTATATAGGATCTACATATACTTTCCTATTGAAAACATTCTAACTATAGTCATGCTGTATAGATGGACTAAAATAAATGGAAGAAATCACATAACAAATCGAAACATAATACACACACACACACACATATACAAACATGATCTACTACACTCTGCAAATGAATTCCATAGTTCTTTCTCTGAGTGTGGAAGGCATGTTGCCTTAGAAAAATTGGGAATTATTATTTTTTTAAAGTTCCTACGTTATTACAAAGTTCCAAGTCTACCATAAAAAGCTCTCACACACTGTGGTCGTTGCTGTGCACAAAGTTCTCCTGGTTCTGATCCTTTCGCTCAGCATCCGATCATATAAGTCCTTCCAGGCCTCTCTGAAGTCTTCTTGTTCATCATTTCTTATGGCGCAATAGTATTCCATTACATTCATATACCATAATTTATTCAGCCATTCCCCAATTAATGGGCATCTCTTTGATTTCCAGTTTTTGGCAACTACAAAGAGTGTTGCTATAAATATTTTTGAACATGTGGGACCCTTTCCCATTTTTATGTTGGGGATACAGTCCTAGTAGCGATATTGCTGGATCAAAGGGTATACACATTATTGTAGCCCTTTGGGCATAGTTCCAAATTGCTCTCCAGAATGGTTGGATGAGCTCACAGCTCCACCAACAATGAATTAGTGTTCCAACTCTCCCACATCCTCTCCAACATTTATCATTTTCCTGTTCTGTCATGTTTGCCAATCTTATAGGTGTGATGTGGAACCTCAAAGTTGTTTTGATTTGCATCTCTCTAATCAAAAGTGATTTAGAACATTTTTATATGATTATAGATATCTTTAATTTCTTCCTCTGAAAATTGCCTATTTATATCCTTTGACCATTTATCAATTGGGGAATGACTTGTATTGTTGTACATTTGATTGAGTTCTCTATATATTCCAGAAACGAGGCCTTTATCCCTGAGATTAGCTGTAAAAATTCTTTCCCAATTTACTACATCCCTCCAAATTTTAGTTGCATTGGGTTTGTTTTTTTTTTCTTTTTTAAAGATGGAGACTTCATGTGTTTATGTTTAGTAAGAAAGGAGTCAGTAGACAGGAAGACATTAAAGGTGAAAACCAGAAAGTGATCACAGAGACAAGTTGCTGGAGAAGACAGGAGAGGACAGGAACAAGGACCTGGGCAGAGGGGTTTGTTCTACTGTGTCCCAGGTACGTGCTAAGTGCTAGGGATACAAATCCGAACAAAAAGAAAGACAATCTCTGCTCTCAAGAAGCTTATATTTTAATGGTGAAAGAAGTTCAGAAAAGGGACCTGAGGGGGGAGGCGGGGTTGGGAGCAGGGTAGATACTGCACCGGAACATGGCATCAACATCTGGAAAGTCAGAAGTCAGAAACAGAGCCAGAAGGGGAGGGAGGGTTGCCAGACTGGGGCCTTCCCCAAAATAGGGGCCCTGGGAGGGACTCACTAATGGGAGAAGGGGCCAGCAGTGGGGTATAGGGGGTAGGAATGTTACTGGGTAAGAAGGATGTATGGACACAGGGATGTGTCAGAGTGAGGAGTGCCTGGATATTGAGGGAGGTTCCAGTGTAAGAAACAGCTGAAACATGACAGTAAAGTCCATAAAGTCAGAAAAACAACCATCTCTTCCTCAAAAACTAGAGAAAATGAGAAGACAGGGGCAGACTAGAGAGGTTTTGAGACATATAGCAAGGGAGAAGAGACAACCTACAATAAATATGGGCTGTTGTCCAATATACAGCCTTAGATCAACCAGTGTACGTCCCCTGCATCTTTCTTAGTGGCTGAAGATAAAAGAAGATGAGGCCATTAACAAGGAGACTGTTTTTAATAATGCCTATTAGATCCCAGCTGGGAAGCATCAATTCATATCAGACTATTGTACAAGTCCTCGGTATTATTTATACAATAATCTTAGGAAAAGTCATCCTGAACCTTTCAGATACATATTCAACTCTGAGCTACTGAAATTGTAGGCTAAATTTTCCAGCTCTGAGTCCGGAGATATCACACTGGCCAATGCCACGTGACACCTCTCAGCACTGGAGCCCTACACAGTGTCTAGAACCTACGACCATCAACTAACTCATTTCTCTTATGAATTGCTGTTCCGTTGTTCCAGTCATGTCCGACTCTTTGTGACCCCATTTCAGGTTTTCTTGGCAAAGATAATAGTTTGCCATTTCCCTCTCCAGTTTACTTCACAGATGAGGAAACTGAGGCAAACAGGGTTAAGTGATTCACTCAGGGTCCCACAGCTAGTCAGTGTTTGAGGTTGGATTTGAACTCAGGTCTTCCTGACTCCACAGCTGATGTTCTATCCAGTGTACCACCTAACTGCCCCAGTTCATATCTATAGCACCTTAATTGCTACAGTCTTTTCTTCACCAGGTTCCTTTGATGTAGGTGATTTATTATTATCCCCATTTTACAGATGAGGACATAGTAAGAGAAGAGGTGACTTGGTTAAGGTTATAAAGTGTAAGGGCTAGAATCTAAGCCCAGGTTTTATGACTCCAAATCCAGCCTTTTTCTCTATTGTTCTGCTTTGTTTTGGATTGGACCTGTGATTTCACTCTTGTAGGGAACTTACTCAGAGGAATTAGATGGGATAGGATCAAGGGCCCAAGTAGACGAGGCAACAAGTATTTATTAATCCCTTATCATGTGCCTAGAATAAGAGTTGCTGTGGGTCACCCTTTCCTGGGTTACATCCCCAGTACTATCATAGGCAGAACGTGAACCCAGTTCTTCCTGTCTCCAAAGACAGTTCTTTATCTGTCAGCCATACTACCTCTTTCTTTCCACAACTGCAAGAACATTTGTTAATTGAAAGGAGGGATGATGGATCATATGACCCCCAAATCAGGTGAGTGGAAAGGAATGAGTTTATTAAACACCTACTATGTGCCAGGAACTGTGCTAAGTGCTTTACAAATATCTCATTTGAGCCTCACAGGACTAGGTGCTATTATAACCCTCATTTTACAGTTCAGGAAACTAAGGCAGACAGAGGTTAAATGGGTGTCTGAGGGCTGAATTTGAATTCAGGTCTTCCTGACTCCACTTACCTGCCTAGGTAAGACCTGTGCTTATCCCTTCTTGTATTTACCACATTCCTCAGTTTTGTACATGGGCTGAAATGGATGCTGCCAACTCCATGCTAACTAATCACTTAAAAAAAGAACACACCAAAACATGTGTTATCCATGCATTCAAGTAGATGAAATACCAATGATAAATCAAATGATTTAAAGATAAGCATGACATTGCTGAGGTGCTCTGTACAGTTTCCAAGAAAATGTGAACATGGTCAGAACAGAATGAACTGAACATTTACCGGCTGGATTTACAGAGGAGTGCCAGCATTGACGTCTTGGTTATCAAGTCAGTTTAGCAGATTATTCCAAACTGAAAGTGATCCAAACAGGTTGAAACCAAATCCTCTACCAGCAACCCAATGGCACCTTGGCCCGTAGTTACATTGCCTGCCCACTGTCTACTGAGTGTAGTAGAAGAGCTTTTTGCTTGTGCCTGCATGTCAGCCCTACACAGTGCCTATTTGATCTCTGAAAGCACTCAACTGGATGAACCATGTATCATGGTATAGAGACAGAGAAGGGGAAAAGGTTATATTCCAGTCCTAAAAAATGATCTTGCTGCTAAAGGCCTTGCTTCCATGGCACTGGTTAAAAGGAGCTTGGGACTTTTTCAACAAACTCCATTGTTCTAAGAAAAATTTAGAATCATTTCTTAGGTAATTAGTTTAGCCTGAGTAATGCTTTTTAGTACTGCAATTAAGTGCAATTATTCAATTCCCCCCCTTTTTCCTAGGTACTTTGTTCCACTCTGAAGAAATAGAGCTCTGCGCCTGTATACTTCCATTATCAAATTGCATGTTGAGCTTTGCTCTTTAAAAGGATAATTTTGTCTGCTTGGAAAAGAGAAGGCAATGAATGCTACTGAGTGAAGATAGTCAGAGGTACAAGTAGGATGAGGTAACTTGGATATTGTCTGGGTGTACCAACATGAGAAGTACTCCTCCTCCATCTTTTCCCTTCAGTAGTGACCTACAAACCACTGTTTCCATGCCTTGGGTCATCTTGTGGTCCTCTGACCACCTGTATGTATCTCTCTCTCTGTCAGACACACACACACACATACACACACACACCCTTTCATAACCCTGTGGCATCCCATTCCCAAAGCCTACCTTCCACCCACATTCCTGCTCAAGATAGCTTCCATAGTGATGCAAACTGGACTCCAGTACAGGGAAAAATCATTGTTCTCCCTATCAGACCGTCCTTGGTGCTGCTGAAGGCTTCCACACTTCACAACATCAGAATGCCTCCTCTGTCTCACACATCCCCCTCCCAGCCATTTTTGCCTCAGACAATAGAATTCCTGGCTTTTCCTCTATGATTGCCTCCATCTCAGGGGCACCCTTATCAGAAGCCACAAATTCAGAAAGTAGAGATGAGGTAGAGAAAATCGATATGCTTTGTTCTTTATAAAAACAAGAGTCACAGATGCCTCTGTGAGACATGGAATCTCTGCACCCTTGTGACAGTCACGCAGTTTTGTATACCCTGTGGAAACAGACCCAAAGTGAACTGATTTAACCAAGTCTTTCAGTCCATATTCAAAGGGCAGGAGTTTACTTTTTGAGCTTCCAAGCAAAATTCTCTAAAGACCCACCTTCTAGGCTACTTGTCTGAGAAATGTCTTAATCAGGAGTCAGGCAGAAGAAGAGAAAGCGTTCTTTGGTGCACAGCTCTCCTCAGCCTTCCACCCAACGGCTCCACCACGTTCCTAAAGCTGCCTAAGGGGGAGATTCTGCCTTTGTTCATGGCAGATTCTGAAATATCCATATAGGACTCTCTCTCTCTCTCTCTCTCTCTCTCTCTCTCTCTCTCTCTCTCTCTCTCTCTCTCTCTCTCTCTCTCTCTCTCTCTCTCTCTCTCTCTTCTGTCTCTCTCCTCTCTCCTCTCCTCTCCTCTCCTCTCTTCTTGACTCTCTCTCTCTCTCTCTTTCTGTCTCTCTCCTCTCTCCTCTCCTCTCCTCTCCTCTTGACTCTCTCTCTCTCTCTTTCTGTCTCTCTTTCTCTCTGTCTCTGTCTCTCTCTCTTTCTCTCTTTCTGTCTCTCTGTCTCTCTCTTTCTGTCTCTTTGTCTCTCTCTCTTTCTGTCTCTCTCTCTCTTTCTGTCTCTCTCTCTCTCTCCCTTCCTCCCTCCCTCCCCACCTCTCTTTCTCTCTCTCCCTCTGTTTCTCTGTTTTTATATATATATATATATATATATAGGGATGGGGACTGGACTTGTGATTTCATGGATACAAGGAATCCCTGGATGAGGGAATTTTTCTATCATTATAGTAATAACATCTCTGCAATTTATCATCTTAGAGACTTGCCTAGAGCACAAAGAGGGTCACAGCACCAGTGGGTATCCAGCATAGAATTTGAACTCAGATCTTCCTGACTTTGAGACCACTTCTCTAATTGTTTAGAGAACAACTACTACTCCTTCTCTTCCTCCCCCTCCTCTATCCTTTCCTTCCCCTCTCATTCTCCCTCTCCTTCCCTCTTCCCTTCCTCTCATTCTCTTTTCCTCTCCCTCTTTCCTTCCATTCTCCTCTCCCCCCCCCATAGCTATATAGATTCAAAACCCAGGATTATATTTACTAACACTACACTATATAATGTCATTAGCTGATTATGTTTTTATCCTTTTTAACCATATTATCTCAACCAAAAATGGTAAAGCTTAACTTATCCCAGGGGGGAGGAGGGAAGGAAGGGAAGGGCACCAAGACTGATGGGCAAAGTATTAGTTTGTTTAAATGGATTTGGATTCCCCTGCATGGACCAACAGAAGGGAAGCAGCTGAGGTATGGCAAATAATTGGAATCACATTTCTATCTGTGTTCATGGATGCCTGATGCCCACCTTGGCCACTCTTCTCTAGGCTGGGAAATTTGAAGCAAGCTCAGCTGTTATCACTGAGATAGTCAACACTAGACAAGATCTGCCCACAGTCCTTGGCATTTCTGTCTTCCCTAGTTGTAGTGCACATTGTGAGTGGGCCTTGAAGGAACAACAGAAGCTACAAGAACTAACTTGTGGACACCCCCTCCTTCCATGAACACAATGACAAAAGGGGAGGAATTCCAGAAGCAAACAATATGGCTACTAGGGGAGTCTCTCATTTTCCCTGTGCTCAAATCCACTGATTTGCCATACCATTACAACTAAATAAGGGCCAATTTAGGTGAAGAATATAACAACCTAATGGACTAGCAACAAAAAATGAAATGTGCATTCTCAGATATGGCCAATAATTGATTTGTTTTGTTGGACTATATGTATTTGTTACAAGGGAGAGCTTCCAATCTGGGAGAAGTGGATAGGTTCATGGATAATAATAACAAAAATCAATAACAAAAACAACTAACAATTGTACAGTTTAAGGTTTGCAAAGTGCTTTACATGAGTCAACTCACAATAACCATGTGAGGTAGATGTTATTAATATCCCCATTTCATGATGAGGAAACTGAACCTAAAACGACTTGCCCAGATCACAGAGCCAGTAAGTATCCGAGGCAGGATTTGAACTTCCTGACTTCCTAACTCCAAGTCCAAAACTCTAAAGTGATGGATTATCTCCCCTCAAAAAAAGCATCAATAAAACATTTTTCAATGAACAGAAAAAAAATCAAAAAGTATAAAAGAAGACACAAAAAATAGAACAACTCTGTTACTACCTTGTTAAACGTACTATATATAATATACACATATGCATACAATTTACTTCTTTAAAAATAAACTGTACATTAACAAAAGTTCAGTCTTCTATCCAAGCCTCTTTTTGATTCTTTATATATTGAAATGCTTGTATTTTTTGATGATTAAGTCAACAACAAAAAATTTAATAATAATAAAAATGTAAAAAATAGACCAGACCTGACAAATCTCTTTTAATCTACTATTGATCCCCTGGCACCACTGGGTCTCCTGAGACCATGTCCTAGGTGACTTAATCCCCTCACATTTGGGCCAGAACCCTGAGGCCCTGCAGTTCTGCCTGGTGAGTCACCAGTGTGAACTCTAAGGGCCTAATATCTGTCTGGTACAGACTCTAAATCATTCTCCTCAGTGCCACCATTACTTCTGGAAAGGGCGTGTCAGTTGGCTCCCCTATGACTCCACTTGACCATTCCTTGACTTCCCTCCATATGACCTCCCACCATACCTGACCACTAATACCTTATACATGTTGGCTCCCTCTACTAGGCTGCAAACTTCCTGAGGTTAGGACTTGTGTTACTTTCTTATTTGAATGTCTAGTGCTGGACATAATGTTTGGCACATGGAAAGTGCCTAATAAGTGATTTCCAACTATTCATTTCTCCTTCTCCATTACCATTCTCCTTCTCCACTTCTCCATTACCCATTATCATTGTCTGCCTCCCTTAAGTAGCCTAGCAGAATTGTGGAAATAATCAGTAGTCATTCAAGTAATGGGTTTCTCAGAACCATGATGCAGACATACCAGACAGTCTTTCCCCCTTCCCCCACTAAGAGCATATTATAAGATATCATTATCTTCTTTATATTTGGGGATTCTAGTAGTTGGGATGTGGAAGTTTATATCCCCACCCATCAGAAGAGGTACTATGGGAGCCCTCCTCCCCAAACTTCCTGGAATTTTCTCTTCTCTTTCTCCCCTCCAAATTGAATGATGACTCCAAAGGAGGGAGCCTAGAATAACACCCCCTATTCTGACACTTAAACCCAGTTGTATTTTCCTAATAGACTGGGCTGCTACAGGATTCTCACCCAGGACAAATATGACTGCTCACACTTCTTTAATGGGCAAAGGATCACCAACTATGATCCTCCTAGGATGATGGAGGACCCCCAGTTCAGACCATCTGCCTTTATACTGCACCCTCAATTTCAGTGGGTCAAATAGAAACAGATCCTTGTAGGCAGTATATTGACTTAGAAAACCACAAATGAACGTTGTCTTTGTTATATTATACTTTTATTTATTTTGTTAAACATTTCCCAGTTGCTAATCTGGTTTGGCTATACTGGAAGCTTTGCCTAGGGCAAGAAGTCAGATACTGCTTTCATAAAGGACACTAGGCCTTATCATCTGCCTTGCCACTATACTGTCCAGACCAACAGGCATTGTCATATGATCTGCTAATATACCCTAAAAACTTCTGAATTTGAGTTCTACCTCAAGCACTTATAGCGAAGTGATCCTAGTCAAATAACATAACTTCTTTATATCTTAGTTTCTTCATCTATAAAGTGAGGTAGTTGGATTTGATGTCCTCTATAGCCCCTAGAGGTAGATAGGTGATGCCATAGTATATAGAGCACCAAGTCTGGAATCAGGAAGACTCATCTTCCCAAGTTCAAATCTGGCTTCAAACACTTGCTAGCTGTGTGACCCTGGGCAAGGCACTTAGCCCTGTCTGCCTCAGTTTCCTCATCTGTAAAATGAGCTGGAGAAGGAAATGGCAAACCATGCTAGCATCTCTGCCAAGAAAACTCCAAATGGGGTCACAAAGAGTCAGATATGACTGAAAAACAACTGAACAACAAAAAAGTCCCTTCCATCTCTTGGACTATGATCCTATAAAACCAAAACTGAATGCTGAGAAATTAAAATTACTAGGTGGGTCCATATATACACCACTACCCTTTCTTTGCAGTGGTGGCAGACTCTGGGTGTAGAACCCAGACCCAGAGGGTCCATGTGCACAGAACATTGTCAGACTAAGCTGATATGTTGGTTAGCTTTGAAAGTCCTCTATATCACTGAATGACCATTTATTCCCTTGAAGTATTATACTCAGATTTTCTGGGTAGGTGATTCTTGGTTTCGATCCCAGTTCCTTTGACTTCTGAAATATCCCATTCCAAGACCTTTGATCCCTTAATATTGAAGCTGCCAGATCCTGTGTTATCCTGATTGTATTTCCACAATATTCAAATTATTTCTTTCTAGCTGCTTGCAGTATTTTCTCCTTGATCTAAGAACTCTGAAATTTGGCCACAATATTCCTAGGAGTTTCTCTATTCAGGTCTCTTTCAGGAGGTGATTGGTGAATTCTTTCAATATTTATTTTGCCCTCTGATTCTAGAACATCAGGGCAGTTTTCCTTGATCATTTCATGGAAGATAATGTCTAAGCTCTTTTTTTGATCATGGCTTTCAGGTAGTCCCATAATTTTTTAATTGTTTCTCCTGGATCTGTTTTCCAGGTCAGTTGGTTTTCCAATGAGATATTTCACATTATCTTCTATTTTTTCAAATTTTTGGTTTTGTTTACTAACTGCTAAGTTTAAGTCATAGTCATTCATTTCCCTGAACTCAATTCTCTCTTTCAATGAATTATTTTGTTCAGTGGGCTTTTGAACCTTCTCCTCCATTTGGCTAATTCTGCTTTTTAAAACCTCCTTCTCCTCACTGGATTTTTGGACCTCTTTTTCCAATTGAGTTAGCCTCTTTTCAAAGTTGATATTTTCCTCAGCATTTTTTTGGTTCTCCTTTAGTAAGCTGCTAGCTTGTTTTTTAAGGTCTTCTATTGCCTGAGTCCAGTTAAAGTTCCCTTTGAAGGCAGAGGCCTTGACTTCCTCTGATAGTATGCCTTGTTCTTCCTCATCTGAAAGGATGGGGGGAGACATCTGCTCCCCAAGAAAGTAACCTTCTATGGTCTTATTTTTTTTCCCTTTTTTGGGCATTTTCCCAGCCAGTTACTTGACTTCTGAGTTTCCTCTCCACAACCACCTTGCCTCCAGTTCTGCCAAGCCAGCACTTGGGGGCTGAGATTCAGATGAGGTGCTCCAAAGTCTCAGGGATTTTAGGTGGGGTCAGGGCTGCTATTCAGTGTGAGATTAAGATCAGCTGCTCAGGAGGGGGCAGGGTCGCCACCCAGGGCTCAGTTCCCTCAGGGGGTTTATGATGAGACCTTCAACAATGGATGGGGGCTACTACCTGCTTTGGGAGCCCCTGTCTGCTGCTGCCTCTACTGCTGCCACTTGAGGAGGCCTGAGTTTTGGGAACACCCTGCTCCCTTCTCGGCCAGCTGAAAAGACCCTCTTGTTGACCTTTGGCACGTGTGGGTTGAGGGATCTGCACTGCCACTGGAGATTCTGTCCCTGAAGCCTGCTCGGATCTGCTCCTTTTGGTGCCGTGTGGCCAAAGCAGGGCTGGGCTCTGCTCCATGTCTGGTGCACAACAGACCTTTCCTGTAGGTCTTTCAGGTCACTCTGGGATAGAAATCTCCTCCACTCCGTTGTTCTGTGGCTTCTGCTGCTCTAGAATTCATTGAGAGTTCTTCTTTACAGGTATTTTACAGGCTGTGGGGTAAGAGCTAGTGTATGTGCATCTTGCCATCTTGGCTCCGCTCCCATATTGGTTAGCTTTGCTGAAACACTTGTATTCTTTATTCTTTCAACCAAGAGATGGCTCAATATAGAGTAGAAGATGAAGTGGGGGAGATATTTGGAAATGGAGGTAATATGAAAATTCAATGACAACTAAAAATTAAAAGCGTGCTATCTACTAAAAAAATTAATTTTTTCTGCATACATAATTATTACATAACTCTTGATGCTTAAAATTGCCTTTTGTTTAAAGACCATGGAATACTTAATAAATATTAATTATCATTATCCTCATTTTGCACATGGGAAAACCAAGACACTGAGACATTACAGTAATTGATGAAGTCAGGCTGAAGTAAGGACAGAGGACTCATGTCTCAGGCATGAGCTACTGCTATTCATTGATCATAGGCCTTCCTGCGTAAATCCTGACCTATATTAAAAAGAAGGAGCCAGACAGACATTCCTCCCAGAAGGTAATAGAGGAAGAATGTTTCCCACATGATTTTGTGGAGACAGATCCTGACCCAAGTACACATATTATCTATATTTAGTGGTTCTAACCCCTTTAATAAAAAGCCAGCGACTTGAAAAATTAAGATAGTTTTGTCTCTCACATTTATAACCTGCTTTGAGCATGCCGGTGTAAGAGAAGTCATTTGGACAGGATGACTCCAAATCCTCTTCTAGTAACAACTGACCCATAGTGTTTGCAAAACACTTTCTACTCATTGTCTCAGTTAAGCCTCACAATAACCTTCTGAAGTACTATGGTCAGATAGTAAATCAACAAGCATTTATTGATCACCCACCACATGCAGGCACTGTTCTAAGCACTGGGCATACAAAGAAAGATTTTTTTTTTAATGATCCCTGCTTTCAAGGAGCTCACAGTCTAATGTGAGATGATATGCAAACGATTACTTTCAAACAAAATATGTACAGGAAAAACTGGAGATAATCAACAGAGGAAAGGCATTAGCACTAAGAGGGATCAAGAAAGCTTTCTCTAGAAGGTAGGATTTTAACTGGGACTTGAAGAAAGACAGGAAGGAGGCAGAGCATTTGAGAGCTGGGGGACAGGCAGTGAAAATGCTGCAATATTATCCCCATCTTACAGATGAGGACACTGACACTCAGAGAAGTTAAATGAGTTGCTCAGAGTCACACAGTCAGTGTCAAAGGCAGGATTGAACTCAAATCTTCCTGACTGAGTCCAGGTCTATGTCCACTGCAGTACCAGCTGCCTCACCCAATTTTCTAGCTTAATCCTCTGATGCTACAATTAGTCTTTCAAAAGCATTAATATGATTGTTATGCCAAACCCAAAGCCCAGGAGAACGATGCACGTAATCAAAAAGAAAGTTCCAATCTTCTGTTTGTTTCCAGAAGAGAATGAGATTTTAAGTAGAAGATTATACATTTCATGAAAAGTAGCACCATCGTCCTATTTGTAACATGGTTGGTCTAAAGGGCAAGAAAATGGTTTGGAGACATTAAAGATGTTTTTTCTTGATGTTCCGATTACTCTTTTTTAATACCCAGATTTCATCTTGCAGTACCATTCTGAACTGGTCATCTGCCATTATATTGGCTAAACTCAATTTCTGATAAAATCCAAATAAATCAAAGAAATTTTTTTTTACCAAAATAATTCATCAATTCTTATTAGATAGCAAAGATCTTAAATCTAATCTTCTAGGTGAGGTAATGGAAGCCTGCAGATGTTGTGACTTATCCAGGGTCGTTGAGGACCATTAGACTGTAAACTCCTTGAGATCAGGCACTGTCTTTTACCTTTCTTTGCATTCCCAAGCACTTAGTACAGTGCCTAGTACATAGTAGGTGCTTAATAAATGGTTATTAACTGATCTGTGCTTTCCTCTGTACCTCAATGCAAATCCCACCTCAGCAAACAAGTTTAAAAAACTACTCTATTGCACTAATTCTAGACCCAAACGCCAGAGATTATTTTAGAACTTCAAGGTCATACATATTCCCCCATACCCGTATTACATATTGCATAACTGTCCAATTATGGAAATCTTTTCAGCACCACATCAGGTTATAGTTTAGGGGGGCAAATGCCTAGATATTATAATAGCCAGAACTATTACAATGAATTGGCAAATCCCACATGATTCCAGGCATTGTCATTTTTCAAATCAAATCAAGAAGCATTTATTAAATGCTTACTATGTACAAGGAATTTACTATGCCGAGCACCAAAAATCCAAAGAATGGTGGAAAATGGTTCTTGTTCTCGAAAGTCTTATGTTCTAATGGAGGAAAACAACGTATAAAGGGGAGCTGAAAAGTAGGGAGGAGGGGGGTAGGGAAGTTAGGGGGGACTCATCAGTGGAAGATGGAGGTCTCAGATGAAGAGGGAAAAGTAGCTAAAGCATGGTGGCAAAGTCCTATGGGTGAATAAATGCTTGTTGACTTGAGGACTAAAGACCAGATAACCTTTCATGACTATTGGTTTCTATGCCAGTATATTATCATTCCTTCTGAGAGGGACATTATGGTTGGGTAACCATCTTGTAACACTGAGTAGGCAATTTTCCTGACCAAGACACAAAAGTTTATGTGGTATAGTTGGAAAAAAACCCTAGATTTCAAGTCACAGGACTTAGATTCCAATGTTAGTTTTATTATTTATCATGTAGCACAGGAGCACTGGGCTTGGAACAACAAAGACTCATCTTTCTGAGTTCAAATCTGGCCTCAGACACCATATTAATAACACATTTTGCTTATTATTATTATAATTTTACCTCTTAATGGGAAGATCTTCCGCATCCATTAACGGACCTGGAAAGATCTGTAGGAAAGCCCACACCTTTTGTTAATGTTCTAACGAAGCACTGGTTCTCAAGGGTTGTGTTGCTCTATGGCTCTGAAAAATATATATGTACTCTGAGGTGAGGTTTTACTTTGGGGCTCAGTTTTGGAAGAAGGTTCATGTGCCAGATGAGACTCTGGGTAGCCGCTAAGCAGCCCCCTGGCTTTGAAAACATAGATGTTGGTCCTTCTCTCTGGTAACTATATATGTATGGTCAGACAGTTATCTGTCTATTGATATGTAATGTAGGTATTGCTTATGTCAGGCAGCTGGAAGCCCTCCCTGTTTGTTGATTTTGATTTCTCTGTATTTTCTCTGAAGTTCAGGGTGCTGACTCTTTCCCCCGAACTAAGTGAATGATACATGTGCTTAAAGTGATTGTTGACCCCTCAAGTTGCCTTTCCTTTTAAAAAAGCAGATCAAAGAAAATGTGAGAGCAGGCCCCCCTGTGTATGTCTGGGTACTTGCTTTTATAGATACTTACTAGCTGTATGACCCTGGGCAAGTCACTTCACCCTGTTTATTTCTTCATTTGTAAAATGAACAGGAGAAGGTTATGGGCAAACCACTCTAGTACCTCTGCCAAAAAAACAAACAAACAAAAAACCAAATGAGGTCCTGGAGAGTCAGACAAGACTGAAAAATGACTTAACAACAAAAATTACTTATTATTGATGAGATTTGGGCAATTCATCTGAATTCTCTGGACCTCAGTTTTCTCCTCTAGATGATCTCTAAGATACTGTGCTGATCTAATCCATGATCCTATCCATGTGCCCATGGTCAGATCTCTTTCCCTCTGAGCTCCAACAAAATCTGCAGAAGGATTATGAATAATAAAAAAGCAAATATAGTTTTTTTAGACCAAAAATCTCTCTCTCTCTTTCTGTCTCTCTCCCACTCCCATCTTTCCCATTTTGTCCCTCACTCTCCCTCTTCTTCTCCCTCTTCCTTCTCTACCCCCACCACACGTAGACAAATGTATATATCAAATCTATGATGTCATCTTTGTGGGAAACCACACTAATGCAGATGTGCAACTCATCTGTAACTAACAGTCCTAGAAAGTTACTTGTGGGCACTGAGATGAAATGACTTGCCTGTCACACAAGGGGTGTGGGTCTGAGGCAGCACTTGAACCCAGCTTTCCTGTTCAAGAACAGCGCTCTCGCGCTCTCTCTCTCTCTCTCTCTTTCTCTCTTTCTCTCTCTCTCTGCCTCTCAGTCTTCAAAAATCTGTTGACACTAAAGGGTGGTGCAGTGGATACAGTAAGTTGTGCCTGGAGTCAGGAAGACCTGAGTTCAAATTCAGCCTCAGACGTTTGACCAGCTGGGTGACTCTGGGCAAGTACTTCATTTAGTCTCTGTTAGCCTCAGTTATCTCAACGGCAAAATGGGGATAATAATAGCACCTACCTCCCAGTGCTGTGATCATTAAACAAGATAATACTTGCAAAGGATAGTGCCTGGCACAGAGCAGCCAATTAATAATGCTTGGTCCTTTCCTTGTCCCTTGCTCCTCTAATATTAATTGCAAAGTTGTACTGAATTCCTAGTGGTATTTTATCTTCATGTCTTTTTTTTCAACTGCTAGGTGGCACAATGGAGCCAGGAGTCAGGAAGACTTATCTTCCAGAGTTCAAATCTGGCCTCAGATATTTACTAGTTGTGTTACCCTGGGCAAGTCACTTCACCCTGTTTGCCTCAGTTTCCTCATCTGTAAAATGAGCTGGAGAAGGAAATAAACTGCTCTAGTATCTAGTATCTAATATATGCTAAGAAAACCCCAAATGGGTCATGAGCAACCACAAAGGCGTCAAACAGCTATTAACTCAAGTGCCACCTGAACCAGATTAAAATGAAGTTTCCATCTGATTTTAATATTTTTATCTTTTAATAATCAAAGAAATATATAAATGTGTGGTTCCCTAAGTCAAAAGGTACCCTCAGAGATCCTTATGTTCAAGGTTACCAACCCCCATACCAGGCTCTACAACATAGTAGACCAAGGGTATTAAACTCAAATAGAAAAGATCCCTGCAGCCACATATTGGCTTAGAAAACCACAAATTAACACTATCTATATGGCATTATATTTTTATTTGATTGTTAAACACTTCTCAGTTACATTTTAATCTGGTTTGGTCAGCACTGGCAAGTTTTACAGGTGTTGAGTTTGACACCTCTGTAAAATCTTTAAGAAATAATATGGATGAAAACTTCATCACTCTGTGGCCAAGCTGGTAGTAAACTTTTTAAACTTAATCCCTGGACAACAGAAATAAACACAGTGCCCTAACAGACCCATATTCACTGTACCAGTTAGTAAATAAATAAACAGAGAGAGAAAGAGATAAATTTGAGTTGCTTGAATAAAATTTGGTTGCTTAGATTCAGATAAACGGGGTTAGAAGTATTTATTTTTCTAAATGCTCTCAATCTTGTAGTCTTAAAACACTAAATATGGGCTACAAGGCATGCCAACAATGGCAAAACTACAAAGTACCTGAGTTATTAAAAGGAAAACATCAGCAGAAAACTGAACAAAAAGCCCATTGAGACTGAGTCCATTCTGATGAAAGCTTTAATCTTTCTAAATGATGATATATTTCAAAAATTTTTATTTGCAAATTTTCCTTTGCTTCCCTTCTTTTTCTGTTCTGTTCTGGTTAATTATCCTTTACAAGCCATGAAGGCAGGGAAGTCAATTTAGGTGGGAAAGTTTAATCTTGATTTCGAAAAGCTGAATGAATAGGTTTTCTTTTTGAATGGGTTGGTGGCCATCAGATATGACTGTCAGATGTGGCCAGCTGGCTAAGATCTCTGACAGCTGTATTGAATTTTAGCCCTATCTGTGGCTCCCTTCCTTTGTAGCTTTGAGAAAATCAGCTCTCATTCAGTGTCTCAGAGCTATGGAATGAGCTTGACTATCCAACCACAATATGACTCTATCAGCTCTTTCAATAGTTCATTTTTTACTGATGACTTTGATAAAACCAGGGATGCTGAATTAACAAATCAAACAGCTGAGGCCAAGCCCTGAAGTCTGATGCACTGAATCTTAGCAAGGAAGGCAGTCATCTGGAGGGAAAAATTCTGAATTGTTTACTTTCCCTAGAAACCTACATTTTAAAAAGTATTTTTAAAGTAAAAACAAAAAACCACAATGCTTTGAACAAACCACACCTAACACACATACAGGGATCTTGATAGGAAACACAACACAATCATAGACTACGCTAGGGACATTGTGGCCCTGTGATTCAGTGGAAAGCATGTTTGATTTAGAGTCATGGGGCCCAGGTTCAAATTCTGACTGACATTTATTGACTGAATGGCCTTGATGACAGAAAGATGGCCCAGTGGGTAGAGCTCTGGGCCTGAAGTCTGTACCACCTGAACTCCAGTCTGGCCTCAGGCACTTACTAGCTGTGTGA
Source organism: Notamacropus eugenii (assembly GCF_028372415.1). Taxonomy (NCBI): domain Eukaryota; kingdom Metazoa; phylum Chordata; class Mammalia; order Diprotodontia; family Macropodidae; genus Notamacropus; species Notamacropus eugenii. The sequence continues at coordinate 376,756,272 of NC_092872.1, forward strand.
CTCTGGGCAAGTCACTTAACATCTATTTGCCTCAGTCTCCTCAATTGTAAAATGGAGACGACAATGCATCTACCTCCCAAGAGCTGTTGTGAGGGTCAAATGAGAGAATTTTTGTAAAGCATGCCTGGTACATAATAGGTACTTGATAAATTTTTTTTTCCTTCCTTCCTTCTTTCCTTTCTTCTTTCCTCCCTTCCTTCCCTCTCTCCTTCCTTCCTTCACTCAGTCATTTTACTGCTCTGATACTTAGTTTTATTCAATGTAAAATGAAGGGATAGAGCAAGATGGTTTCTAAGTTCCCTTTCAGTTCTAAATCTATGATCCTAATATTAGAATTATAGGATCTTGAGCTTTAAGGAGACATTGTAATGTGCCCTTAAGTTATCTTGATGTTCCAAGGTGTAAAATTTTTCCAATTTGGGTGCTTTTAAAGAAAATAGACCCCACAGAAATAACTTAAACACTGTCCTCTTGGAGAGACATGTAAGGTTGAAGGTATTATTTGGCATCAGCTGTAATCTACCCAATATATTTCTTTTTCCAGCGTCAAAGAGTATATCAAAATTTCTCATCTGATAGAAGTAAAGTTGTCATAAATTAAATGAGGTTAATCTATACATATTATTTATTTAAAATACTTTTGTTTCATGCCCCGTCATGAAGCTAGCCTTACATACCTTTTTTCAGTGTTAGATAATTAACATATATAGTCTTACCTATAGGCATTTCTGCTCTGGAAAGTAAAGGATTAATGTTTGGGAAACTGTCATCATCATACTGTCTTTTTTCAGAAATGTACATTTTTTAAAATGACTGCTAGAATCTTTTATATGGCAAAGAAGTGGAAACAAAGTTAATGGCCATGAATAGGAGCACGGCCAAATCAAATGAAATACCTGGATAAAATGGAGTTATTATTGCACCTTAAGAAATGATGAATACAAAGAACAGAGGAAAGCATGGGAAGATTTATATGAACTGATGCCAAGTGAAATAAGCAGAATCCAGAAAGCACTATACACAAGGAAAGAATACTATAAGTACTACACTGGGAAATTTCAGGGAAGTAAAAAACAAAAGATTATTTAAATTTGTTTTGAAAAAAAATTTGGAGTCTCTTAAAAGGAGGCATTAGAAATAATAACTCTACCTCTGTCTTTCTCCGGGATCTGTTCTTGATATTCATTCCTTTTAAAAAAAAAGGTATATTAATCAACCTTTTCTTTTCAATACCATAAATCACAAACAAAATCTTCCATATCCCTTGTAACCCCAACATAGAGCCCTGCTTTTTCACAAAGAAAAAAAGTTAAGCAAAACCATAAGACACAGTGACTGTGCTTGATAACATATACACATCCTCTCTCATAATTCATTTCAGAATAGAATGGACCCACAGAGCTAGGAAAGATCTGAGTGTCTAATTAGAAAACCAATGCTTTTCATCATCATATAAGAATTCAGTAATCTGAATAAACTAATAATCTGAGCTAGTAATCTAAGACTGCAGCTAGGTGGTACAGTAGATAGAGCACCGGACCTGAAGTTAAGATAAACCCAAGTTCAAATCTGGCCTCAGACACTTACTGGCTATGTGACCATGGGCAAGTCACTTAACCCTGTTTGCCTCAGTTTCCTCATCTGTAAAATGAGTTGGAGAAGGAAATGGTAAAACACTTCACTGTCTTTGCCAAGAAAACTCCAAATAGGGTCACAAAGAGTCAGACACGACTGAACAACAGCCTGAGACCAGTTATTGGAAAAGAATGTTTGGATAAATAAGGTAATCATCTACTTCCGGGACTTCAACAGTCTACTAAAGAAAAGCATTTTACCAGAGATGAATGCTTATAAGACAGGCCACAGATGACTACCTACGGTTAACATGGAGATAACTGTTATCTGAACTTCACTCCCCTTTCTGGCATTTCCCACTCCCATGCCTCCCCAGTCAATTCAACAAGGTCATATTAGTACTCACTATCTGTAAGGTACTATGCTACATACTAGAGATACCAAAACATAAATGAAAAATGGTTCCTGTACCAATATTTGAACAGATAAATATGTTACAAATGGATAAACAGATTAAAAATACAACCTAAGTGTTATCGATGCCTTATGTTTTTACATATTTCCTAGTATTCCCCCAAAGCCAAATAGAACCTTCCTTTATCACAAAGAAAAAATTGAACCTAACCCAGAGATCTTGTCTGGTGGAATTTTAAACATTCTGTACCCACTGATTCCCCAGGAAGATAGAAAGCAGTGTAATTCCAGGAAGGAGAGGGTTTAGAGGATTCATCATCTGCCACAGAAAGCTGCTCGTTGGACTACTGTTTTTACCATTTTGAAATCCCAGGACCTTTTGTACCTACATACTTTACGTTATACTTCCCCCTTATACCTGTAATTAGCTGTATATTTTTTCTCACCACCAGGGGTCAGCACACTACAGCCCACAGACCAAATCCTTCCCACTGCCTGTTTAGATATGTCCTGGACAGCTATACAAAAGCAAGCCATGGGACGGTAGTTAGTCAATCCTTATTTAGGGTCCTTGAGACCAGAGATTGTGTGGTTGTTATTGTTTTAAACAACAAACTTCCTTTGTTTCCACAGTACTGAGCATTGTGCCTCAAACGTAGCAGGCTCATATGTAAAATGGTAGCTGTCTGACTGACCACTCCCTCCTATACTCCAAAGTCTATTAAGACAGAGATCATGGCGCACATGGCTCTTTAGTATACAGAGAATTAAGAGAGCGTTCAGAATGTCCTTTAAAAACAAGCAGAGTATGCAAGCACTTAAAAAAATCCCAATGGTCTTTTAAGGCAAAATGCCTTCCACATCCAGAGAAGGAACTATGGAATTCAGTCGCAGAATGTAGCAGAACATTTCCTTTTGTATTACGTTTTGGTTTGTTATATGATTTCTCTCATTCATTTTAATTCCTCTATGCAACATGACTATGGTGAAAATGTATTTAATAAGAATGTTTGTGTAGAACCTATATAAAATTGTATGCTGTCTTGGGGGGGGGAAGGAGGTGGAGGGAGGGAAAAAAAATCTAAGTTATATGGAAGTGATTGTAGAACACTGAAAATAAATTTTAAAAAAGGAAAAGAGAAAAAAAAACAAACAAACTACCTTGCACTTTAAAAGTCCCCATATAATCCATTCAGCTTATTATTCTCTGAGGAAGCAAGTTGGAGATCTAACTTCAGTAAGACTAGATTGTGCAGCTGTTTCTTGCTGCATATACACCATCTCAGACAGTAAAGATTTAGGTAATTGTTGGGAAAATGTTAACTTAAAAATTATGACTTTCATTTTTAGGGAAGGCATCATATATATAAATGAATATATTTATATGTATATACATATATAAAATTTGAAAAAGAAAGATGTGAGTACAGCTGAATTAAAATCACTTTGTGGGGAAAAATATATCTTTGTGTAATCTCTGTGCATCTCCCACAGCCTGCCAAGAATCTGGACACTTTCCTTCCTCTCTTCTCCCCATCTCCCTTCCTCCCCTTTCCCCATCTCTCTCTCTTTTACATGCTTTGGAGTACCAACACCTTTAACCAGTAACAGTATTGTTCCTCTATTTTACTTTAAGTCAAGATGACTCCCTGCAAAGTAAAGTAAAAGATAGAAGTTAGCGGTGGCAGGTGCCCCAGACGGACAACACTGGCCAGTGCCAAGAGCCCTGTTCCCAAATGCAGCAACAATCAATACCCTGTCGTCTTTCAGAGCTCTGGTTGCGCAGGGCAGACCCACTCCCATCTGCAAAACCCTTAGTGCACACCAGATGGCTGTTTTTGTGCAGAAAGATGGTGGGGGAGAAAGGCAGCGCTGGAGAGATGGAGCCAAACACAATGCTGTGCTGAGATGAGAATGCTACAGGACAAACGGGAAGCATCCCACATACCCTTGTGTGCCTAAATTTGTACACTGTTTAAAATGTGGGAGAACTGAACTCAAAATTGTTACAGCTGCTATTTTTGCACCATCTCTCATTTTCTATGTGGTTTCCTTTAAATGTGTTTTTATGTTTTGCTTTTCATTTCTAAATTCCCTGCCTGAATTCTGTTTCTAATTAAGCTGTATTTGCCCTATTTATGATTTTCTAATGATTTCTACCATATATGCAGATTTTTAAAAATTTTAATCATTCATTTAATAAACACCTGGATAACGGGGTCCCTGCCCTCAGGGAGTTCACAGTCTAGAAGAAAGATAAGCCAAAATACATGTCACAAATATCCTTCTTCTTGTTTTAAGTGTGTATAACCAAAAGCATGGCACAGTGGGAAAAGCACTGGATTTAGAGGCAGAAAACCTAAGTTCAGTTCTCACTTTGGCTACTTACTACCTATGTGAGCTTGAGCAAGTCATTCAACTTCTCATGGCCTCAGTTTTCCCATCTATAAAATGGGGAGATTGGGCTAGTTGATGATGATGGTGGTAGTAGTAGTGGTGGTGGTGGTAATGATGGTAGTGAAGCACTTTTTTTCTACTATTTTTCTTTACACATTTACTCTGCGACAGACACTGTGTTCAGTGCTAGCGATACAAATACAAGAAAGTAAGACATTCTCTGCCATCATATAGCTTATATTCTAACAAGGGCACACAACAAATAAAGAGGAAGGGGTTGGGTACATTCTTGGAAGTGACAATAGACCTGGTTATGGACAAGATAAAGTGAAAATTCACCTCTCAGAGCCCGAGGTGGCCCCAGGGTCATCATCCCAGATTCCATTAGCAGGGGGAATATAGACAAGGACAATAAACAAAATGCAAGTGGCTGGTTTGGAAATGATGGATAGAAGGGCCTTTAAGGTCCCTTCCACCTCTATCTCTGTGATCCTATGAAGTCCTACAAATGCTGACCCTCCTCCCCACCTCCCCCAACTTTGGTAAGTCTTTCGTAAAGCAATCCCAGGATAAATCTTACCCAACTCAGTTTCCCAGAGGGGAAATATGGAATGAGGGACATAGGATGAGTTGGGAAGATGACAAGGGGAATCCCCAGTATTGGTACTGGTTCCATTGAGAAATTCATTTCCTGAATGCTAGGGAGAGTGGAAACAAATGATACTGACTCATCATGAGTCTATGAAGAATGGGAAACAGGACTTGTCTTTTCCCTTTCAAGAAGATGTTCCTCAGAACCTCAAGGGCACCACCACCTATGCAATTGCCCAGGTTAAAAATCTTGGCATCATCCTTGACTCTTGCTCACCCCACATATTCAATCTATTGTCATATCTTGTCATTTATTTCTTCATATCTCCATTTACATAGCTACCTGACCTTGTCAGGACTCTTGAAGAAATATCTTCTAAACAGAGCACTAGACATGGACTCAAAAAGACCTGGATTCAAATCCCATCTCAGATACTTCTCATTCCCTTCCCTCCTTCTTTCCTTTCTCCCCTCCTTCCTTCTTTCCTTCTTTCCTTCCCTCCCATCTTCCTTCCCAATCCCGTCCCTAAGCAGATGGCCCCCTTCTCTCCAGGGTTCACCACATCTGTGCCAGATTTAGTGTAGACACCTGGTTGGCTTAATCCATCAGAGCTCTGAATACCCAAGCTCAAGTGATCCACCAACCTCAGCCTCCCCAGTAGCTGAACTTACAAGCATGTGCCAGTATGGGAGGTTTCCCCAGGTTCTCTTCCCTCTTAGAAGCCCAGTAAAGCTTATAGATGGGGCAACGAGGTACAAATGAAGACTGAAGAATGATGAAGGTGTGGTTTTTTTGAACTACAAATTAAACAGATACTTGCTCTCTAGTAAACAAATCTGTGACTTGTTCTACTTAGAAAATAGGTTATGGTGACCTACTGAAAGAGAATTGGATTGTGGAGCAGAATATGTAGTGACACAAAACAAATAGGTGACTAGCATGTGCTCTTGGAGGAGGACTGAGCATCAGAGAGCAGCTCAGTGGGAGGAAGCAATGAGGAAAACAGAACCATGAGGTAACACTGAGAGAGCAGTGATGAAGGATTTTGATGATGATAAGAAAAAGGCAACCAAGATGGTGGACAGCCTTGAGTGCGTGTCATATGAGGATGAACTGAAAGAACCAGGCATGTAATTTAACCTGGAGAAGAAAAGATGAGAGGGACATTACTGTCTTCATTAGATTTTTTCTGTTTGACCTCAGAGGGCAGAACCTGGAGCTTCAGAAATTCAAAGTAGAAACAGGTTTGATGTGCAATGGTACACGGGTAAATGTTTAACAATTGATCTCCAAAACAGAAATACATGCACAATACACTTTTAAGTTTAACATGCATTATTAACATTTTCTCCATCACTTTCTTCTGGTTGTTTTTGTTCAAGCATTTCAGTCATGTCTGACCCTTTTGAGGTTTTCTTGGCAAAGCTATTGTAGTGGTTTGCCATTTCTTTCTCCCGCTCATTTTTACAGATGAGGAAACTGAGACAAACAGGGTTAAGTGCCTTTCCCAGGGTCACACAGCTAGTAAGAGTTTGAGGCCAGATTTGAACTCAAGAAGATGAGTCAAGGCTCAGCTCTCTATCCACTGTGCCACCTAGCTGTCTGTCACTTTCTTAAATCTAAACAATCAATAACAACCAACCAAGACCTGATTTGTAAATGCCCACATTGAAAATTTAACAATTGGCTCTTTGATTCAAGCTGGCTTCAGCATATCTCTAGATGTCAGGAAATTTTTCTTATTCTAACTGTCTTGAGTGACGCCTTCCCCCTCCTTAGGAGTCTTCCAGCACAACTAAATAACCACTTGTCTGTATAGAGTGGGGATTCTTTTCATAACATGAGGTTGACTAGTAGGTCATGGAAGTCCTTTCTGACTTTCTAATTTTTGACTCTATAACTCCAGAGTTCTCTTGCTAAGCTCTATCCTGTGTTGCCAAGAACAAGTGTGCAATGCCTTTTCCACAGGACAACCTTTTAAGTACTTGAAGAAAGTTATCATGTTCCCTAAAAGTCTTCTCTTCCCTGACTGTACACTGCTACCTCTTTAACTGGACTTCATATGGCATGATCTTGAATTCTTCACCTTTCTAGTTAGTTACTCTCCTATGGATGCTCTCCATCTTATCAATGTCCTTTCTAAATCGAGATGTCCAGACTTCAACCTAAGTTTTTAGATGGTCTGACCAGGGCAGAGTCAGTATAATTTGTGGTAGAAGAACCAGATGGAGTCCATAAACGCTAAATAACTTGTCCAAGGTCACACAGATATTTGGTGGCAAAACCAGGATGTCCCCAAAGTATCATTTCAGTACTCTTCAGTTCAACCCAATGTTGCCTGATTTCTTAGATTACTACTTCTGCTTCCCACAAGAGGGAAATCAATCCACTGGCACAACAATTTGTTGTTCTTGTTATAGATTCGGGTCTTCACCCTCTTGGCTTAGAGTGAATGACAATAGTAAGAGCTTCTCTTTGAAACCACAACCCTGAGGCTCCTGTCCTCCCAGCATGATTTATCTGTTTTTTCTTTTCTATTAAAAGGGTCATCCCCCTCACTACTTTTTCAAGAGGCCTATTTAGTGAATAAGCATTACCTTACTTTAAGTGAACACCTGAAAAGGCCTTATCCTAACAGGCCAAAGTCTCCCATTGCATCCTGGGCCATCTCCAGCCATCCTGACGAATATCTGGTCACTGGACCCAGATGGCTCAGGAGCAGAAAGTGAGGCTGGTGACCTGCACAGCCCTCCCTCACTCAAAACAAAGTCAAGTGCAAGTCATGTCATCATTTCTCTGATGTCATGGTTCTCTTCGAAAACAAAGGACAAACACAACAAGATTTGGGTCTTTAGTGAGCAGAGCAGGAATCTGTTTTCTTCAAAAGTATCCCTGAACACTAGATTTTAAAACTTAATAGATTTATACCATCAATGCCAAAGAACAAAGGCAAGTGAAGAAGAATGGAAACTAAAGATGAAGCAGAAAAAGATTATGTAAATTCCACTTTCTGCGGTGCCATTTAAACAAGACAGAGTTTTATTCTTTCTTCATTTAATGACAGAGTAATTAAATTTATCAAAGTAAAATGAGTTGCAAAAAAAAAAAATGGGTACAGGATAAATGAGAGTTTTCAACACCCTAGCAATGGAATATAATAAATCAACGAAAAGATGAAAATTGAAGAAGTTATAGGGTCAAATTAAGTGCACAGGCCTCTCCGAATGCCTAAAATGCTCACCTTCCTCACTTTCATCTTTTAGAATCCTTAGTTCCTTTCAAGGGTCAACTCAAGTTCTTTTTCCTATTAAAAGCCTTTTCTTCCCCAGTGTTATCCCCATAGCCCAAATTACTTAAATTCACCTTCTACCTATCTCCTATTGGTTTATTTACGTACATGCTTCCTACTGTTTAAAGTTAAGTTCTTTGTTTCATTTTTGTATTCCCAGAGGCACAGCACCAGCATCGGGGTGGGGAACCTGCAATCTCTTAGGTCCTTGGGTCCTTTTGACTGAGTCCAAGTTTTACAGAATAAGTTCTTTTATTAAGGGAATTTGTTCTATGAAGTTTGGATTCAGTCCAAGGGCCACGCTTGAGGACCTAGAGGGCCACATGTGGCCTTAAGATCACAGGCTCCACATTCCTGGCCTAACATGTAGTAGGCATTTAATAAATGCTCATTGAAATGAATTCAGAGAGTCAAAAACTTTAAGCTCTACAATAATTCAGACAACATCTCATATTCATTCCCTTCTCTCCATTTCCACTGTTATCACCATAGTTCAGGCCCTCATTACCTCTCCCATTGCAATAGCCTCGTAATTGATTTTCCAGTCTCTCCCTTAATAAACATTTGCTGAATTAAATTGTTTATTATTGTATTATGTTTGCTAATTGCAAGGTTCTAAATGTCAAACAGAGAGGACAGAATTTCACCCTAGAGGCAAGAGGAAGCCACCAGAACATCTTTATCAAAGGTGTTGGCGAGTCAGAGCATCACTTTAGTGAAGCCACAAGGGGGAGTGTATGAGCAAGGCCAGGAGTACTGTAACGTCTAATGATGACAAACTGCTCGCCAGTCTTCCAAAGAGCCCACGAGCACAATTCCTACCCCTCCTCTCTTGGGCCTGGGCAATCACATAGAGAAGTAGCTGTCTCCATGTGCTCTCAAGGGAAAAAAGGCAACTTCCTGCTTCATAATCTGCAATTTTTATAAGTCTCTCTACTTGTATCTTGAAATTTATATATATCTCTACTTATATCTAGGGTATAATGGGGGCTCATAGGCACTCTGGAAGTCTATAAAATTAACAGACATTATTTCCAACTCAGGCTCTCACCCTCTGCTTCATGGGGCAGGGAGAGAAGAATATTCTGTTCTTTTACAGGTTTTGCTCCACCCGTACCACTCTTGTTCACCTTATTCAATAAGCAAACAGGCTTATTGATTAATGGTAAATATCTAGTTTTTTTTTAATGATAATAATCGAGAAACTATAGCATAGAAATAGAAAGTAAACAATCCAAGAAAAACTCAACCCCAAAACTTGTTGCCTGGAGATATAACCAGGAGGGGACAATATTTGCTTTTCCCCCCTTTCCACTCCTTCACCCATGAATCAGAAAGGTGGAAAATAGAAAAATAAGGATTGATTGGCCACCTGGAAGATAGGATGAAGGACACATGTGTAAAGAGAGGCATTGTTGACCAGGTTTGTCTTTCTCCCAGTCTACCAGTCTCTACCTCACTGTAATCAATTTTGCAATTTTCACCTTTCTCTTGCTCCACTCTCCTCCATGCTGCAGGCTCCCCAACATCTAGTTAGGGCTTGGGTGATGGTCATTAGGCTTTACTGAGTTCAGTTCACTGCTTAGACAGCTGAGGATGCAAACCTAGCTAGGGTTTTCTTTAGATCTACAGTCTCTTTAGCTTACCTTCACTAGCCATTTTCTTGGCTTTTTCTTGGAAGTTCATTCCTGCTCAAGAATAAAACCACAGGAATATAAAGATCACTGGATAGTGTTTGCCCAGTTCATTGTCTTTCCATAATAAAGACTTGGTAGGAGGGACAATCCTGTTTTGGAACCCAGGGTTATATTTGGAATGGCATTTTGGCAACTTTGTGGGGGATGTGGGATAGATGCAGGGGATGAGGGATAGAGCAGAAGTAGGGAGAAGAAATATAAGGCTAAAAAATAGTTTTGCACAATAGGAACCAATATGACCAGATGTAAGCTATGACATCCCCTACCCCCATTTCCTGCCCAAGACTCTAGGCTCTGGTGAGTTTATCCGAAGAAAGTTAGTTTCTCTCCTTGACTCAGTGATCTAGGAAAGTCTTTTAATATTCTTAGAGTAGAGCTGGTTTCCCCAAATGTGGGTGACAAGAGTTTCCAACTCCCACCCTAGCTCTTAAGGAGCAATAAGGGTATCAGATACGATACAACTTTTATTTTGCCCCACAAAAAATGCAAAAGACACGGACACACATAAAACCTCACAGGAATGGGCTCATAAAAAAAATAAATGCATAGAGCAGTCAAGTAACCCATCAGTTCCCCTTAGAAGGGAACCAGATGCAGAGTTGCTATCTGGGCAACACACTGACATTTCAGTGACCCTCCTCTCTCCCACAGGGTCATAACACAGTTCTTTCCAGATTCCTAGAGCTGTCCTGTGGCTTGGATTCCAGTAAGAAGATAAATATATTTTAATGGTTACTGTATTAACACTAGCTTTGCTCTCCAAATATGATATTGAAATTAATTAAATTTTAAAATAAAAAAATATACAAAAAAAATGGAATGCTGGATGGGAATTGTTTAGACTATCCTTTCTTCAAGGAACAAAGTGCTGTTCCAGGAAATCCTCTTCTCTTTTGAGAAAGTCCAATACTTTTGAGAAAGTCAACTTGAATATGGAAACTCCCAAATGTTTGGCCAAGTAGAAATTTACAGATTTGCTTTTACCCTGTGCTTCTGCACAAAATCTCCCAGTGCCCTGGTCCCACTATCTCCTGAGCATGTGTCTAGTCTCTAATCTGAAGAAATAGAAAAGTAGAAGGTGACCAAGAAACCTGAGATCTAGTAACCCCCTCCCATGACACCTGGGCAAGCACATACAACTTTCCACGTGTTCCATTTGTGGCAACAAATAACTAACAGCTGCTGAGGAGGGGAGAAGAAAAGGAATGAAGAAACTGCTCATGGATACAGATTTCTCCCTTCCCCCAAAGGTCATTCCACACTTGGATTCCAACTTATCTTCAGAAAAAGGAGAATGGAGAGAAAACAATAAAGGGAAGACAGGGAGAGATTAGCTCATTTTTCTAGCCCACAGGAATGGGTAGTTGATTCTCATCCAGCCAGACACCAAGAAACAACCCCAGCTTCTGAATTCCAGTCAGGGATGTCCACACTTCATGGAGAAGTGCCCTTAGATGCCACCAAAGGTCCAAGTCTATAGTTTCAGCCATTTGTTTCGAGGAACTCATCTCTTTGCTCAGGGACTCTTTGCACAGAATAAGGAAGAAAGAAATGGCTGAAAGTCCTTGCCATAAATGTTTCTGATAAAAACCTGACATCTAAAATGTATGAGTCAGAAGAGCAGGAAGAAAGGAGGAAATATGGTCTAAAAACGACAAGGGGAAGCTGGTGCATAAGATTCCCAGATTAGATGAGACGGCATAGCCTTGGAGCTGGCATTGGTTGAGGAGAGGTTGAGACCTGTCTGGGAATTCGAAGTGAGGGACCAGAGATGAATAGCCAACATTCTGATGAGTAAAGTTGAAAAGTGCTAACTCACTGAGAAAACACCAATGTGACTGGGAAATGAGTCTATATTGAGAGTTTCAGGGATCATAACTGGAAAATGAGTGAACTGATGCATGCCAAGGCAAGTAAAGAATAGGGAATCCTAGCTGTGCATTGAGTCCTAGTCTGAGAGTGACTGTACTCCACTATAGGACAGTGACCTGGATCCCAGTACATCTCCAGCCTCGCTCAGTGATATACAGGTAGAGTGATGAAACGAAGGGCTTTAAGTCGAGATTCTGCTTTGTACAGAAGCAGCTACATGGATGTTGCTGCAAAGGTACAGGACTTAGAGCACAGAAGACCAGAGCTCAAATCCCACCTCAGATTCTTACTAAGGTGTTACCCTAGGCGAGTCACCTATTCTCTCTTAACCTTAATTTCCTCATCTGTAAAATGGGGAAAATAACAGCACCTACCTCACAGAGATGATGTGGTGACCAGATAAGATGATAGGCAGACAGGCAGACAGACAGATAGATAGACATGGTACTTTACAACTCTTAAAGAGCTAGATAACATTATATATTAACTATAATTACAATAAATCTAAATTTTGTTTTTCTGGACTCTTTCCACTTCTGTTAAGGAATAGATGGATGGGGGGAAAGTCGAAAAGAGACAGGGTTAATGAAAATGAGATTTAGGCACTGAGCCAGAAATCACCCACTCAGCAAACCTTGAAGGAAGTAACTCTACCCTTTGGTATGGTTTCTTTTTTCCTTCTTCAAGAATATGTAACAAGGAATTTTCTTTGGGATTTGGGGTCAGAGGAAGGACTTACTTATGCAGAAATGTAACTAATCACCCAGGGTCACTTGAACAGTTCAGGTGAGCCTTAGTCAGGGACTCAGAGTCCAATGTCTCTTAGCTTTTGTGATTCTTTGTCTGGTCATAGGTGACAATGATCCTGAGAAAGGCATTTTCAGCCTTGGAGGCTGTTCAGAGTTCCTGGGACCCTCAGTCAGTGCTGTCTGCACTATATAAAGGGCCCACAATAGCTGCTCCAGAATTTAGAGGAAAAGATGAGAGATGACAAGAGGATGAAAAGTTTTCTGTCAGTTTCCTGAAGACATGAACTTTGAGGGAGTTGTTCAAACCGTACAGAGATGAGGTGAAGATAAAATGCTTATGCAACAGTCTCACTAATTGCTTTGTTTGCATGCTTTAAATATTGACCTCCTGGGAGAGCATAATAGTAATGTTAAGTTACCACTCCATGTTTAAGTCTTTGTCAAATTTCACTGCTAGTCTTTTGTGTTTTAAGCATTTATTTGTGTAGAAGAAATAAACAGCTGTCCTACATCTATTCTCCATTGTATGTTGAATTGTTTTCTTCTCTTTTGGGGAAGATCCTAGACATGAACTAAACCTATGCTTTAAGTAATTCTCCCTGGAGTTTTCAAATGGGTGCATAAAGAGCAAGAGAGTTTGAGGGAAAAAAGAGCCTGCTCCCTCTTTTTAGAGGCTTGGCTCTCTCAGGACTAAACCTGATCTGCACGTTCTGGTCCAGAGTTAAAGGTTCCTTCTCTATATCCAGAAGAAATCCATCCAAAAATACTAAAAGAAGTGGCAGGTATAAATGCCCCAGCCCCCATGGATCAATAGCAGTTCCGTGTGTCCTACTTGGGTGGGCCTGATTCCAAGAACAGTCTACACGGCACTGGAAGGAGCCCAGCTCTAGACATGCTCAATGAGGTCTGTTCTAGGCGCATGTAAGGGTTCCACCAATTACATTCATCGTATTAGCAGCTATTATAAGAATATAGTCCCCAATAGACACGTGATCCAAGAATATGAACACAATTCTCAAAAGAAGAAAAACAGAATTTCAGTGAGGAATATTACTGTGTATCAACCTTTCTGAGACAAGTCAAGAACCAGAAGCGAAACATGGTAGAGAACAGTTGGATAGACATCAATTGAAATAACAGAAATAGCAGAACATTCAGAAATAGCAATAGTGTCATCAGAGAACTCTGCATACCATCTGGACAGAAAGAGGAAATAGGTGAGATATTTGGGAAAGGATCACAACCTTGGCCCAGTGGCAATATATAATTAGTGACAGGAAATTTCAATCATTTGAATATCTGCTAGAGATGAACTAGCTCTGCCAAAGGCAAAGAAGCTAATAATTTCTTGGCTTGCCTTAATTACGTCTTTCTAAAAGAATAAGGAGAATTATTATTTTTCATCTTATTCTTACCAAGAAGGAAGAACTGGTGGTTGGAGTAGAAATAATTGGGGTCTTTCAAAGGAAATCATTCCATCATAGAATTTGTGATAAATGAGAGGAAAAGCAGACAAAATCTAATGTGCATCCTAGATCTGGGGAGATCAGATCTCAAAGGATTCAGAGAAAGAATAGGTAAGATTCCATGGCTTAAAACCGTCCTGGAGAATTAAGTCCGGTAGTGAGGGGGCACTCTAAAAAACGGAATTGTGAAGACACAAGGAAAGAAATTCTGATGAGAACATGATAAGGAAAAGGAGTCATTGCCTAAATAAACTGATATGGATGCAGAGAGAGCTCACTGTCCAGTTTTAATTTTTAAAAGATACGGATAGAAGGAGAGTAATAAATTGAAAACATGGCATGGTACCATAAGGAGACTGTCAGGAACACTGAAGTTCAGAATGACCTAAGTATGACAAGAAAAGCCACCTACTGGCTTCCCTGATTTCCTTCAACTCACAGCTAAAATCCCACTTTTCAGGTAGAGATCTTTCCCAATCCTCCTTAATTCTAGCACCTCCCGGGGGCGGAGCCAAGATGGCGGAGTAGAAAGACACACATACACATAGCTCCGAACCTACAACCCATAGAACATCTGTATAAAGTAACTCACGGAGAATTCTGGAGCAGTGAGGCCACAGAACAGTGGAGTGAAGGAGATTTCTGTTCCAGAGGGACCTGCAAACCTGTTGCAAAAGGTCCGTCGCGCTGCGGACGCGGAGCCCAGCCCAGCCCAGCCCTGCCGCGGCCGCGGCACCAAGAGGAACAGATCCAAGCAGGCTTCAGGGACGGGATCTCCAGCGGCCGTGCGGGTCTCTCCACCCACAGGTGATGGGGGTTGGTGAGAGGGTCTCTTTGGCGGGTTGAGAGGGGAGTGGGGTGCCCCCATAACTCAGGCTCCCTCGGGAGGCAGAAGCTGAGGCAGTGGCAGATCAGGGCTCCCCAAACAGGCAGGAGCCTGGATCCATTGTTGAAGGTCTGTGCATAAACCCCCTGAGGGAACTGAGCCTGAGAGGCGGCCCTGCCCCAACCTGAGCACCTGAACTTAATCTTACACTGAATAGCAGCCCTGCCCCTGCCGAAGCCCCGAGGCTGGGGAGCAGCATTTGAATCTCAGACCCCAAGCATTGGCTGGGAGGATCAGGAGGCGAGGTGGGTGTGAGGAGAATATTCAGAGGTCAAGTCACTGGCTGGGAAAATGCCCAGAAAAGGGAAAAGAAATAAGACTATAGAAGGTTACTTTCTTGGTGAACAGGCATTTCCTCCCTTCCTTTCTGATGAGGAAGAACAATGCTTACCATCAGGCAAAGACACAGAAGTCAAGGCTTCTGTGTCCCAGCCCACCCAATGGGCTCAGGCCATGGAAGAGCTCAAAAAGAATTTTGAAAATCAAGTTAGAGAGGTGGAGGAAAAGCTGGGAAGAGAAATGAGAGACATGAAGTCAAAGCATGAACAGCAGGTCAGCACCCTGCTAAAGGAGACCCAAAAAAATGCTGAAGAAAATAACACCTTGAAAAACAGGCTAACTCAATTGGCAAAAGAGGTTCAAGAAGCCAAGGAGGAGAAGAATGCTTTCAAAAGCAGAATTAGCCAAATGGAAAAGGAGATTCAAAAGCTCACTGAAGAAAACAGTTCTTTCAAAATTAGAATGGAATAGATGGAGGTCAATGACTTTATGAGAAACCAAGAAATCACAAAACAAAACCAAAAGAATGAAAAAATGGAAGATAATGTGAAATATCTCATTGGAAAAACAACTGACCTGGAAAATAGATCCAGGAGAGACAATTTAAAAATTATGGGACTACCTGAAAGCAATGATGAGAAAAAGAGCCTAGACATCATCTTTCATGAAATTATCAAGGAAAACTGCCCTGAGATTCTAGAACCAGAGGGCAAAATAAATATTCAAGGAATCCACAGATCACCACCTGAAAGAGATCCAAAAAGAGAAACTCCTAGGAACATTGTGGCCAAATTCCAGAGTTACCAGGTCAAGGAGAAAATATTGCAAGCAGCTAGAAAGAAACAATTCAAGTATTGTGGAAATACAATCAGGATAACACAAGATCTAGCAGCTTCCACATGAAGGGATCGAAGGGCATGGAATAGGATATTCCAGAAGTCAAAGGAACTAGGACTAAAACCAAGAATCACCTACCCAGCAAAACTGAGTATAATACTTCAGGGGAAAAATTGGTCTTTCAATGAAATAGAGGATTTTCAAGCATTCTTGATGAAAAGACCAGAGCTGAAAAGAAAATTTGACTTTCAAACACAAGAATGAAGAGAAGCATGAAAAGGTGAACAGCAAAGAGATGTCATAAGGGACTTACTAAAGTTGAACTGTTTACATTCCTACATGGAAAGACAATATTTGTAACTCTTGAAACTATTCAGTATCTGGGTACTGGGTGGGATTACACACACACACATGCATACATGCACACACACATAGAGACAGAGTGCACAGAGTGAATTGAAGAGGATGGGATCATATCTTAAAAAAATGAAATCAAGCACTGAGAGAGAAATATATTGGGAGGAGAAAGGGAGAAATGGAATGGGGCAAATTATCTCTCATAAAAGAGGCAAGCAAAAGACTTATTAGTGGAGGGATAAAGAGGGGAGGTGAGAGAAAAACATGAAGTTTACTCTCCTCACATTCCACTAAAGGAAAGAATAAAATGCACAGTCATTTTGGTATGAAAACCTATCTTACAATACAGGAAAGTGGGGGGTAAGGGGATAAGCAGGGTGGGGGGGATGATGGAAGGGAGGGCACGGGGAGGAGGGAGCAATTTGAGGTCAACACTCATGGGGAGGGATAGGATCAAAAGAGAAGAGAAGTAATGGGGGACAGGATAGGATGGAGGGAAATATAGTTAGTCTTATACAACACAACTATTATGGAAGTCATTTGCAAAATTACACAGATTTGGCCTATATTGAATTGCTTGCCTTTCAAAGGGAAGGGGTGGGGAGGGAGGGAGGTAAAGAAGTTGGAACTCAAAGTGTTAGGATCAACTGTCGAGTAAAGTTCTTGCCACTAGGAAATAAGAAATACAGGTAAAGGGGTATAGAAAGTTATCTGGCCCCACAGGACAAAAGAGAAGACGGAGACAAGGGCAGAGAGGGAGGATAGAAGAGAGAGCAGATTGGTCATAGGGGCAATTAGAATGCTTAGTGTTTGGGGTGGGGGGAAGGGATAAAGGGGGAGAAAATTTGTAACCCAAAATTTTGTTAAAATGAATGTTAAAAGCTAAATAAATAAATTTTAAAAAATTTTTAAAAAATTTTAAAAAAAAGAAAAAAAGAAAAAAAAATTCTAGCACCTCCTTTCTGAGATTTTCTTTGTCTTATAAAAAAAAATCTTATTTGTACATAGTTGTTTGCATTTTGTCTCCCTCCTTAGACTGTGAATTCCTGAGGAAGGACTATTTTTTTGTCTTTCTACAATCCACAATCCAGTGCTCCTTGGCACAAGGCTCTCCTGACTCAGTACCCTTTCTTTCTTTTTTTATTTTCGTTTGGTCTCTGTACACTTTCACTGGCTGTCCCAACTCTTGGAATGTTCCTCCTCCTCTCTCTACCTTCTGGATTCGCTAGCTTGCTTCAAGACTCAGCTCCAACTCCCACTTTTGTAAAAGGCTTTTCCCAATGCTCCCTACTGCTAGTGACTTCCCTTTAAGATTACCTTTCATCCATTCTGTACATACATTTACACATATATGTGTGTGTATATGTGTATACATTCATATATACATATACATCTTATTTGTATGTTTTTGTTTGCATATTACCTACCCCATTAGTATGTAAGATTTGGGATTTTTGAGACAGAAAGGAGGCCAAGGGAGCCAGTAAGTGGAGTTGAAGAGAGAGGGCCTTTCTTTGTATCCCAAGGCTTACCAAGATGCCTAGCACACAACAAAGCACTTACTAAACGCTTGCTTTGGGACTGATTATCTAAACATGCAGTTCATTTAGGCCAGACAGACTGAATTCATCATGAGCAGCTAGGTACGTTCTTGCTGTCACCTCATTTATCTTGGATACCAGTTCCCTGTTTTTGTTCTATTATTTCCAATTCCAAGGTCATTTTCCTCAGCAGAGAAAACAGAAGTCATTTGGAATTAATTAATTAATTCCTGGATCCCTGCGGCTTGAGCTCTTGGGTCAGATTAGAAACTCTACTCCCTGCACCTAAAATCAAAAAGAATGAACCAAGAAGCCAGGTCCATTTCTTGGATGCCACTTGGCCTCAGGTCATGAGACCTAAGGCCCTGCTTCTCATAACATTGTGTGAATAAAGGAGTTGCATTCTCCCTCAGATGCAAATGCAACTAAGACCCTGGTTGACGCTAACTCAGGCCCTTTGAAGACACAAGCAGTTCGTGCTGTGAAGAAGGCTCCATCCACCCATGGTAGGCAGGCAACACAATGTCCATCACCCATGCTGCAATCTCCTGAAAGCAGTTCTTTATAGACCTTGAATGTAGACGATGCCATCTTAGGTGGTCTGGACATGCACCAGACCCCTTCCCCTTTTATATGAAGACACTAATTTAACAAATTTTTATACTTCATGCTTAATCATATTACCAAGAGAATATTTACAAAAACATGACCAAATAACAACAAAATTCATTTGGAGGAAGCAAAGTTATAGAATCTTAAGGTAAATAATAAAATTTTTAAAAGAATAAATAAAAAGGATATTACATTAGCAGACCTCCAACCACATTATAAAGCAATAATCATTAAAACTATCTGGTACTGGCTAAAAAAACAGAAAAGCAGATTGTGGAACAGATTAGATAAGCAAGAGCCAGAAGCAATTGAAAATGGGAGCCCAGAATTGGATAATATATCATTATTTTTATTACAATTAGAATTCTTATTTAACAGGAACCCCTGGGAAAGCTGAAAAGCAGTTTGACAGACATTAGCTTTAAATCTATAACTTATACCATAGACCACAACAAATGCCAAATAGATGTCTGATGAATATAAGAGGTCATGAAAAAAATAGAGAATACAAGGAGCTACGTTTTACAACCAATGCTAGGACACAACACAGTATACACTGTCAGAAGAGGTTGATGTATGGGTTTGTTTTTTTTTTTGCTTAACAATTTTGCTTTTTTTAAATAAAGAACAGTTCAATTTTGTGTGTGTTGAGGAAAGAAGGTCACAATATTTTCGGAGATAACTGTGATTTTTTAAAAACCCAGAAAGCATTGATAAAACTAATTTTAAATTTAAGAAAAATTATAGAGGGAACTTAAGAAAACCAGATTCTTCTTGTTAAGTCTCTTCTTGGTTAAGGGGTGTTCAGTAAGATGAATTTACTCTCCCAGATCATTCAGGGGGTTCCTGAGGCATTAATTGGGCCTCTATAATGGTGTAGAATGATTACCATGCCTCAAGAAGAACCCAATTTGCTATCCAGAGTAGAAGTAAGGCCCAAGGGAGAGGAACACTCTCTTAGGGGGCATATCACAAGAGAAACAAAAGCAAGGCAACAAAAAAGAGGTGTGGGAGACCAGAAAATTGAAAAAAATTGGAAAAAAGAGAGAGAGGAGGTAAAATGTATTTTTTTAAATCAGTGGGAAGATTATAATCATGTGATGGAAAGAATACTAAAAGAAAGCCATATTCTGAGTAATTGCAATAACCACTTTTAGGCCTGGAGGACAGATAATTAAATGTACCTCCTCCTTGGAGGGATGGAGGGAGAGGTAAGGGGGATTTGTAAGGCCAAATGCTGCATATGCCATTGTGTACAGTTTCAATTGTTTCTCAGCAGTGTGTGGGAGAACCTTTATCTGAGAATGACTGCTGCAGGGGGGAAAAACATTAATAAAATTTATTTTTAAAAATAAGTGGGAAGCTTTGCCAAGGAATTGATTACAATGAAAAACTGAAAAGGCAAAGCAAATATTGAAAGGGATTCAAAAACATAAGGAAATTTAAAAAAAAGTCTAGGAAAGGAAGAGTATTCAGAAGTCCCAAAATAATACAACACCTGAGAGACAAGCAAAAAAAAGAGAGACAAAAACCAGGGGAAGTTCACATTCTTGGTTGATTGAGGAAACGGGTTAAGATCGATAGAGTTGCACAATTTGGCATCTCTCTAAATACTTTATTCTTTTTGTGATTCACTTTCTATCTCTTTAAAGTCTCAAATTTCTCTAAAATTAAACACACACACACATACACTCCTTGAGCATCCACTCATAAGCAAATCACTTGGTGAAAAAGTCAATCATGATTGTAAAACACCATCACCTGCAGCAGGACACCATCTAAAGATACCGCTTTTGAATCTGGAAGGTCCTCAAGAGGATAGTGGAAGGTGACAGAATCTGTGATTTCATTGATTCAGAGAACATCTATGAATTGCCTATTGATTTATAGAAGTATTGATTATCTACTGCAAGCCAGATAAAAGGGAAAAAAAATCTCTTGGAAGGGGACATGAGTTCAGCTTCCCACCCTTGCTTTCTACACAAGAATTTTTTGAACCCAGCTTGGTCAAAGGTAGGGACTGCTATGAGTGGCTTATAGCCTCAGTCCTGGTGCTCTCAGTTTATGACTAAGGAAGTGAGGCCTCTGAACTGAGAAGGGGGAGGGGAAGGCATGCTTGACCATGGTGTAGGGAGTAATGCTTCCATCACACTTTAATAAGACACAGAGAGTACAGAGGCAAATGGCATGGGGTAGAGGGTTTTAGTGGTGGTGCCACTTAGGGTTAATTTATGATCATATCCCCATCATCTCAAAGTTAATCTTAGAGCTAGTTCATTAGCATAATCTTTGCTGGCATTCTGCTGCTCTTACTGGGTTTGAGGCTTACATTTCACAGTTAGCCGGACTGAGGGGGCCTTACTTTATGGTCTAGATGGCTTTCCCTAATTTAGCCCATGGTCTCACGATATAGCCTTGGTTCATTTATGAGACAGTTTCTCATGGCTCCTATGCTTACCTCATTTATGAGATAGTTTACAACTAGCTGTTATCCTTCCTTAATTTATGGGACAGTCAGTAAATGACTTTTAGATTCCCATTTCCAATCTCACTTCCTGCTATTATGACCTTATACAGGCTATTTATGAACTTAATTATCATATTAGCTAAAAGTGTGGTTGGGGGTGGGTGGATAAAGGGGACCAGAACAAGATACAATTTTAATACATCCTAGATGAAGAAACTCCCTCCACCGTTTTGAATTGGCCCCTTCTCTGCAACCTAAATTATTCCACAAGTCACTGTTAATTATGAAAATGAAAGAGCCCATAGCATTTTTTTCAACTGACTTGTAAGAAGTGGAATTTTCTACAGGAATCAGGCCAGGCAAACCATCATGATGCTCTAAGGTTTTTTCCAGTGTCCACAGGCCAGCATTGCTATTTCCTTCAACCTAGGAAAAAAACCCAAAGCACAAAATTACCCAAATGACATTCCCTTTTCAAGATGACAGGAAAAGAGAAGTAGAGACCAAAACTGGAGGAGAAGAAAGATTTATCCAGACAGCAAAATCCCACCAGTTAATTCATTCTGAATCTGAAATGAGGCAGATCCACCACGAATTTTCATTGAGAATTTTATTCTTTAATGTCAAATTTCATTCTTTAATGTTAAAGGGCTTTGGTATTTTTGATAATAATAATCCAGATTGGTGACATTATGGATATGAGGAACTTTCTTGGGTGGAAACTTCCTTATTGATGCAGGTCAGAGGCCGTGTCCTGAAGTCAGGGAGATCTGGGTTCAAGTCAAACCTATGACTTTTAGTAACTGCTTAACAACTGGCAAATCACTTAACCTCTCTCGTTAGTCATTAAGTATAATCAGCTGAGCTGTAGCTTTACAGAGATAACTGGGGAGGTTAAATTTTCATAAATTAGATATGGAAGTTAAAGGTTAGAAATGAGTCAAGGTGTGTTCAAGGTTTTTAGCTTTGGTGATGGAGGGAAATGGTGATGTTACTGATAATGACAGGAAAATTGCAAAGAGTTAGTTTAAAGCAAAGATTATTCACTCAGCTTTAGGATTCACTTTGAGATGACAGTGTAATAGAAAATCTGTATGTTCTTTTGGGAGAATTGGATTTGAATTCTGGCTCTAATACTTATAAACCATATAGCTATGGGAAAGTTGTGTGATCTTTCTTATCTCCTGTTTCTTTACCTGTTCAAGTTCACCAGGTAGTCAAACATGCTCATAAGCCCCCAATTTTTGTTCTGAATCTACTTGCAATCAGCCAGAATTAATCATGTGACATTATAGTCCTGCAAGAGGACATTTACTAAAGAAGAAATGGGAGCTGTCTCTCAAAAAATAAGAATCAACAAGAACTCTCACCACCTATCATCTCCCAAACTTCCTGGGAATGCAGGTGTTAAATCCTCCCTTTTGGGGGCGGAGCCAAGATGGCGGAGTACAAAGACGCACATACACATAGCTCCGAACCCACAACCCATAGAACGGCTACAGGGAAGTAACTCACGGCGAATTCTGCACCCAGAGGCCACAGAAAATTGGAGCGAGGGAGATTTCTGTTCCAGAGAGACCTGCAAACCTCTCGCAAAAGGTCCTTCGAGCCACGGACTGGGCGCCGGGACTGGGAGCTGGGACTGGGAGCTGAGTACAGCCCTGCCGCTGCCACGGCACCGAGAGGAAAAGATCCGAGCGGGCTTCAGGGACGGGATCTCCAGCGGCCACGCGGGTCCCTCCACCCACAGGTGACGGGGGTCGGTGAGAAGGTCTCTTTGGTGGGCCGAGAGGGGAGTGGGGTGCCCCCATACTCAGGCCCCCTTGGGAGGCAGCAGCTGAGGCAGCAGCAGACCAGGGCTCCCCAAGCAGGCAGGAGCCTGGATCCATTGTTGAAGGTCTGTGCATAAACCCCCTGAGGGAACTGAGCCCGTGAGGCGGCCCTGCCCCAACCTGAGCACCTGAACTTAATCTCACACTGAATAGCAGCCCTGCCCCCGCCCAAAGCACTGAGGCTGGGAAGCAGCATTTGATTCTCAGACCCCAAGCGCTGGCTGGGAGGATCAGGAGGCGAGGTGGGTGTGAGGAGAATATTCAGAGCTCAAGTCACTGGCTGGGAAAATGCCCAGAAAAGGGAAAAAAACCAAGACTATTGAGGGTTACTTTCCTGGTGAGCAGGTTTCTCCTCCCCTCCCTTCTGATGAGGAAGAGAGGTGCTCACCATTAGGGGAAGACACGGAAGTCAGTGCTTCTACATCCCAGCCCACTCAATGGGATCTGTTCTGGGAAAAGGTCTTAAAGAGCCCAAACAATTTTCTAAATCATGATAGAGAGGTGGAGGAAAAACTGGGAAGAGTAATAAAAGACTTGCAAGCAAAGTATGAACAACAAATCAGCACCCTGCTAAAGGTGACCCAAAAAAATGCTGAAGAAAATAACACCCTGAAAAATAGGCTAACTCAATTGGCAAAGGAGGTTCAAGAAGCCAAGGAGGAGGAGAATGCTTTCAAAAGCAGAATTAGCCAAATGGAAAAGGAGATTCAAAAGCTCACTGAAGAAAATAATTCTTTCAAAATTAGAATGGAACAGATGGAGGCTAATGACTTTATGAGAAACCAAGAAATCACAAAACAAAACCAAAAGAATGAAAAAATGGAAAATAATGTGAAATATCTCATTGGAAAAACAACTGACCTGGAAAATAGATCCAGGAGAGACAATTTAAAAATTATGGGACTACCTGAAAGCAATGATGAGAAAAAGAGCCTAGACATCATCTTTCATGAAATTATCAAGGAAAACTGCCCTGAGATTCTAGAACCAGAGGGCAAAATAAGTATTCAAGGAATCCACAGAACACCACCTGAAAGAGATCCAAAAAGAGAAACTCCTAGGAACATTGTGGCCAAATTCCAGAGTTACCAGGTCAAGGAGAAAATATTGCAAGCAGCTAGAAAGAAACAATTCAAGTATTGTGGAAATACAATCAGGATAACACAAGATCTAGCAGCTTCCACATGAAGGGATCGAAGGGCATGGAATAGGATATTCCAGAAGTCAAAGGAACTAGGACTAAAACCAAGAATCACCTACCCAGCAAAACTGAATATAATACTTCAGGGGAAAAATTGGTCTTTCAATGAAATAGAGGACTTTCAAGCATTCTTGTTGAAAAGACCAGAGCTGAAAAGAAAATTTGACTTTCAAACACAAGAATGAAGAGAAGCATGAAAAGTAAATAGCAAAGAGAAGTCATAAGGGACTTTGCAAAAGTTGAACTGTTTACATTCCTACATGGAAAGACAATATTTGTAACTCTTGAAACTATTCAGCATCTGGGTACAGGGTGGGATTACACACACACACATGCACACGCACACGCACACACACATAGAGACAGAGTGCACAGAGTGAACTGATGAGGAGGGGATCATATCTTAAAAAAAAAAAATGAAATCAAGCAGTGAGAGAGAAATATATTGGGAGGAGAAAGGGAGAAATGGAATGGGGCAAATTATCTCTCATAAAAGAGGCAAGCAAAAGACTTTTTAGTGAAGGGAAAAAGAGGGGAGGTGAGAGAAAAACATGAAGTTTACTCTCATCACATTCCACTAAAGGAAGGAATAAAATGCACAGTCATTTTGGTATGAAAACCTATCTTACAATACATGAAAGTGGGGGATAAGGGGATAAGCAGGGTGGGGGGGATGATGGAAGGGAGGGCACGGGGAGGAGGGAGCAATTTGAGGTCAACACTCATGGGGAGGGACAGGATCAAAAGAGAGAACAGAAGTAATGGGGGACAGGATAGGATGGAGGGAAATATAATTAGTTCTTACACAACACTACTATTATGGAAGTCAGTTGCAAAACTACACAGATCTGGCCTATATTGAATTGCTTGCCTTTCAAAGGGAAGGGGTGGGGAGGGAGGGAGGGCAGATTGGCAGACAGGGGCAACTAGAACGCTCGGTGTTTTGGGGTGGGGGGAGGGGACAAAAGGGGAGAAAATGTGGAACCCAAAATTTTGTGAAAATGAATGTTAAAAGTTAAATAAATTAATAACAACAAAAAAAAATCCTCCCTTTTTCAGACTAGCTTGCCAGCCCAATGCTGTAAATTAAGAGGACAGGGGAAAAAAAACAGGTCATTTGTCCACTCTCTCTGCTCCTTGTGCTGTCATGTCAACATAATGCACCACCTAGGGTTTTGTTGTTCGACCTCCTTTTGAGGAGGATCAATGAGAGCACAGGGTGGTCTTGATCTATGTGTGAATTGGATTTAAGTGAGGCAGAGTTGCACAGTCAGCCTCACTCTCTCTTCCAGAGTCATCAAAGTCATGGGGGGTGGGAAGGAAAAAAGTCAAGACAATTTGGTGATAGCCTAGGTTGCAATGAACAACCAAGCTCTAAGCACTCCACAGCATCTACTTTAGTCACCTTCACTGGAACAATTATTGGAACACTGGAACAAATTGTTCTCATTCACCCATTCTGCTGGGGGAGTTTTCACATGCCTTTGGCAAACATCCCACCAGTTATCCTCAACAGTCCAAACCACAACATGAAATGAACCTTCAGTATCTGAAAGGCATTCATTCCATCTCAGCACCAGATCTCTGAAGCATTGAAGTCATTCAATGATAACTTCCCAGAACTGATAATGAGCTATAATGTCTATAACTGTTACTTCCAGACTTAGTAGAGTTTAAGCTTTCTATTAATAACAAAGAGTTAGAGGCAACTTGAGGCAGCTTCCCAGCTCCAGATCTTTTCTCTTCTGTCTTTTTCTGCATTCTCGTTCTTTTATGAGAATTAACACTCAGTCCTTTCTCTCTCTATCTATCTTTCTCTGTATGGGGCAGCTAGGTGGTGCAGTGGATAAAGCACCAGTGCAGGAGTCAGGAGGACTTAAGTTCAAATCTCACCTCAGACACTTGATACTCACTAGCTGTGTGACCTTGGGCAACTCACTTAACCCCAATTGTCTCATCCTGGGTCATCTCAAGTCATCCTGATGAATATCTGGTCACTAGATTCAGATGACTCTGGAGGAGAAGTGAGGCTGGTGACCTGCACAGCCCTCCCTCACTCAAACAAAGTCAAGTGCAAGTCATGTCATCATTTCTCTGATTGTATGGTCTTCTTCAGCAATGAAGGACGAACACACACACACACACATACCTCTCTCTGCGTACCTCCATCTCTCTCTCTGTCTGTCTGTCTCTCCTTCCTCTCACCCCTTTTGTAAATTTTTTGTTTTCTAAGAGGTAGTCTCTAACACAATAGTCTATGTACATTTGGTGGATCTCTCATTTCTCTCACTTCCTAACCCCTACCAGATGACTTGGTAACAGAATTTTACACTTCTTAAAGGGCTCAAGCAAGGAAGAAGGTCAAAGTTTGCTCCTCCATCAGTACTCTCCATGCATCATCCCTACTGCTAGCATCCTACCCTAGTAACTTATAAAAGGCATCACTGGTCACCATTTGTTTCCTATAGCTGGCCTCACAACCCAGGAGCTGGTGGTCATTCCCTGCTCCTTCCATCATTCCACCTCCTACAGTTCAGATACTAGCATCAATGTTTTCTACAGCTCTCCTTCCTATAATATCTCAGTTCCTTCCCTGGTTTCTACAGTTTTGTCTTCTCCATTCGTCCTGATCTATATCTTGCCACTAGACCCAGATGACTCCAGAGGAGAAAGTGAGGCTGATGACTTTGCATAGCCCTGCCTTACTTAAATCCAGTTCTCTTACAAGTCATGGCATCACCTCCTTGATGTCATGTTTCTCTTCAACACAACAGTTTTGCCCTCTTCTGTAGATGGCTTTAATTGATATTCTCAGGAAACCTGCTCTCTAATACAGTGGTCTCTGAAGTGGGGTGCATATGCTCCAGTGAGTGTGCCTGATGGTTTACTAGTGGGCCAAGAAAAAATATTAAAACTTCTATCTATATTGATTTTTAATAACAAAATTAAGCTTTATTAATATTTAATGTACAGATTGACCCTATTGCCTTCATTTTGTCTATGGCTCAGATAGCCATATGTCACATACAATGTGGAGCCTGATGAAAGCATGGGAATTCTGCAATGGGATTGATAATGGTACTTTCATGCATTCTCATAGTTTTATATGTCATAGTTTTATATGTCATAGTTTATGTAATGTAAATTATATCATCTGGTATTCATTAAACTGGGCAGGTAGGTGACGCAGTGGATAGAGTCAGGAGGACCCACCTTATTGCACTCAAACCTGACCTCAGACACTTACTAGTTGTTTGACCCTGGGCAAGTCACTTAACCCTGTTTGCCTCCGTTCCTTATATGTAAAATTAAGGAAATGGCAAACCACTCCAGTATCCTTGGCAAGAAAACCCCAAATGGGGTCGTGAAGAATCGGACACAACTGAAATAACCCGGCAACAACAAATTAACTAAACTAACCCTCAAAAAATGGACAACTGGTTTATAAAAATTCCTGAAAAGAAACCATGGATTGAATATAGTAATAATAGGAAAACAAATAATTTGCATAGTATATTAGTACATGCATATAATGACCTCTGTAGAGGGAGAAACTATTCTGGAGCCTCTGTTCACAGCTCAGAAACACATCTCTGGTCTCTTATGCCTGGAATGTATTCTCTCTCCTCACATCTGCTTGAGGACAGGGATTCTTTTTCTTTTTTCTTTTTCCTACCTGCATTAGTACAGGGGGTTTTTCTCATCTGGGAGTTGTCTATACCAGTGAAATCACAGGTCCCATCTCTGCCCCAGTCCTAACCCTAGCATAATGTCTTGCACAGAGCAGAAGTTTAATAAATGTTCATTGTATTGGATAGGATTGGAGGCTGGCATCTTTATCAGCATCAACTTTCTTCAATGATAAGAACTGAACAACCACATTTAGACTTTAAAGACTTCAGTAGCAAATGTACTCCTGGATTCCACAGCCCCTCCCCATCTTTGCATACAAAAGATTCTCAGGGGAGTTCTAAGAACAAATTCCTCCTTTCACCAAATGATTCCATTTTTAGCTCCATGCCAGCTTAGGGTGAGTCAGTCCCATCTCCTTCCTCTTGTGCACCTTGCATAAGCAACATGCATTCTGCTTTTGTCAGCACCTCCCACTGAATTTTAAGACTCACTCTCCTCTCATCTTTCCACCCCCCATCCTCTTCCAGGGCAGCAGGCCAGGTTGTCCAAATGACCCTGGATTGCTTTGTAAAAGATCACCAAGTCTCCCTTTGCATGGGTATCTGTGCTAAGGGAGGAAATTTTCTGGCAGTGTCAATGGAGATGGTTATTAAGCATCCAAATGGAACATGTCCAGGAGGCAGTTGGAAATACAGAACTGGAATTCAGATAAGAGAGCAGGACTGGAGAGGAGAGATTTTGGAGCAAGCCTGTAAGCAATATCTGAAACCATGAGATTCATCTTCCTGAGTTCAAATCTGGCCTCAGACACTCACCAGTTGTGTGACCCTGGGCAAGCCACGTAATCCTGTTTGCCTCAGTTTCCTCATCTGTAAAATTAAGGAAGTGACAAACCACTCCAGTATCTTTGCCAAGAAAACCCCAAATGGGGTTACAGAGAATCAGACACAACTGAAAAATAACTGGACGATAATGTAGTTGTAAGAATTTTTTTAATTCCTTTTTCTCCATTAATTATGACCAGTTTAATTATGAGAAAAGTCACAAAATAATCAGCTGAGATTTTTCCTAAGATTCCCAATTACCCCGAGAAGGGGGTAAAAGAATTTGATACCCACCTTATGGCTATAAATCCCAGGTTCCTCCTTCATTACAGATTTTTTAATAGATAAGATCTGGTATGATTTTCTTCTTTTCAGTTATCTTTGGAATGTAAATCATACAAGAATATCTTTCCGATATAAATCTTTACTTTCTGCTATCCACAGTTTTTTTTCTGGCAGTTATAATCCAAACAACTGTATTCTTTTCTTTGTCTCTCTGCTGTAATTGGAGACTATATAAACTTTAAGAAATTTCTGTTCAGAGTTACTTTTTGGACTCTGGACCTATGCTGAAGCATAAGAAATCTAGATTTTTGCCTCCTAAATCTTTGCACATTGATAGTTTTAATGGGGAGCAGTGTCAATCAGGGAATTCATGGTTATTTCCACAACAATATCTTAGTTGGAGCAATACTTGTGGTTTCCAGGAGGTCCAGAAATAGACTTTAGAGGATCTGTGAATTTATATGGGAAAACAAATACATACATCTTCATTTCACTAACCTCTAACTGAAAATTAGCATGTCCTTCAATTTGGATGTAGGCAACAAATCACAGTACTTGTAACTGTCGTACCACATTATAATTGTTGCAACTGTCTCCAAATACCCTTTACACACATCACTACTTTGAAACTACTGTGATTATTAGACACTCCGCTAGATCACACATGATCATATCTTTCTACAGATTATATCTCAGTATAATTGGTTTCCTGTATAATCCTATGTATTTGATTTTATACATTTGTAAGCATCATCCTGAAATTACCATTGGCTTCACCAGGCTGGTGAAGGGATCCGTGACACGCAAAAAGGTGAATCCTTGTGCAGTATTTTTTATGAACTAATAAGCATTTTATTTGTATGATTTAATACATATATTTTATTATTGTATTAATTAACCAATTTGTTATTACATATTTTACTTATAAATTTATGATTTATTAAGCATCTGCTATGTGCCAAGAACTGCGTTTTAAAGTATACTAAAACTCTAGTTGTGGAAATTGCTTACTATTTTCACTTCTCAAAGTTTGAGAAGTCTTCCCCTCTACTCATACCCCTTGTTCTCCCTATAATACCAAATTAGTAAAGTTCTAGGAAAGTTCTTAGGACAGTTTCTTAGGAAAGTCATTCCCACTGAGAACATTCAGGATCTTTTCTACCCCTCTATTGACAGTATTGGAATGACCCAGAGACTGTGAGCTTGAGTCCTCCCCCCAAAACCTTAATGCTGTGTAACTGTCAGACCAAGTCTGGCTCCAAGACAAGCTGAGAAAATGTACCTCCTGTCTTTATGGAGGTGAGGGATTAAAGGTGTGGAATATCACATATACCATCAGAGTTGGTTAGTGTTTTGATTGATTTTGCTAACCTGCTTTCTTTTTCTGTCTTAAAAAAGTCATTGTTAAAAGGGATGGCTCCTTGGATAAGGGAAAGGGAAGAGATATGTTGGAAAATTAATGACATAAAAGCAAA
The DNA here is from genome assembly GCF_028372415.1 of Notamacropus eugenii. Lineage (NCBI taxonomy): Eukaryota > Metazoa > Chordata > Mammalia > Diprotodontia > Macropodidae > Notamacropus > Notamacropus eugenii. The sequence goes on from NC_092872.1 coordinate 376,786,552, forward strand.
AGATATTAATAATAGATATCAATAATCATATAAAAGATATCATCAAATAACAATAATTAAATAAGGATATGTTAGAAAGCAAAATTGATGTAAAAACAAGATATCAATAGTAGATATTAAAAATCAAATATCAAATAAAAGATATCATTTTTTAAAGCAAAATATTTCATTAAATGCCAATTAGGGAAGAAATATCTTCAGACCATCTATGAAGCTTATAAAAATATCAGTTTGGGACTTGTCCTTAATCTAAGATGGACACCAAGTCTAACTAGTATCCATGATGCTCACTAGCCTGCAGCCTCTATGACAGTAGGAACCATGTTCTCCCTAAGTTTTCTACCTGCTTTAGCAGCTATCCTTAAGTTTTGTACACAGTGAGTGCATAATCGATGTTTATTGGATTTGATTGTTAAAAATGGATTGTTCTTTAAAAGTTTTCGAGTATCAAGAGCATTTACCTAATGAATTAAAAGAAGATTGGAAAAAATTAAAAGGCCATAAACACAAATCAATAAATGAATAGTTCTTCCTGTTACTAGGTATCCAAAATATTCCTCTCATTGTCGTGTAGGTCATAGAGCTTGAAGGACCTTAAAGATCGACACCCTATTTTACAGATAACAAATACGAAGACCTAGGGAGGTGAAGGGATTTTCTTAAAGTCTCAGAGACAGTAAGGAACAGAGAAGAAATACTTCTAGCCAATTTACAGATGTGAGCTCACTGCCCTTATAAAGTAAGAAAAGGTATGGAGATAATTCTTTTCCCTATTAGAAGGGAAGGCCGGATTAATCCTCCTCCACATTAACCATAATCAAAAACCTAGAGAGTTTTCTCTAAATGTAGTGCCATAAGGCCCAGTTTAACTACTACTCTGAGTGTCACCCAGCTTCTTTCCCCATTCACTGGCCCCCTTGGCAAGGAGAGACCTTTCTTAAGCTCAGGTCAAGGCAGCTCCTGGCTGCCCTCAAAAAGCAGCTTGAGTTTATATAATGCTTTGGTTATAAACCTATTACATTAAATTATTTCCTTCACATTCAATCTGATGACTTGTTTGTTTTTTTCCCCTCACTCAGCAGTTTAACATGTAAAATTTTGAAAATTGGAACAATTTCTTAACATAGTCTCTGAAACTTATGGGGAAAACTCAAAATTAATTAGGTAAAAAATCATATAAAAAAGTGTTGGACCTGAAATGTCCTAGCACAGCTCTCTCTAACTTTACAAGTCCTATTATTAATCTCTAAGGTTCCTTCAGGAAATTTTCCTTGTTCTCCCAAGTCAAACACTGCATAACACTCTATACCTTTCATTATATTCTAAATTTTGTGCTATAATCACTATGTGATCATTGTATACTATTGTATATTTGTGTTGTTATACTATCTCCTTGCTAAACTAAAAGCTCTGTAAAGACAGAAGCCAATCTTAAGTATATTTTTGCGTTGCCCAATGCCTGTGCAGACTTGACTCCATACATAATAAACACTTAATAAATGGTTGTTTGATGGTTAAATGAATGAATGGATGTGTGAATCAACACTAATCATATCTACCAGAGAAAGTACATTAGATACTGAGATGTAAGATCCAGAATGTGGTTTTTCTATTGCCATCACTGAAGAAAATCTATGACAAAAAAAGATACTTGTCTCTAATTCTATTAAGCAATTATTAAACTTCTGTGTGTACGGTAATGTTTTAAGAACAGCAAAATCAAATGGAAAACAGTCCCTGTCCTCTAATAGAAGACGACAACACGTATACACATTGAGCTCTGGGAACATGTTGCATGGAAGCCAGTGTGGTTGGGATGCTGAGTGCATGATGGGGAGTAATACTCAATAAGCCTAGAAAGTAATTTTGTGACTTGCACAAAATAACGAATAGTGAAATGAGCAGAACCAGGAAAACATTGTATACAGTAATATTGTTTTAAGAAAAACTTTGAGCAAATAAGTCATTTTGACTATTATAAATACCCAGATTAACTAAAAGGACATAAGAAGGAAGATGTTATCTGCATCTAGAAAAACAACTTATAAGTAGAAGTATGTATATAATGGTTCTACATATATGTATATGTGAGTATACAGATATATATATATGTGTGTCTAATGGTAGCCATCTCTAGGTCAGGGGAAGGGAAGGGAAAAAAAGAAATTTATATGATATTTTTATTAAATATTTAAAAGGAAAAGCAAGTTGTACATAATAGACTTGCAGTTTCATGGTTTTTTTTTTCATTATACTATGTTATGGAAATACTTGTTTTATTCCATAAATTAAAAATAAAATAAATAAATTATCAAAAATAAACCTGGAAAGTAGGCCTTCTGACATCTGATAACTGAGCAACTAATCTAATACTGCTCCCTGGCTAGCCTGCTCTGGCAGCTGCCAGCACTTCACGTAGTGCCTGCCACCTTGCAGTCACTTAGTAAATGTTTGTTGATCGGTTGGCCGATTGACTGCTATTCTGCCGCCTCCATGGTTTCAGCCTAAGTAAAGACACTGGTGAAAAAGTAAGAAACTTGGTTGGAAAGGAGTGATTTATGAATTTGAGACTTAATTTGGTTCAGCATTCCCCTTTGGATCACAGATGGCTCTCTTAGCCATGGAGAGGAGAAAATCTCTTCCCTCTCTGATGCCTTCCTAAATGCCTCTGCTAAATTGGACTTATGAACAGAAGGAAAGTACAAGGAAGCAAGTATTCCTCCTTCCCTATGGAAAGTCCTAAATACTTGCTTGGTTAGGAGAATGAAGCTCAGAGTAACACAAAAATAATTTTATATTTACTACTTATTGCTGCCAACCTGACAATCGAAAAAAAAAAAGATCTAAAGATACAAAAATGTTAGTAATCTAAATCTGACATCTAAAAATGTTAGCAAAATGTAATTGGTCTAAAAAAATGTAATTGGTCTGAGATGCTTAGTTTCAAAATGAAAGAATTAAAAATAGTTTCTGTTGTATTTTAGTATTTCTGTGGATATGTAAATGCTCTGAAGAAAGTTCTACTTCTAGATCATAATCTATCCATGCCTTCCTATCATGTGGACTCTTGTCCACGTCTTCCCATCCAAGGGTGGGCTAGAGCCAGAGACTGTGGAGAGTCAACTGTTAACTGCACCGTGCAAGCCTGTATACCTTGGGAATCAGCAAACACTACAAATCAGAGCTTGATTTATAGTTTTGTTGATTGTTTAGACTTAAGAAAGTGATGGAGAAAATGTCAATAATGTGGATAAATTTAAAATTCAGAGAGCCGATTGTTACACATTTGCATGCTCCTGCATAGATCCCATATAGGGAGTACATCTGACATTCTGGAGACCCACCTCTTAATCTCTGGACAGAGATCATAGAACACACCTAAGGTTCAGGAGGAAAAAGGCTAAAAGAAGAGGCGACTATACAATATAGTGGGAAGAACAATGAATTTAGCAGCTGATATCTAATCTTGAACATCTCACTTAACCTGTCTGGGTCTCTGTTCATTTGTAAAGTGAGGGTTTAGGATGAGATAAACTTTGAACTCTCTTCAACTATCTGTGATCCTCCAGGGGGGATCAGAGAACTTCTAATCCAACCCCCTTATTTAACAGATGAGGAGACAGAGACCCAGAGAGGCTAAGTCATTTTCCAAGGTCACACAGAAAGCAAATGACAAAGTGAGGATTTAAACTCAGATCTCTATCTCCAAATGAGATGTTCATTCCTCTATACTACACTGCTAAAAGCTCAGAAATATTCATCCAGTGGATTTATGATCTCACCAGTGTGGGTACTCCTTTTCCACAGGTAGAGATCACAACCCGTCCATACCTTCTCACCCTTCATAATTCTTAGTCATGCCATTCCATGAACCCTTCAGAGAATATCCACCCAAGGTAGTGGAGGCCGTTGTTGGAGTGTGTGTGTGTGTGTGTGTGTGTGTGTGTGTGTGTGTGTGTGTGTGTGCCCATGCATGCTTAACATTCTGTAGGCACAAATACAACACTTGAGCTTTCCATCTCTTAAAAATCTCTCATTCACTTTGTGATCAGCCCATCTCCTTTTTTAATCAGACCCTTCCTGAATATCTTTTATGTTGCTTCTTGTACGCAAATTATCATTTGAAATACCCTACAAACTGCTAACCACGATGTGTCTCCATTAGCATCTAGATCACCTATAATTCTGATTCTTCAGAGATTGTGGTATTCTGTCTTTTGCAGACATATATCAATGGGTAAATATTGATGCTAAAAAGATAGATTCCAGTGTCAGGTGGCAGTTTATGATCACTGAAAATGCAATGGAATTTCCCAAATGTAATCAAGACTATTTTCAGTTTCCTTTGGAAGTCTAGACCCAGCTCATTGCCCATACATAGCTGTCCAAAGGCAGCAAAGGTATACAGTGGATAGAGGAGCCAGGAACCTGGGGTCAGGAAGACCTGAGTTCAAATTGGTCCTCAGACGTCTCTTAGCAAATCATTTAACCCAAAGGTGGGGAACCTGCAGGCTTGAGGCCACATGTGACCTTCTAGATCTTTAAATGTGGCCTTTTGACTGAATCCAAATTGTTCTGTAAAATCTGGATTTAGTCAAAAAGCTGCACTTAAGGATCTAGAAGGCTACATGTGGCCTCAAGGCTGCAAGTTCCCTACCCCTGACTTAACTTCTCTTTGCTTAACTTTCCTTATCTGTGATATGGGGATAATAATAGTACCTCCCTCCAAGAGTTCTTGTGAGGATAAAGTAAGATAGTATCTGTAAAGCATGTTGTAAAACTTAAAGCACATATAAATTCTAGCTATTATTATTATACCTCCTAAAATATGTCTACAGGTATTATTATTAGCTGTAGTGACTACCTGAAATATATCTACTATCTCAATGGATTGCCCTTCCAATTGTGATCAGTAATCTGGAGAATAAAAATTCTCATCCATTTGGTTTTTCCTGTATGCATTGCTAAGCCAATTTAATTTGAATGATCTGAGAAAGTTTTTCGTTACACTGGGACTTGGTGCAATCAATATAATCAGAAATCTACAAACAGAAGCACCTGAAGGATTTCATCATCTATGTGGAACATTCTACATGAATGCGGCGAAGGTCTTTAACAGGTAAACCTTTCCCTGTATTATGCCTCGCTTGATGTCAATAATTACAAGAGTATTGAATAAAGGTATCTCTTTGGTCGCATCTATCAAACAGTCTCGCATCATCTTGATATATACATGGGAGCGACTTTGTTGGAAAGGAGCCCAGAAGCCTGCATTGCAATGAGACAAATACTTTAAAAAAATAATAATCAACAAATAGCAAATAAAAGGAAATCTCTACCTTTTAGTCAACTTTGTGACTGCAAAGATGGGCTTTGCAATAGAAATTCTGCATGTTTCCTTTTCATATTTCCATCAAGGATACCTTCAATAGGTGTGGAAACCTTTCTCATAATAATGAGGTGAGAAAATAGGGATGTAGCTTGGTAGTTACTGATGTACTTTAAGAATTTTCTTAAACCATTTTCCTCCACTTACAATAGAGTTACACAAGTATTGGCAAAATTTCTTCTATATTGAAGGAGAGATTTTTTTTCCCACAGGACCGAGATCAGCCATACGAAAGAAAAATAAGTGAACCTATCCCAAGAAATGTGCTTTGCAGCCTCATGATGACAAAAGTAGAAGTCGCAGTCACTTGACACATACTTTGTTCCTAAATTTTCACGTGGGTTGAAACAATAGCTCTGCATGTAGGAGTCGGGATGCGACTTGGAATGAGTCACTGCCATCTCCAAAGGGGTGGTCCTCTAATGTGATAAGAGGGTAGAGCACCACAATGGCTTATAAGCACAGACGTAAATGGAGTGGGGAAGACAATGGTAGTTTTACAAGCCTCTGGACTGAGCAATTGTTACTCAATAAATAGAAGCATGGTCCTATGAATCCCTTGTGCTTGTGATAAATGACTAATCTAGTCATGATCTCCCCAAATAATTCCAGAAGTTAATAACCAGAAAAAAATTTCAACCAAAGGAAACTTTGGGTCACAAAAACAAAGAGCCACATCATACGGAGGGCCCTGTCATTATGTAGCATAACCAAGCCACAACCACAAGAGTTTCAGAAAGGATCATAGGGCAGTCAGGGCTATTCAGATGGAAGATCTTCATAGTTTCCGTCAACCAACAGATTGGCCAACTCTGACAGCTGCCTCCAGAGCTCCAATTCCCTCTCCATTTTCTACTTTTCTTATCTTTCCTTTAAGCCACAAAACTTGTGGGCTTTTTTTTTTCTATCCAGTCCTGTGATCATATCAAAAAGGACACCCTCTATCTGAAGAGTAACCATGTACTCCATTTTCTTTTGAGGTCAGTTAGTGATTTAAAGGCTTCAATCAATTAAACACATTGTCTACAATGAAATGAGCTCTACCACCCACCCCCTGCTTTGGCATAGCTCCTCTTCAATTTATCTAATAATTTCCTATTTCTAGCTAAATCAATTAATTCATACCTGCCAGGTCCTTTTGGATAAGGCTCAAAGCTTGGCAGGGGAACCACCTGATATTGTCCATTCCTTGCCTTTGCTCTGAGCTTCATGAAGACTTTGTTCATGTTCTGAAAGACCATGGCACTAAGGTCCCCTCTCATCACTTAACTTATAAGCATTTATGATCTGCCCGAATCAAAGAATATGACTTTTTTTCCTTTATGACATTTTGATCTCTCTGGAACTAGATCTGTGCATTTTCAGGTGGTCTCCAAAGCATCTTGGTACCTGGGCCCAGCAGTTCTGGAGGTAATTCTCAACTCAGTACCAACTATCTCCTTCTTCTGGTTACTGATATTCTCTCAATTGCTTTTTTCCTCTAGTAATACCATCCATGAAGCATGAGAACAATTATATCAACTCACAAAAAATCAAATAAATAGGATCAAAAAAGCAATATTATTGATAACATATTGTGTGTTCATCCTTCATTGCTGAAGAAGACCATGCCATCAGAGAAATGATGCCATGACTTGCACTTGACTTTGTTTTGAGTGAGGGAGGGCTGTGCAGGTCACCAGCCTCACTTCTCCTCCACAGCCATCTGAATCCAGTGACCAGATATTTATCAGGATGACTGGAGATGATCCAGAATGAGACAATTGGGGTTAAGTGACTTGTCCAAGGTCACACAGCTAGTGAGTGTCAAGTGTCTGAGGTGAGATTTGAATTCAGGTCCTCCTGACTCCTGCACTGGTGCTCTATCCACTGTACCACCTAGCTGCCCCATTGATAACATATGAGGAAAGAACAAAAAACAAACCAAAGGTCCCCTCAATTGCAATAAAGTTATAATGACCACGTTTGGCCCTAAAGAAGGAAGGAGAAAATGTATTCCCCTCTTTATTGACAGAGATGGGAGACTATGGGTAGAACCCTGGATATAATATCAGACACAGTTGATATGGTTCAACTTTTTATCAAAGCTCCTTTTCCCCCCTCTTTCTTTTATTCTTTGCTACAAAGGATAGATCTTAGGGGCAAGAAGAGTGAGCAATATAATGAATATTGCTTATGTTACAAAAGAAGGTGATTTAGGAACAAAAGATATCAGTAACAATTTTTTTTAATAGCATTCATTACTGTTCTACTTGGTATGTTTGCTTCCTTCTTCTATCTGAAGAAGGGATCACTCGATGCTTCAAAGTCAGGATGTCTCCAGCCTATATTTCTTTTGTGTGGACTAGTTCTCTTCCAGCTCCTTTTCCTGACCATCTGCTTAAATATTTTTTTTTTCCATTTCCTCATAATCATCACATACTGAGCTCTTAGAGTTCAAATGTAGGCATTCAGTTTTCATCACTGGTAAAAAATAATGCTGAAAAATTAGTGCAGGGAAGAATAGAGCTATGATAAGGCCACCAAGTAAGACTCTAAGGGTTAGAATCTATAAGTAAAATAGAAATATAGTTTCTTTGTCTTTAATTGGAGGGCTACGTGAAAGTAAATTTAGGATATATTGGGTTTCAGGAACATATAAAGAAATCCTTTAAAAAGAACAAAAATCTGTGTTCCTAATACTGAGTGGAGATACCACAATTTATTTATTCAGATACTGCTGAGAAATGGTCTATGTGCTCCATTGATATCCTTGCAACATTGGCTTCAGATGCATGCTGCCCACCATCTGTTAAACGAAAGTTCTACCACATGCTTATTTCACAAATGATCCCTGGAGACAGAAGATCTAGTTCAAACTGAGGCTCTGAGTTTCCTTTTCCATAAGAAGAGGTTGGACCAGATGACCTATAAGGGTTCTTTCCACTCTGACATTCTGTGTCTTGCAGTGCCTGTAACTTTCATTCATTTGGGAGGTGGAAGAGGGTTGTATCTAACCATTTATATATTGAAGATCCAAGGCCTAAGCTAGGCTACTGCAAATTACCATGTACAACCCTCCCTCCCTGAGCCTTAGTTTTCTGATCTGTAAAATCAGGGGGATAGAATAGGTGAGCTTTCTCTATGTCCCTTGAATCTTATTTCTTGCTAACATACCAACCTCCAGGGACCTTAAGTTGACTTCCGGAACATATTTCTTTAAATGAACATTTCAACATACAAGGAGATGAGGTTTGCATTTGAAACCAAGTTTCAGTTATCCATAATTTATTTTCTTTTCAAAATACATGTTAACTCCAATTAATCAATGGTCAAATAATATGAATAGGCAGTTTTCAGAGGAAAAAATCAAAGCTATCAATAGTGATGTGAAAAAATGCTCAAAATCACTAATAATTAGAGAAACACAAATTAAAATAACTCTGAGTTACCACTTCATGATGCAGTTAGGTGGCACGGTTGATAGAATGCTGGACCTGGAGTCAGGAAGACTCATCTTTCTGAGAATAAATGTGGCCTCAGACACTTACTAGCTCTGTGACCCTGAGCAAGTCACGTAACCCTGTTTGCCTTAGTTTCCTTGTCTGTAAAATAAGCTGGAGAAAGAAATGACAAACCACTCCTATATCTTTACCAAGAAAACCCCAAAATGGTGTCACAAAGAGCCAGACAAGACTGAACAACAACCACAACGACAAAAAACAACACTCGTATTTTACACTCATTGTACTAGCTAAGATGACAAAAAAGGAAAATGACAAATGCTAGAGGGGATGTGGGAAAAATACATACTCTAATGCACTGGTGGAGCAGTGAACTTATCCAACTATTGTAGAAAGCAATGTGGAACTATGCCAAAAAAGCTATTAAACTGTGTACCCTTAGATCCAGAAATGCTTCTACTAGGTCTATACTCCAAAGACATCAAAAAAAAGGAAAAGGACTCATATGTACAAAAATATTTATAGCAGCTCTTTCCGTAGTGGCAAAGATTGGAAACTCAGGGGATGCCTATCAGTTAGGAATGGCTGAATAAGTTGGAGTATACGAATGTGATGGAAAACTACCTTATTATAAAAAATGTTCAGAGGGATAGTTTCAAAAACATGGGAAGACTTAAATGAACTAACTCAAAGTAAAGTGAGCAGAACCAGGAAAATAATGTTCATAATAATAGCAATGTTATACCAATAATTAACTGTGAAGGACTTAGTAACCTGATCAATATAATGACCCCTAAAGGACTCATAATGAAACACATTATCCATCTCCAAAGAGAGAGAACTGATAGATTCAGAGTACAGATTGAAACATATTTTTCTCTTTTTTTAAACATGACTAATTCAGAAATTTGTTTTGCATGACTTCATATTTGTAATGAGTTATATTTCTTGCCTTCTTAATAAGCAGGGGAGTGGTAGGGGAGGGAGAGAATCTGGGACTGAAAATAAAATTGAATTTTTAAAAGCATATTAAATTCAAGTTAATAATAAAATTGTCTTGCTTGTCTGTATCTTCTTCTGAACTTGTGTGTTTTTGTTGTTTCAATGATAAACAGAGTGGATCAGAAAGTTAACCTCAAAGCTAGAAAGACTCAAATCCTACCTCTGACATATCCTCACTGTGTGACCCTGATTAAGTCACTTACCTGCTCAGTGCCTGTAACCTCTCTAAAACTAAACATTTCTGAACGACATTGGTATAGGGAGTTTTCTCATCTGGAAGTACTCTAGACCAATGAAATCTAAGATCCAGTTCCCATATCATCCTATTACTTTCCACTAACTGACCACAGGAATGGATTTCTTAACTTTACTTCCAACTGTCAATAGCCATCAAACTTTCAACCTGCAAATGAAAAACGCTATTACCAACTCCATTCCTCTGATTTCCTTACATCCTATTAGACTGGCATTAAAAAAGTTATGACTAATGAGTAGATTCTCTTCAAGGAGTCACAGCCTTATTTCTGATCATCCAGAGGTGAGGAATCTGTGGTCTCGAGGTCACATGTGGCCCTCTAGGTCCTCAAGCGTGGCCCTTTAGCTGAATCCAAACTTCACAGAACAAATCCCCTTAATCAAAGAATTTGTTCTGTAAAACTTGAACTCAGTTAAAAGGCCATACTTGAAAACCTAGAGGGTTTCCCACCCCTGATAAGGTCTAGAAATGTCTTTTCTGGTTAGTTAATAATCTTCACAAAAGGATCTTGAGGATTTAGTGCAAATTTTTATTTTATAGAGAAGGAAACTGCTACTGAGGAACGGAAAGTAGTCTGCCAATTTCACCCAATGAGTTAGGGCTAGCTTTTCAGGGATATGGTGGTAAAAGTTAAACAATTAGCTCTTGAAAAGTGGGGGGGTAGGGTGGGGAAATGCATGTATGACACCCTTTTTAAAGCTAAAATCAGAGGCTTTTTTTTGTACTATATGTGGTAAATATCTATACCACATGACTCCCATTAAAATTGAGTATGTTTGCTGTTATTGTTACCTCAGTTGAAGTATAATAGATTCTGTTCCAGACCCTTATTTTAACCCTATGTGTGTCTTTCTATTTCAACTGTGTTTCTTGTAAACAACATATTGTTAGATTTGGTTTCTAATCTATTCAGCTATCCATTTCCATTTTATGGTGATTTCATCCCACTCTCATTCACAGGTATGATTACTGTATATATTCATCGCATTTTCTTCTGTTTCTCTCTCGCTCACTCACTTTATCCTGTCACTCCTCAAAAGTCTGTTTTGCTTCTGATCCTTGACTCCTTTAGTGTGCCCTCTCTTTTATTACCCTCTCCTTTTTCTTCATTCCCCTCCCCTCCTGCTTCCATGTGTGTGTGTATGTGTGTGTGTGTATTTTTTCCTTCTTTGAACCAATTCCAATGAGAGCTGGGTTCAAGCACTGTCTGCTGCCACCATCCTCCATTTTCCAGTCCTCTGTAATAGCTCTTCCTTGTGTGCCTCTTTCATGTGAAATAATTTCCCCTATTCTTTCTCTCCCTTCCCCCTTCTTCCAGCACATCCTTCTTTCTTACCCCTTCATTTTTTAAAGATTATTCTAATATAATAAACTCACACTTGAGCTATCTCTCTAGGTAAACTCCTTCTGACTGTCCTAATAATGATGTAACATCTTCCCATACAGGAATGTGAAAAGTTTAACCTGATTTAGTCCCTTATGATTTCTCTTTCCTGTTTATCTTTTTTATGCTTCTCTTGAGTCTTATGTTTTTGAATTTTTATTTGAATTTTCTATTCATCTCTGGTCTTTTCATCAAGAATGATTGAAAGTTCTCTATTTAATTAAATACCCATTTTTCCCCTTGAAGAATTACACTCAGTTTTGCTGGGTAGTTTATTCTCAGTCATACTCCTAGCTCCTTTGCTTTCTGGAATATTATATTCCACAACCGCCACTCCTTTAACATGAAAGCTTTTAAATCTTGTGTGATCCTATGACTCCATAACATTTGAATGGTTTCTTTCTGGCTGCTTGCAATATTTTCTCCTTGCCCTGGGAGCTCTGGAATTTGGCTGTAACATTCCTGGGAGTTTTCATTTGAGGATCTCTTTCAGGAGGTCATTGATGGGTTCTTTCTATTTTTATTTTACCCTTCTAAGATCTAAGATATTGGAACAGTTTCCTTTATAATTTCTTAAAATATGATGGGCAGGCTTTTTTGTGATCGTGGCTTTCACTTAGTTGATGATTCTTAAACTCTCTCTCCTCTTCCCTGTGTGCAATCTGAACTGTCCACTGCCCCAGTATCACAGACCTCTCCTTTAAACCTCCTAAGTTGTCTTGGGCTAGAAAACTATCTCACCCTCACCTTTTATTGGCTATACCATACCAGAATTTGATTAAACACATTATTTTAAAGTTGTTTGGAGGGGACTGTTGAAAGATTTGGCTGGGTAGCTGCCTCTACTCCACCCATGGCATACTTTTCATTTTAATCTGAATTATTAATATTTTCTCCATCACTTTCTTGTCTAGAAAATCAATAAAAGAATAAATCAAGCCATGATTTGTAGCATTTGTTGATTTTCCAAAGTGTAAATGCTCACATTGAAAATTTAACAATCTGCTCTCCCCAGCTAATAAGAGCTGACTCTAGCACATTTTGTCTCTTCAGACTCTTATTATTTTGAATGTCAGGTTATAAGGGCTGAATATGGTACAGTGGGAAACACATTTGCTTCAGAATCAAATTTCCTGAGTTCAAATTCTGCCTCTGTTCTTGAGCTAGTGAATCAACTTCCTATGGCCTCAGTTTCCTCATCCATTAAATGGGGGATGGGAGTGGGGAGATTTGAATTCATCCCTTCTATCTCCAGTTCTATGATATTATGTTACTCCTTTGAGCAGCTAGGTGGAGCAGTGGATAGAGCACCAATGCAGGAGTTACGAGGACCTGAGTTCAAATCTCACCTCAGACACTTGACATTCACTAGCTGTGTGACCTTGGGCAAGTCACTTAACCCCAATTGCCTCATCCTGGGGCATCTCCAGTCATCCTGATGAACATCTGGTCACTGGATTCATATGGCTCTGGAGGAGAAGTGAGGCTGGGGACCTGCACAGCCCTCCCTCACTCAAAACAAAGTCAAATGCAAGTCATGCCATCATTTCTCTGATGGCATGGTCTTCTTTGGCAATGAAGGACAAACACAAACATTATGTTACTACAACATAGTTTGGTCAAAATTAAACAGATATAAATTGTGGAATAAGTTCATATTCTGGGATTCCAAACAAATCTTTATATCTATTCAACTGCCTACATTAGCACCCACCTAATTCCATACTTTCTTGGGTACAGAGCTGCGGAACTATTTGGGTATTTCTAAGCTGTAGTTAGAAACCTAACCTGATAAGTTTTCCTTGTGAAATCTTCCACTCTCCCTTTTATCACCATGTCCCATTTTTGACTTCTTATAGAATCTGTTTATGAAATTTTATTAATCCTCAGCAGTTATCAGGGAGATTTAATATAATCTCTTTCAATGGCCTTCTGTCAATGTTTTGTATTATGCTCTTGTCAAATATTTTTGTTTTGTTTTTGGAAATCTGGAAGGAGGCATGCACATAGCTAAATTTCTGATATGAATATTCATAAACATTGTTAAGGACAGCTAGGCAGTGCAGTGAATAGAGCACCCAGCCTGGAATCAGGAAGACCTGAGTTCAAATCTGGCCTTAGACATTTGGTAGCCTGGGCAAGTCACTTAACCCTGTTTGCCTCAGTTTCCTCATCTGTCAAATAAGCTCTAGAAGGAAATGGCAAGCCACTTCAGTATCTTTGCCAAAAGCAAAACAAAACCCAAATGGGGTCATAAAGAGTCGGGTATGACTGAAACGACTGAATTACAAACATTGTTTGTTTCTTGGCACATTAATTTTGTTTTTTTGTAGAATATAACGCATAAAGAGCATTTGATGATAATCCAGAACTATGTTGTGCCTGGAAGGAAAGGCATTTGCTGAAGTGAATTTTCAGGCCTCTCTGTGCTGCCTGATGTAAATTCAGGGAGCATGGATTAGGAAACTATTCAAATACCAGTTAGGTGGTGACCTAGTTAGTGCCTAATGATTAACTTTACTATTTAGAATCATTATAGCTTGGATAACCAACTCACTCAGGATGCTGCCCCTTCTATCCCTCTTCTCCTCCGACCCAAGCAATCCTCACATCATATTTTATTCCTGCCAAATACTAATCAAACTGGTAACCTGCAAATATAAAAGCTCCTTACCTCCCTCTTTTAACAGAGAGGTGACAGATCATAGATATAGTATTTGGGTCAAACATATACCAGTGTGTTAATTCCTTTTGATTAATTATACTTCTTTGACACAAGGTAGGGTTCTAGAGGTGGGAGGAAGAGCCATGGGAAGTGATTTTTTAAAAAACAAACATCTATAAGACATTCAGTTTTTAAAAGTAGCATTTTAAAGTCCCTACTTCCTTGATTGTTTCCCAAGTAATGTTATGTTTAATATCAGGAATTTTGAGAAAGTTTAGCCTGGCCTTTGTGGATTAACTTTGACTATCAAGTAGGATACCTCAATACTATTTTCTTTCTTAATCTTTGTTATGAACCCCAATCTGAGCCCTCCCTCACTGAAAACAAAGGCAAGTGCAAGTCATGTCATCATTTCTCTGATGGCATGGTCTTCTTCGGCAACAAAGGACGAACACCGCAACAACACAATCTGTGCCATATGACGATTGCACTCTCAGATCAGTGCCAGAGCTACCTGCCTACCAACATGGAGTTTTTATATTTACTTTTAGTGGTTTTTCCAAAAGATATATTCAAGGGGAGAGAGAGCACATCACTTTATGTTAAGCTCTAAACTAACCTGCTCATTTCCCTGGGTTACTGGGCTCTTTGTGGCTTTAGAGGGGGAAACTTTCAAACTCTTAACAAGTGGTTTAGGACAGAAAAGAATTCAACATTGTTTTGCTTTCAGCTTCTCTGTTGACATCATCAGCCACTCTGTTTATTCTCACTCCCCTTCAACCCACAGCTCAGCAGGAAATGGAAAAGAAGGTGATTTGTGGTGGCCTGGTTAACATCAAGCTTATCGGCCAGGAAAAGTCTCTTAAGCCACACTCTGAAAATATTTCCCACCAAGGTGGGAGCTATTTAGTTGGCAAGCTTTAGGGAAAGGACAATTAAGAGAAACAATGCTGACCACACAGAATGGGAATTAGGGAAAGGCCTAGCAAGCAGGCAGAATGAAAAAACTCAGCAGTTTTCCTCATTTTCCCCCTGGACTGCATCACAGGATCACAGACAAAACAGGAAGAGTCTTTAGAAATTATCTAGTTTAACATTCTCAATTTACAGATGAATAAACTGAGACCAGATAGGGGGGCAGAGGGGAAGTGACTTCACAGGTGACAATTCAGACCCAGATCTTCTGATTCCAAATCCAGCATTCTTTGCGTTCTTTATAATGAATCTTCTTTTACTGGAAGGACTATGGCTTTTCAAAAAATTAACCCTCCTGTACTCAGATGGAACTAAAATCCACTAAAACAGCAAATACAAACAATCAGGGATTACTCGTGACCATAATTAACAATGTGTTTGTTTGGGGATTCTTTGGCTGTGATTTGGTGTGTTTATCTTCCCTTAGAGAGGAAAGAGCAAAGATCCTGTCTCCTGTGTCAATGATATTCTACTGTAGCATCCAGCACCATGCTCTGTGTAATGTAGGAAGCCGAAAAAGTGTTGAATACTTGGCAAGGCCAAGGGGAATGAAGGGATAGAGAATACACTGCCTGTTGGGTTATAAATAAATATATATTTTCATGATTCTCCTCATTCTTTTTCAACTCATTTTATAATTTTAGGTAGAGATCATTTCATTCAACTGTTACCTACTTTTCCATCCATTCTGTCATGCTCCATGTTAGAGTATTTTTTTGTCACAGATTTCTTTTGTTTTCAGTAGTGGTTTGCCAGCAGATGGTGCCATTTCTAAGAGCTAAGTAGTACAAAGCAAAAAGCCAGCCAGTGACCTAAAAACACAGCCAGCATTTCCCTACTTCCCATTTTCCTACATCATCATGATAAATAACAATAATAATAATGTTTTAATGTATACTTCTGGTATGGTAAAAATGTATGATAGTGAATTTAAAACGTATCCAAACAAAAAATTTTGGGCTGGGGGAGACTAGGTGACGCAGTGGAAAGTGTGCTGAGCTTGGAGTCTGGAACACCTGAATGGAAATCTGGCCTCAGACAGTTACTGTGTGATGCTAGGCAAGTCACTTAATCCTGTTGGCCTCAGTTTCCTCATCTGTAAAATGATCTGGAGAAAGAAATGGCAAACTGCTCTAGAATCTTTGCCAAGAAAATCCTAAATAAGGTCATGAAGAGTGGGACCTGACTGAAAAACGACAACAAAATGAGTGACAATGGATCTAGGAGGTGTCCAAATAAAAGCCTACACCATGTTAAAGGAACATAAGGTTTGCCATCCCAAGATAACTAGAACTACCAAAATTACCATTTTTTTTTATTTAAAAAGAAACCTTGATAGATATTCTCACGATAAACAGACTAAAAATTTATTGGAATTCTTTTGGAAGAAACAAGCCTCACTACCCCTAGTTTATTATTTCCTAATATTTGTTGTTCTGTTGTATCCATCTCTTTTTGACCTCTTTTGAGGTTTGTACTTTTTTTTTTTTTTTGGCAAAGATACAGGAGTGGTTTGCCATTTCCTTCTCCAGCTCACATTTCACATATGAAGAAACTGAGGCCAACAGGGTTAAGTGACTTGCCCAGGGTCACACAGCTACAAAGTGTTTAAGGCCAGATTTGAACACAGGAAAAGAACCTACACGTACACAACTATTTATAGCAGCTTTTTGTTGTTGCAGAGAATTAGAAATTAAGATGATCTATCATGTGGGTAACATCTAAACAAATTATAGTGCATGAATGTAATTGAATATTATTTTACCCTAAGAAATGATGAAAGGGACAGTTTCAGTGAAACCTGGAAAGACTTATATGACATGATGCAGAGGGAAGTAAGTGGAACACAGAGAACAATTTCTATGATACCAACAATATTTCCAAGAAAAATAGTCTTGAAAGCTCCTAATCAATGCGATCAGTAGCCACAATCTCAGAGTACCTGGGATGTAACAATGGTAACCGCTTCCTGACACAAAGGTAATAGACTCTTAAGGTTCAGAAGGAGATCAAAACATTATTGGACGTGGCCAATGTGAGTATTTGTTCCTCTTTAACTATGGGCATTTGTTACAATGGTTTTGCAATTTTCAATTTGGAACTAGGGCAAGGAGAAGGGAAACTAGGGGGAAGGTTGCCCAGAAAAAGAAACAGAAAGAATAAGAAAAGAAAACAGGGTCATTAAAGCATTTTTAAAATGTGTTCCTCTCTACACAAAGACAGGAACTCTGAAAGTTATGTGTTAAAGCAATTATATAATTAAAGAGAAAAGCAAGCTGTGCTAAAGAAAGATTCACAGTTGCATATACAACCCTCATTTTATGTCCAACTTTGTATATTGAAAGAAGAATTTTATTGGGTGTTTATTACATTCATAATGAAAACAAGATCTTAGAAAAAGCAGCAACAAATGCTTGTTCAGGATCCAAAGAGAAAATGGATGAAAGGGTCTGAATAGGTCATGGTAAATTCATCATATGCAACACAAAGCACATGACTGTCTGGTGTATGTATACATAAGCAGATAGCATTTTTTAAAAATGCCTCTCAAGTTTCGTAGTAGGACAGAGATACCCTGGGCTTCATTGGTAAGGCTGACAGTTCCAAATTTAGCCCTGCTGGGTTTATCTGCCCTGTGTGGAGGTGTGGCCAATGTGGTCAAGAACACCAAAGATGGCAATGGTGTTTGCTCGCTGAGATCCTTAGCCTCTCACAGAGTGCTAGTGAGTGATACCTGATACCCAAATCCGTTCTTCTGATGTAGGACATCTGTGTAAGTGGCAAAGGATAATGTATTGGACTTCAGAGTCAAGAAAATCTGTTTTCCAGTCCTACCTCTGAAACTTACTAGTTGACCATGGGCAAGTCATTTACCCTCTCTGAGTTTCAGTTTCCTCATATATAAAATAAGGATAATAAATGAGTATCTATATCTAGGTTGTGAAGTTCAAATGAGACAACGTACATAAAGGCTTTCGAAACATTGCATTTGTACAGATGTACTAGCTATGTTGCAAAACAGAAAAGAAGACTAGGTCGTAAAGACAAAGTACTTTCTTTTTTTAATATGAGATCAAAAATAATATATGTTCATAGTTTCACATACTTTTAAAAAATACATTTATCAGTCATCTACTGTGTCCCGAGCACTGTGCTAGGTACTGAGCAAGACAAAACTCCTGCCTTCAAGGAGCTTGTAGTTTAGCATGTATTTCAGTTGGTCAATAAACATTTATTAAATGCCTACTATGTGTCAGGCACCATGCTAAATGCTGCGGATACAAAGAAAAGCAAAAGAAAATCCCTGCCCTCCAGGAGCTCATGATCTAATGGAGTGGACAACAAACAAGCAAGCATGTACAGGCTAGCTATATATAGGATAAATAGAAAATGATCAACAGAAGGAAGGTACTAGAATTAAGAGAGATTGGGAAAACCTTCCTGTAGAAGATGGGATTTTAGTTGGCATTTAAAGGAAGCTAGAGAAATCAGTGGGCAAGAGTTGAGAAGGGAGAGCATTGTAGGCATGGGGGACAGGCAGAGAAAATGCCTCGAGCTGAGAGATGGAATGTCTTGTTTGTGGGACAGCTAGGAGGCCAATGTCATTGGATCAAAGAGAAAAGGTGGGAGTAAGGTTCAAGAAGATGGGAAAGGTAGGAGTAGGCTAGGTTATGAAGGGCTTCTTTGATGCCAAACAGTTTTGCATTTGCTCCTGGAGACAATGGGAAACCACTAAAGTTTACTGAGTAGGGGGTGACATGATTGAACCTGTGTTCTAGGAAAATCACTTCAGTGACTGAATGGAGAATGGATTGGAGTGGGGAGAAGCAAAGCTGACATTATTGTAATTGATGTTAATGTTTTCTACTATTCATTACCTATTTTTATTGTCAATTCACGTAACTAGGACAGGATTGACTTGTCTTAAATGAATGCTCAATCTTTTTCTAGTTATCCTTTTTTTCTAGCTTTACAGTAATTATAAAATACATATAAAAGACACACATACACACATAGATGTATAACATGTGCATATTGAAGTTTCATGTAGTTTTCTCCATGCAAAAACACTGACCTTAAATGGGCACTGAAAAGCCATGTTCAAGGACAAAGCAAGCCCATTTACCTTCCAAGAATGGGACTCAAATTGCTATTCAAAGTGTATGAGCCACCAGATGGCCCTATAGCTACCAGTCAAGTACTCTCACTCATATAAGAAGGTTGGTAGTCTACCTGGATTGCTGCACCAATGCCAAGAAGCAATCTCAGTTTCCTACTACCTGCTCAGGTTCTAGAGTCTGTCAGTTCAGAGCCTAAAATGAAAAGATCATTAGCATATAATATTTTATAAGTTTATCCCAATTGCCTCAGCCCCCATTTCTATTCCTGCCTCCTTCCCTATACAAACTCCCATTCTGGGTCAGAGTATATTTACTGAATTGAATTGGCTATTAAATAAACAGCATGACTAGAGGCCCTGCTGCTGAGCGCGTGAGTATCTAAAATCAGCCTCCTCCCCTCCTCTGCCCACCTTTAGCCAGATATTCCCAGGTGTACTCAAGTGACCTTTTCAGCTTTTCTTTCAAAGTCAGTGAGGGAAAGTGGAGAGGTACCATCTGAAAGGCTACTCTCAATTCTTGCTTTCTGGTAATCAGGTCAAAGAACTCAAGTTTAGAAAACATCTTGGGTTTCTCCCAGGCACATCCATGGCCATAGCTCACTGTACTCGTTGGAGCCTTAGTGGGAAGCCTTTGCCCTCTGCTCATGCCATGGTAATTGCTATGCATGTCATCCATACATCTTCAGCCTCACCAGCAGTTCCAAAGGTGCTAGCTCTAACCTAGGATGTCCAGGAGAGGGAGGTTTCCTGATTTCACAGGCAAGATGACTTTTTCCCATCTGGAATTTCCCCATTGCAGGCACACTGTCCGTGCTATGTCACCTTCCAGGGTCCTAGTCATGGTTGCCATAAAGTAGGCAATTGCTTTTGCACTGAAAGACCCAGCTGAATTAAAGGCATTTTAAGTAATTTGATTTATGTTAATCCCCAAAGCTACCCAAGCCACAACATTTCCAGTCTCACTGGCCTTCCAGTTGGCAAAAAATATAAGGGAATGCTAAATAAAGGAAAAAATGAGCTAGGAAGGCATTGCATTCATTTATAACATAATGTATTTATGTGTTCAAGTGTATATGGTTGTATGCATATGTATATATACAGATATGTGCATGTATACATACACACATATATACATACATACACATGTATTATAAATATATATGTAGCACTAACTCCATTGACTTCCCACTGCTTCCCACTGTTACATTTCATCCCTACCTCAGGGTTCTCCAATACCCTTAAAGGAAATGGGAGTGGGGGAGTCTAGGCTCTCCGCCAATAGCTCCAGCCTCCATCAAAGGTGAACATTTAATTTTAGGGGGTGGATATCCTGTGCTCCAGTTCAATTTAGTCATTAACAGACAGATTAGGTTTTACAAAGAATATTTACTTCAAAGGTATAATCACAAATATACAAACTTACTCTAGAACATGTAGGGCTTAATCCCCCTTCCCTTTTTTCATCACCTCTCTGGAGAAAGGATTAGATCCATAGCTTAGTTCTCTCTCTCTCTCTCTCTCTTTCTCTCTCTCTCTCTCTCTCTCTCTCTCTCTCTCTCTCTCTCTCTTTCTCTCTCTCTCTCTCTATCTCTCTCCTCTCTCTCTTTCTCTCTCTCTCTGTCTCTCCTCTCTCTCTCCCCACATATACATGGATGTTCACATGTACACATATATGTATCCACACATATGTGTGCATATATACATGTATGTATACACCTGTCTATCTCTCCCCATGGTATTCTCAGGTCACCTAGTCACATTTTTTCAGTTCTCCTCTATATTTGACCTCTCTGTAGTCTATGACACTGTTGGCTACCATATCTTCCTAGGTAATATCTTTCTTTGGCTTGTATAACATCAGTCTTTCTTGGTTCTCCTTCTGCCTTTCTTACCAGATCTCAGTTTCCTTTTTTGGGTCATCATCTGTCTCCTGCCCACAAAGTATGGTAGTCTACCATGTTTCTGTTCTGAGGTTTTTGTCTTCTCTCTCTTTATACCCACTCTTGGTGACTTCATCTGATCCATGGTTCAATGGCCATCCCTTTACAGAAAATTCCAAGGTCTATACATCAAGGCCTACTCTTACTTTTGAGCTCCAATCCCTATTCACTTTCTGCCTTGGATATATCCATCTGGATTCCTTGCAGGCATCTTAAATTCATATGTCCAAAATGGAACTCATTATTTTCACACTTAAATTTATCACTCCTCCAACCAGCCCTATTTCTGTGATGGGTGCCACAATCCTTCTAATTATCTGAGTTCACAAACTTTGAGTCATTTTTAATTCTTCCTTCTCCCCCCCACTCATATCCAAACAGTAGCCTTTTTTTCTATTCTTTCTCAATATCACCTTACACATGTGTCTTCTCCCTCCTCACATGGCCATCAGAATATTTCAGACCTTTCTCATTTTTACTTGGATTGCTGCAACAACCTTCTAATTAGATTCCTGGAGAACACTGTGCACGATAACAATATTGTACAAAGATCAGCTGTGAATGACTCAGCTCTTCTCAGTAATACAAATCTGAAGGACTTAGGATGAAAAGTGCTGTCTATCCCCAGAGAAAGAACTGATTGGAGTCTGAACGCCAAATGAAGCATACTTTTTCTTTACTTTCTTTATTTCTCTTGATTTTTTTTTGTCTGTGTTTTCTTTCACAACATAATTAACACGGAAATGTTTTGCATGATTGCACATGTATAAGCTATATCAAATTACCTGCCTTCTCAATAAGGGTGGGAGGGTTGGGAAGGAAGGAGAGAATTTGGAACTCAAACATTTTTAAAAATTAATGTTAAAAATTTTTTCTACATGTAATTGGGGAAAATTAAATTTTAATTTTAAAAAAGGGCACAGCAGAAAAAAAAAACCTAATTGGACTCGTGGCTCCCAGTTTCTCTTCTCTCCAAATCATCTTCCATGCAGCCGTCAATTATCTTCCCAAAGCACAGGTCTGAGCATGTCACCCCTTTGTTCAAGAGTTTTCAGTGGCTTTTCATTGTCTCTAGAACAAAAAACTTCAGCTTGGCATTTCAAGTTCACAGTTTGGCTCTTGGCTTATTCCATGGGATTCCTCGTCAAACACTCTCTATCCCAGTCAAATTGATTCAGTGACCCTGACATTCCATCCCTAGTGTCTGAGGCTTTATACATTCTGGGTGTTTTCCATGTCTGAAACGCACATCCCCCTCTTCTGCCTCTTAGAATCCCTAGCTTCCTTCAAGGCTCAGCATGGGTGTCACTTCCTATGAGAAGCATTCTTTGATTCCTTTTCCTTTCCTAATCATTTGGGGAAGGAAAGGGAAAGGCAGAGAAAATAGTGCAGCCATGGTGAACAACTTAAGCAAAGGAGCAGAAGTGGAAAATACGTTGGGTGTCCTGTGAAGGACAGTGGTCCATAGAATGGATGGAGTCAGTCAATAAACAATGAGTAAGCACCCACTATGTGCCAGGCATGGGGCTAAGCACTGGGGGTACATAGAAAGGGAAAAGACAGTCCCTGATCTCACAGAGCTCATGGGCTGATGGGGGAGATAATATGCAAACTAATGCACTAACAAGACATGTACAGGATAATCTGAGAATAAGAAGTGCCAGGAAGGCCCTAGCATTAAAGCGAGATCGGGAAAGGCATTCATGTTATATGTAGATTAGCATGACATTATGGAGGGTCTTTGCCCTCCATAGAGGGCGGCATTATCTCTCAAGAGTTGGGGGATTCTCTCTCTTCTAAAGTAACCTGCAGCATGGCTTTGCACCTAACCAGCATAAAGTGATGAAGACATTGACGGTAATGATGTATTTAGGGGGCTGGGACAGCTCCCTTCTCCCACTGGGCCGTGGTACCTCTCCCAGGAGTGTGCACCCTGCCCATGTGCTCCTGGACCCCTCACAGCTCTCTCCTCTAGTCCTCTGGGGCGGTCTGCCTAACAAACCTTTTAGAAGACTCCCTGGTTTCTCTTAATAAAAAGTTGCTTATTATGTACCCAGTGTGAATTCTGTTTGGCAAAGAATCACCCACGCTCAGCGTTTTCACAGAGCAGCATGAGAGATCACGTGCATTTAGACCTCTTTGTAAGTTCTCGCTAAGGCTCTCCCCTTCTAAGCTGCCTTTTCTCATTTAGTCTGATTTCCTACTAAATCCTAACAAATGGCAGCCTCCTATCCAGCCACAGAGAGAAAAAACTGGGCTGAATTGGAGCAAGTTTTAGACCCCATGCCTGCTTCTACCTTTGTTTAGTCTGTGTCATTCAGGACCAGCCTTTTTGTTCTTTGGTTGTTTTTCAGTCATGTTGAACTTTTGGGGCGTTTTCTTGGTAAAGATACTGGAGCAGTTTGCTATTGCCTTCTCCAGTTCATTTTATAGATGAGGAAACTGAGGTCAACAGGGTTAAATGACTTGCCCAGAGCCACACAGCTAGTAAGTGTCTGAACTCAGGTGTTCCTGACTCCAGGCCCAGCACTCTTTCTACTGAACCACCTACAGACCTGTGATCAGTCTTAGGGAGGACCAAAAAACTGCAGAGTCCAAAAGCAAAATGTAGCGAGCTAAATACATGGGAATGGAAAACGGAACAAGAAAAAAACCATGTCCTGCCAAAGAACTGTACAGGCTCCCTTGCCTATGGAATCAAATAAAAACTTTTTTGGTCCCAGATGTTTCAGTGGTATGAGGAACTACTAGTGAGTAGTTAGTGCCATACAGATTGGCATTTACTATGCACTTAACGGTTTTGGATGATTGTCTGGGGGGAAAGGGCAAGTTAAATGACTTGTGCACAGTCCCCTGGCTAATGTATAACGGACTGGGAACTTAAACCACATCTGCCTGACGTGCTGTCCACCATGCAACACTGCTTCCTTCCCATCTAGAAGTAGCCTACCTTTCCAGACTTATTTCTGTAACTTCTTCACATGCTCTATTACAACCAAAGTGGATGACTAGACATTCTCTTGCCTCCTTTCACCTCAGGGCATTTTTACGGGCCTCGATGCATGCATGTACTAAAGGCAGCTCCAAAAGAGTCAGGGGAGCCTGGGGTTAAATTTTCAGTGCGAGCCTTTATACCTGGGAAAGAATCAAGGGCCACAAGTCAGGACTTGATGAACTGTTTCACTGATTGTCTCTACACCTCAGAAAATATTAATGATGCAGATTGAATTAGGACAGTACATTGTTTGGGGTGTGGAGGGGAGCCGGGCTGTTAAATATTTAGCAGCATGCCCCTGCCTCTCTCCCTGGACACCATTCCCTCTGCACCTCTACCTATCAGAGGCTGCTACAAGGCTCAGTGAATACTACACTAGTTCTGGATAAGGAAGACCTGAGTTCAAATGTGACTTGAGACACTTACTAGCTGTGTGATCCTGGGCAAGTCACTTAACTCTCTATTGTCTCCAAAAAAAAGAAAAGAAAAAACAATAATAAACCAAGCCCTAATTTGTAGCTTTTGTTAATTTTTCAGGTATAAATATCCCCACTGAAAATTTAATAATAGACTCTCCTCATCCTCTCCAAAATGCCCTGCATTCCATCTTGTATGATGCCATCTATGTTCATATTTTATTTCCTCTGGCTTGGTTATAAGCTCCTGGAGAACAAGACTTTTTTTTTAACTTTTGTCTCCCTAGTTCCTTGCACATAGCAAACACTTCATCAATGTTTGTTGTTAAATGGAAGTTGAGATAAGTAGGGAATGAAATCGTTTTACTTGGCTTCTTAACAAGATGCTGCAAGTGGAGCCAGCCAGGCTTCCTCCTCCTTTGTCCCTTGTACTTCTCCTACAGGCTCATTCATTGTTATGGTCAGAACTGTTGTCTGGTCCAGGGAACAAACAAGGGAAGCACAAAGATGAATAGCCTAAGACAGCCTTAGAAAGAGCACTGTGTTCTGCCAAGTAGGCTCTGACTGACAGTAAAGATGGATTGAATAGCTGGGGAAATAAGGGGGGGAAATCAATCAACTCAGCACTTTCCTAGCCTGCTCTCAGCACTCCTGCTAAGAGTTGTTTTTGAGCCTGGGATCAAAACTCCAGAAAGAAACCGAATAGACAGACATTTTATTTGTTTTTCTCTCTTACTACTCCCTTGGCTTTCAAAAATCCAACAGAACAATTATGACTATTCTAAGTCTTCTGATGAGAAAAAAAGAATAATCTTCCTTGAACTACTACAATTTAGACAGTTCTCCTCTGCTCCAGAGTCTTCAATGACTTCCCACTGCCTATAGAATAAAGTTCAAATTTCTTAGCCTTCTCATTCAAAGTTCACAGTCTATCTTCCTTTCCTTTTTTTCTTTCTTCCTCAATCTTTTCCTATCACTCACCAGCAATAAACACTCTGCTCTCACCAGATCATCCATCTCTCCTACGAGATTTCAGAGTTCATATCTGAATCAAACATAAGATGCCATTGAGGTGAAGGGCAAAGGGGGAACAGCTGGGTTGTACAGAAGGAATGAGTGGGTATAGAATGCGAAGAAAAGTTTGATCATGGGAACCTGGAAAGAGTGGGTGGAAAGTGAGTGAGAAAAGGATTCAGTAAGAGCAGATGGGAGTCAATGACTCCAGGAGCACTAAGGCAAAGACAGAGACATGGAACTGTTATCCATGAAGGGCTAAGGGCTCTAATGTTCCCTTAACACAATATGTATATTAGCACAGGAAAGCAGGAAGAGGCTACTGCAGATTTGATTTCATAGTACTTATCTAAAACAGGGATTTTCTGAGATCTTCTTAGGCCATTTGGGGAATAGGGATACATAATGACTTTCTGTGTAGGACACAGGAACTTTGTTTACATTTGTAAGAGTAGAAAGATTAACACACAGGTATAGGTGTGTGCTTGCATGTGTATTTATACTGGCTATGTGATCCTTGACAAATCACTTAACCTCTAAGTGTTCCCCAAGTCATTCTCTAAGACTATAGGATATAGAAAAGGTGCCAACCAGAATTAATGGAAGGAGTTTCCCCAACTGGGAGTTCCTTATATCAATGAAATCACAAAGCTATTCTACTTCCTATGCTCATATTTACAGTGGAGATTAGCTGAAAGAGAATTGATCAATATCAACTCATCATTCCTAACTACCACTGAAAACAATTCAAAACACATATCCAACTCACAACCAGTCACTGTAATCTTTATATAGGTAAGTACACACACATCATTTTTAAAAATAGCTTGTAAGCTCTTTTAAGCTAGGGATTATGTATTATTAAAGGATCATAGGATTGGGGACTGCAGAGACCTTAAAAATTGTGCATCCCTGTCCACTCGGTTTACTGATGAGTAAACTGAAGCCTAGAGGAGTGAAATGATTTTCCCAGGTCACTCAGGTGGTAAGTAGCAGCACTCGGGATTGAAATCTAGGACCCTTTCCACTATTCACCATGCATTTTACTTGTAGAGCTTAATCTTCAAGAATATTTTATAGTACTCTGGAATCATTGGCTCTAGATTAGTATGGGTTCTCAGAGATAATTTGGGCCAGTACTACCCTAAGTATAAACCCCTTCTCCAGTATCTTTGACAGAGAATGCTGACAAAAAAATACCATGATGCTGAAATATCTGCAGCCAAGATTAACTGATTCCTGCAATCATCATTTCCCAATGATGTTATGTTACATGGCTAAGCTAGCCATGTAACACTTTGGAGGTTATAATATGTTGAAAAACCCCACAAATGCTGGTACAAGGTGGGTTCTAGAATACCACCAAGAAAAAGGGAAATGTGGAAACAAGACAGAGGAAATTAAGGGCTATTTTAAGGCTGAAACATTGCTGTATGCAAAGTATTTCATGTTTAATATCTTAAAGAGGTAAAAAAGAAATCAAGATTCTCAGGAAACTATGTGTTTCACATGGGACCAGGATTCTACATAATTTAGTTTGGGAAATGCTGCCCTAGATAAGTTTAACTGGGCCACACAATTCTACTTCTGCACAAGCACGGTTATCAGTAAAAATTCAAGAGTCTGCATGTGACACTTAGCAATGTTAATGGGTCACTTGTTTAAGTGACCAAGTGACCAAGTCAAGCCCTCAGGGATCTTGTCATCTACCCAAGCTTACAGTTAGTTTGTAGAGTGTCTCAGAACCAAGGGGGTTTGTTAACAGACACAAAAATAACTAAAATTTTAAAAATAAATAAATCTGAAACAAAGGATTGAGGAGGAGGGTACTATCTAGGTGAGGCTCCACCTGACTTCTTACTTTACCACACTCCTATTTGTTTTTCATGTGAGACTCAGAAGTTTTTAGGCTGAGGTAAAACTGAGATAATCCACACAGACCCATACAGCTCATGGGGGATTTCTTTGTTGGAGTCCACTCTCCCCGTCATAAATGGATTTGAGGGCATAAGATTCCCAAAAGAAATTAAACAGGAGTTAGAGAGAATTTCTAACTCTAAGTCAGATAAAGGCCTGGGACAGAGACATTGTCCCCAATAAGCAGGAGAGCAAGGCTCAAAGATTAAATGCCAAACACCTCTATTAGCTGGCTAACTATTTTGTGTATCAAAAGGACTTGATCTCTTGAGGCAAGACTCTCCTAAATAAAATAACTAAGCTAAATTCAGAAAACTAATAGACTTCTCTTTATAGAGAAAAAAGCAGATAGAGATTGAGTTTATGAAGGGCTTGTCCCC